>NW_024070213.1:54018901-54337717 GCF_014754425.2 Oryx dammah | reverse complement strand
GGGGCCGCGGGCGCGCGGGGGGCGTGTGAGCACCGGCAGGTGCGGCCCGTGAGTCCGTCTGGGGGAGGGGGGCTCGGGGGGCGGGGAGACGAGGTGGGGGCGGGGCGCCGGGACGAGATTCTCTTGGTTTTCGTGGGCGGGGAGCCTCCCTCCTCCAGTCTCCTGGGGAGAGGTTTAACCGTGTGAGGACTGGAGCTCTCCGGGCCTCTACGACTCCTCAGCCTGGCGGCCGCCGGCGCCACACCTCGGGTCAGTCACGACGCGTGAGGAAAATCCTCCATGACCGGATGCGAGGCCGGTGATGCTGGGGAGAAGCTCTCCTGCCACCGCTTGTGTCGGTGTCCAGGCGACGGACGTCCGTCCGTTTACCTGCCTGAGACCTGCCCTTGTTTTAGTTTAGTTTCAGTGGCCCTGGCCACTGAATGGTTTGTGACTGTTGCAGTTTTTCTAGGGTCTTTCATCAACCCTGTATTTCATTTGGGCTTTGAGGATCTGCTGACTTGTGGAAATACCAGGAAAAAGGCTCTCATTGAAAATTCCTCCACATTCACACTGGGAAAAAATATAAATGAACACGGATTAGAGACCCACTTTAATTTGCATATTCATCAGCAATTCATTGTGTATGGTTGGCTTGATTTTGTTAGCTGCTCTCCTTGCCCGCGATGGAGAGCACGCATTTCTTTGGAAACTTCCTGTAACATCCTGTGCTTTGCCTTGCCCTTGGAATAAACTTCATAAATGTTAACTTGTTGATAATCAGTTGGGAGGAAAGGGACATAAGAGGCACTTTCCTCATAACTCAGTGAACTGGATATTACTACCATATGTCCATTTTGGTAACGAGGAAATATTGGGTCAAAGCGTTAATTAAATTTCTTAAGATGCTGCACAGTAAGTGGCTGAAAGAATTGGACCACAGAACTGACTCACTGACTCCCAATGCACCTTACTGCCCCCATGAAAAAATTAAATGGACAGACAATAATGATCAAAGACATTTCATGAGCAGTTACTAGGGACCAGATACTATTCTGTTTTTCATCTGTTGTCTTAACCTTGTAACAATCCCATGAGATGGATACCACTTTTAACTTTATTTTAAAGATGAGCTGAAAATCATGGGGCTAGAAAGTGAGCCAAGACTCAAATACAGGACTGCCTGCTACAGGCAGAATTTTTAAGTAAATAATTGGGAAAAACTTAAAAGACATTCAGGGATAAGCAACAAGTGTAGTTTTAAATTTTTAATGAAATTTAGTATTCTGAGATTTTATTTGGCTCAAAGTATTAGATATATTATGGCTAAAGGAAGTAGATTTTGAGCTAGATTTTTGTTTTTCAATCTGTTTTAATAGTAAGATGATATTATATATGATAATAATATGATCTCTGACATACTAAGACTAGCAGACCAGTTAAAGAAACAAGAGATAAGGAGCCATTAATTTCATTTTGAAAATGGCATGGAGAAATCCTTCTTCCACTTTCCTAATGTTGCCACCTAAGCAAAACACATCTTTCCCAAAATAGACTGTAAGTATTCAGATGGTCAGAGCTAAAAGTAACCCGCAGTTTTGAAAGCAACAACAGTTAATCACGACTGAGTTAGTTATCAAGAGGGTTAACCCCCAATGGGAAAACCATTAGTAATGATTTACTAAAAGTCAGTTCCACTGTTTCATATACTCTAGTGGTATATGATACTCAAAGCCAGTTTTCAACTCCAAACTCTTTGTAGTTACATCCTTGTTTCTTGTTGAAGAGGACAAAGGCTTGACTGCATGGGAACATGCAAACAAAAAGTAAAAACATTCTTCCAAAAATCTGAAGAAGCCATGGACTTCTCAGGTAGATTAAGAATCTACCTAGCAATGCAGGGGACACTCCCTGCACCGTTCAATCCCTGGTCCTGAAAGATTCCACATGCCCTGGGGCAACTAAGGCAGTGTGCTTCAAATACTGAGCCCTCAAACCTAGAGCCCACAGTGAGGAAGAGGAAAAGATAATGTCCCATAGCATCAAGTTAGCAGCTGAGCTAAGATAGGATAACTCTGTGATTTAGGGAGTAGATTTGGAAAATATCTGCTTTATCTCCACCTTGAGCTCTATAGTTACTCTGTGTAACTGGGACTATGATAGGCTGTGGGACAGAAGTTAGCAGCTCCAGGCTACAAAATACTATGAAGATATTAGACATCTGAATAGAACACCAAGTTCTAAGTTTCTTCATTCTATGTAAATTTGTCTCCTCATGCCTATATGGCACAAATTCTGCCCTTCATTATCTTCCTGAGGAGACCCAGACATCAAGCATGTTAGCAGTCTTTCTAAATTTATGGTTATGAGTATTGAAGGCCATGGAATGTCAATCACCCATCTTCTCCAAGTTCTAACCAACTGAGAGTAGACATAAGGAACCAAATGAGCATCACATTAGAGTATCATCTATCAGAAGTTTTTTCCTCTCTAGGGAAATTTGATGTGGAAAAATAAAGAGCGCCTCCAAGATCATCACGGGCTTCTCTGGTGGCTCAGCAGTAAAGAATCTGCCTGCAATGCAGAAGATGCAGGTTTGATCCCTGGGTCGGGAAGACCCCTTGAAGAAGGAAATGGCTACTCACTAGTATTCTTGCCTGAGAAATCCCATGGACAGAGGAGCCTGGTGGGCTACAGTCCATGGGATTGCAAAAGAGTTGGACACGACTTGGTGACTTAACAACAAGACCATCACGTCACAAAACATTCCACCACTATCCTGCTGATTCTATCATTAGCTTCCTCCTCTCTCAGAGCCCCCCTGCCTGTGTGCTCCTACCTTTGAAAACCTGTATTCCCTACAGGTGACCCAGTACACAACCCACTGAAAAAGGTAGTCTTGTCTCAAAACTATTTTTCCTCACAGAAAGAAACCCCTGAGATTCCAAAAATAATTTTTCACCATCTCTTTTTATTTCCCAGTGAGGAAAAGGGCTAGCATCCCAATAAACCTATTATGCAATCTCTCAGAGGGGTGTCTAAGAAGACACAAAGAACACAGTATCCATTTTGGAATCTCATCTCTCTCAAGGGCTAATCTCAACCTACCTCATTCTTATACCCCATCCTCTATTTCTATCTCCCTCCTACACATGGGTCACAGACTTTTTTGGTAAAGGAGAGAGTAAATATCTTCAGGTTTGTGGCCACTACGCTCAGCTCACCATTGTAGCGTGAAAGCTCGTGTGTATGTGTAAATTGCTTCAGCCATGTCGACTCTGCGACCCTATTGAATGTAGCCCGTGAGACTCCTTTGTCCATTGGATTTTCCAGGCAGGAGTACTGGAGTCGGTTGCCATACCCTTCTCCAGGGGGTCTTCCCAACCCAGGGATTGATCAGGCATCTCCTATGTCTCCTGCATTGGCAGGCAGATTCTTTACCACTAGTACTACCTGGGAAGCCCTGAGTCATAGTATTCAAAACAAATGAGTGTGGCTGTGAACCAATAAAACTTTCTTTCTGGATACTGAAATGTGAATTGTGTATACTTTCCATGTGTCATAAAATATTCTTTTGACTCTTTTTCAACCATTTTAAAACGCAGAAACCAGTTTACTGGCCATAGAGGCTATGGGTAGGATTTGGTCCATGAGCCATAAGCCTACAGGTTTAGGAATGACTTATTCGAAAGCAGCAAATCCTAATTCTCTTCTACCTGAAGGAAGATCCTTTCTTGAAGTGAAGACTTGTCACCAGAGGAGACATTTAAACTGAGGCTTGAGAAATACATGGCAAAGGGAAGCAGAAAGTGAAGAAAGAGTGTTCCATGCAGAAAGCTGTTTGGGAATCAGTAGGTAGAATTACTCTCAGAACTAAATCCCCATGTCACCTCCTGCCATCTTCTTCTTTACCTCTGTTTCTACCTTGTTTTATTCATTCATATCTCCCAATCATTCTTGCATTATGAAAATTAAGTCTGTTATTGTTGTTGAATGTTCTTAATTTCAAAATTAAATATTTACAAACACTTTTTCTAAAAATAAAGTTGCTTTTTCACTTGTATATGGTCTCTGATTCCTTTTTAACTGATGATATTTGCCCACTTCAGAGGAGCTCCCCTCTTTCTTTACATGAAAAACACTAAAATAAATAAACCATGGCTTGTTCATTTTTAAATATCTATGTATACATTATAGATCAATGAATAGGGATGGGAGTTAGTTGCATGGAACAACTTAAAAACAAAGCTAAGCTGAATATGAAAAAAAATGAATGGTTAATTCTAACTATAATTGTCCAGCATACATATGTTTTTTAATTCTCTTACACTAACAAAGAAACATGTGCAACCAATTCTCTATTTATTTGCCACAATCCAAAGTCCTCCCACCTTCCATATTCATGGACCAGCTTCTTCCTATTACCCAGCTGAGCTCCAAGCCTGCCAACTGGGGGACCAAGCTGGGCTGGATTTGCAGCCAAGAACAGAAGGGGAGTAATTATGAGATTTTCCTGGACTTAGTAGCTAACATTATCTGACTAAATGTGTCATCTTCTACATTGGTACCTAAATGCTTTCCAAAGCACTTTTTCCACCAATTAGTTTTATAATTTAAATACACACAAACATACAATAGAACTGTGGTCAGAAGACCTGGGTTTTGATCGTAGTGCTACCTCTTCTTAGATTAGAAGCCTTCTAGAGCCATCAGTCCATAGAGAAGAGTAATACATACCTTTACAAGTATGTCAGTTTGTTACCTGCTGCAACAAAGTATCACAGACTGGGTGGCTTAAACATGAGAAATTTATTTCCTCACAATTCTGGAGACTAGGGTCTGAGATCAAGTTGAAGGCAGTGTTGGCTTCCTTTGAGGAGTCCTTCTTTGGCTTATAATAGCAGTCTTCTTCCTATGCTTCACATAGTCCTCTATGTGCGTATGTCCTAATCTCTTCTTGTAAAGACAAAAGTCATATTCGGTTATGGCCATTCTAATAATCTCACTTCAATTTAACTACTTCTTTAAAGACTCCATCTCCAAATACAGCCACATTCTGATGTACTGGGCCTTAGGACCTCATTATATGAATCTGGAGAGGATACGATACAGTTAATAAGACAGTTGATGAATGTTTTGTGGATCAGATTGAATGAGATGAAAAAAGTGAAGTTATTTGGCTCTTTTTTATAAATGCCAATTAAATCTAAACAAGTAATTTTTAAAGTATTCATTTTATATCATTATTTACTACAATTTTATATTATCAATATCTAATGTAATATTTTCCAGAAACATCTGATGTTGAAGATAGATTTTAAATAAGAAATCTATACTTCTTATAGGGATGCACAACTGCAATCCTATAATAAAGTAATTCAAACTCTTGAGTTAATTCCTTTGCTGCCTTTGAGGTTCAGCAGTAACCATGGAGAAATTACTTCCCTTCAGTACCCATGTGATCATCCTGCTCATGAAAATCATAAAAATTTTCTCTTTGGGGGAGTTCTGAGTATTTTAAAGAAAGTGAAAGTGAAGTCGCTCAGTTTTGTCCTACTCTTTGCGACCCCATGGACTGTAGCCTATCAGGCTCCTCCTTCCATGGGATTGTCCAGGCATGAGTACTGGAGTGGGTTGCCATTTCCTTCTCCAGGGGATCTTCCCAATCCAGGGATCAAACCCCGGTCTCCCACATTCCAGACAGATGCTTTCACCTCTGAGCTAATTGGAGTTAATTTTCTTCAAGGCCCTGTATCTAAAGAGTCAAAATTTTAAGTCTGATAGTTTGACTCATATCCAAGATGTGTGTAAATGTGTATATATGTGTTTCCTATGCATGTAGAAAAACTGTAAAAATAGAAAAATCCTGCATAATACTAATAAATACTTTAATAATAAATACCACATCAATAAATGCATTGTTACTATAATTCATACATAAAAAATAGATGAACTCTCAATACTTTTGAAGGGACTAGTCTGGGCAGGGGCTTCCCGGTGACTCAGCAGTAAAGAATCCGCCTGCAATGCAGGAGACCAGGTAGGAAATGGCAACCCACTCCAGCATTCTTGCCTGGGAAATCCCATGGACAGAGGAACCTGGCAGGCTACAGTCCAAAGGGTCACAAAGAGTTGAACATGACTTAGGGACTAAACAACAGTCTAGGCAGGAAAGAGAAAAGAGAAGGACCTCTCCAATACTTTCATCACTGAATTACTTTTCTTGAACACTATCAGCTCCAGTTTTATGATGATTTTTTAGTAGCTATGAAGTATTCATTTAATAAATATCACATATACTAATAGAAAAATACAGATATCACTTGAATCAAGTAAGTTTGCTCTATGATTCTTAGTGAAGGAGAACAAAGAAATCAATTACAGAACCTGCAACCTGAAACAAGCATTTCACTTGTATGTTGGAATATGTTGTTTCAGGTGAAGGAAACTATGTGCAAAGTAGATAGCTAGAGCTCAACTTGATAAGAAAAACATTGCAAACACCTAGAGTCTAGAAAAAAGAGAAAAAATGAAATTACTTTCTAGTATCTATAATTATAGAGGCAGCATGGAGAAAATTCCAGAGAGTCCAGGGAATTTGGGAAGGATAGGAAATACTGAGCAATTCAAACTGCTAGAGTAGGCAGGGATTCAGTGAACTACTTCTCTTAAAGTGAAATATCATCACATTAAAAACACCCCCCACATAAAACTTTTAAAACTCATTCTTTTGTATACTCTCTTCTCTCAATATACATCACTTGTAAGAATGTGACAAACAGAAAATCCGCTCCCATTCCCTTTCCATTTGGTCTTCACCTTCAGCAACCCATGCCCCATCAGAAAAAAAAATATCAAGTATTTCATTTGTTGGGCTTCCCAGGCGGCACGGTGGTAGAGAATCCACTTGCCAATGCAGGAGATGCAAGAGATCTAGGTTCAATCCCTAGGTATGGAAGATCCCCTGGAGTAGGAAATGCAACCCATTCCAGTAGTCTTGCCTGGAAACTTTCATGGATACAGGAGCCTGGTGGGCTACAGTCCATAGGGTCACAAAGAGTCAGAAATGACTAAGCAACTAAGCACACACATTTCATTTGTCAAAGGAGGTACCTGGTAAATAACCTTTTCTTCCTTGCTTCTGGCGTTCAAAATTCTGGGCCCTTAAGAGAAGGATGAGGCATTTCAATTCTGGAATTGAGGCTAATAGGGTTCCTCACCTCACTTCCTATCCTGGGATAGAAAATTGAGACCATTCACACTCATAGCTTAACTATTGGCACTGAGAACTGAGGTCACCTGTGTCAAAATGACAAATTTACTCCAGGCAATTCTTTTCTAGGAAGACAATTCTATGAAATAGTAAATAATTTCACCATTTCCTTCAGGAGCTTCTTAAAATTAGGTGTAATATTTCATCTTCTCATTTTCCCATATTCTTCCTAATTTTTTAAGCTTGCTTTATATTTTGAACTAAGAGGCAAATGATTATTTTCAAGATAATTGTCATAAAATAAATGGCATTTTGAAGATAAGATTTAACTTCAAGTCATTTTATGTTATATTTAGCTAAAAGGAAAATTTTCTCTCCCCATCCCGCAATATTTTTTTTAATATACAGCCCTGGAATTTTTTATTTTAAATGTTAAGTGACTGTTATACGTCTACTTAAATTACTTTTAATACAATTCACAAGCTATTATTCCTGAAAACCATTTCTGAAATGCATTGACAGTTGGCAATGTGTTCATTTCTTTGTTAACAGAAATGCCATTATTTTGGACTGCTCCTAAAGTCATATAATTAGAAATTTTGGTCCAGAACAAGAAGTAAATAAAAAATGTATTCATCTAATAGTAGATGATAATAGGTAGGGGTGGCAAAGATGATGATAAGTAATAAACAACTAAATATAGACATTCATTTTACATTTTCATTCCCTGTGTAAATTATCCTATTAATTTTAGCAAATAATACACTATATTTTTCATAATTTTAATGTATAGACATTATGATCTCAAAATGAGCTGTACAGAATGTATTTTTATTATTTACACGTTCCTGAATGTGTTATAGACATATGAGATTAAGAGACAACTAAACTTCAAATAAATGAATTTCACTGTAAAGTTTACTATTAAATTCATAATCCCACAATTCATAGTCTGTTACTCAAATCATGATAAATATAAAATTATTTACTATTAAATTCATAATCCCACAATTCATAGTCTGTTACTCAAATCATGATAAATATAAAATTATTTATAGTAGGATTAAGATTTTAAAATATTAAAACTAGACTGCACAAAGATAATTATGTTTTGTAGAAAATGGATTGGTAGGCATCTTATTTTTTTTTTGGCATTTTAAATTGATGCTTATCAGCAACAAATTTTTTGCTGAATAACAATTATCTTTTTTTAAAAACCTTGAGGCTTAATGTATACTTTTAAGATCATTTTGGAGCATATTTATATAACATAAAACTCACCCATTTTAAGTGTAAAGTAGTATGGTTTTAGTAAGTATATAGAGCTGTGCAACAGGAGTAAGCTTTGGAACACTTTACTCACCCTCCCAAAATCCCTCATTCCCCTTTGTGATCAAGCTGTTCCTCAACCCCCAGCCTCAAGGCAAGCACTGGTCTGTCTTCTGCTGTTGTATTTTGCTTTTTCCAGAACTTCACATTCACATTTCCTATGTCTTTTGTGTCATTTATTTTTTTACCTGTCATTATATTTCTAAGATATTTCTACATCGTTCTGTGTGTCAGTCGTTTATTTTGCTTTATTTGCAGTTGTATTCTGTTGAATGCATATGTCACATTTTGTTCACACATGGACCAGCTGATAGGTATTTGAGTGTTCCTATTGTTTGGTTACTATGAATAATGCTGCTATGAACATTTGTGTACAAATCTTTGTGTGGACATATATTTTCATGTTACTAAGGTAAATCCGTAGGAGTAGAATCATTGGGTCATGCAGTAGGCATGTTTCAGTTGTTAAGACACTGACAAAACTGTTTCCAGTAGCTGAACCACTTTGCACTTTCACTAGCAGTGTGTGAGAGTTTCGGTTGTACCATGTCTTCACCAACACTTGACATTTCAGTCTTTTTGAGAAATTCTACTGAGTATAGTAGTATCTTACTGTGGTTTAAATTTGCATGTCCTTAATGATCAATCAAGTTGGATATCTTTTTGTGAAGTACCTGTACAGATCTTTTCCATTTCTTAAAATTGATCATTGAGTTGTAAAAGTTCTAAATTAGATCTGGACACAAGTCCCTTGTCAGATATATGCTTTACAAATATTTTTTCCCCAAGCCGTAGCTTGCCTTTTCATCTTCTTAATGATATCAATAAGCAAAAAATTTTAATTTTTTAAAGTCTATTTATCAGTTTTTAAATTTATGGTTCATGCTTCTTGTGTGTTGTCTCAAGGTCTCAAAGTTTTTCTCCTATACTTTGTTCTACTTGATGTTTATGGTTTTGCTCTTACATTTAGGCTGGTGATCTATTTTGAATTAATATTGGTATATGGAGTGAAGAGAGATTAAAGTTCATTTGTTTTCCATGTGGGTATATAGTTATTCCAGAAACATTTCTTGAAAAGCCTATTCTCTTCCAATTGACATTCTTTGATACCTTTACTGAAAATCAACTGACCACATAAGTGTAGGCCCATATTGGGATGCTCAATTCTGTTCCATTGATCTATATGTCTATCCTTAATCCTGCAAAACAGGATAATGTTTAGAGAAAACTAATCATGTTCAATACCTTTCATTGAAACATACAATTTCTCTAAATTTAAATATAATAATAGGCAAACAAGGATGATTAATCTTTCTTTACAAGTATTCTTTACTACTGTCTAAAACAAAAGTGATAATTATTAGATCATTTTGGATATTTTTACTGGATGTGGAAAAAATAAAAGGAAAAACCTATTGTCTGTGGTAGTAAACTCTTATTAACTACTGTGAAGGGTAAATTCATTAAGAAGAATAATTTCCAAATTTAAGAGGGTTAAATAAATATGATTATGAGAAAACTAAAGCATAGTAAGAATACACATAGTTCTATTAAACTGGTTAAAGTCTTTAACCACAGATGGATTACAACCATGGGTATAAAACATAATGTTAGGTGATGTAACGACAGAATCATTGTCAGTAATTTTGAGAAATGGAGACCACAAGACATGATAGAAGACTGAAGATGCACAGATGTTTTCATTTTCAAAACATAAAAAAATAGATTCTAGAAACTGAAGGCTAATAAACATAATATCTAAAGCTGATAAAATTAAAGAAGAGATAAAGATATATTTTATCAACAATTTTTTCAAATGATCATTGGGAGATTTTTCACCAAACTAAATCCCTTAAATTACACACCTGAAAATGACTAACACAGATCCTGAATTACTGTGACTAGTAATTTTTTTTTTTTAAGTAAAGCAATCTTTTTTATGGGAAAGGAGGGTTTACTGTTTTCTGATAATCACAGGAAAATATATTTATCCAGCTCTAAGATTTCGGGAAGATGCCTTCACATGCATCTTACTATATACCTTTTAAGTATATACCTTACAGATGTTGGAACTAAAGACTAAGAGTTTTGTAAAATATAGATTGTACGACCAGTAAATAATGCAATGCACTCTCAACTTGAGTCAAGTTCTGACTTTGATGTATATACTCTTCCCATATGTTACAATTTCTTTGGTTAATCCAAAGACAAAGTAAGGCAACCTCAAACCTTTCTCTGAGAAATCATACAATGGAAAGAAAGAAAATAAATGAGGTAAACAAACAATGGTATCCAAACAAAATTATTTTTAAAATATTGTGTACAATTCTAGATTTAAAAAACAGAAAAACTTGGGACTTCCCTGGTGGTCCAGTGGCTAACACTCTGTGCTCCCAATGCGGGGGGCTGGGTTTCAAGCCCTGATCTGGGAACTAGATTCCACACGCCTCAACTAAGAGAGTTCACAAGCCTCAACTAAGACACGGTTCAGCCAAATAAATAAATAAATAAACATATAAAAATAAATATTAAAAAAGTAGAAAAACTTGAATGGTACTGTTCTCAAATTATCAAAATTGATGCCTCCTTCTCTGCATGGTAAGCCTAAAGACATCAAGCATGCATGTACATGCTCAGTTGCTCAGTCGTGTCTGACTCTTTGTGAGTCCATGGACTGTAGCCCACCAAACTCTTCTTGCCTGGAGTTTTCCAGGCAAGAATACTGCAGCAGGTTCCATTTCCTCTTCCATGGGATCTTGTCAGCCCAGGGACTGAACTCACATCTCCTGCATTGGCTGAGATTTACCACTGAGCCACCTGGGAGAGGGACACCAAGTATAGGCTAAGAAACACCCAGAAGTGAAAGATATGAATTTTGAAGTTCAGGGAAGAGTTAAGGCTAGTAATATGAACTTGGACCAGTCAGTCATTTGTGATATTTAAATCCATGAGACTGAAGAGATCACTAGGAAGTGGGTATAGACAGAGAAGACCAACAAGTGGGTCTTGGGACATTTGGGAACATAAGGGAGATTCATTAAGCAAGACTGATTGGAGGCAGCCAGGGAAGTGAAGAGAAAAACACAGAAGGACTGGGTCCTGAAAACTAAATAAAGTGTTTCAACCGGTGGAAATGGTCCACTGTGTTAAATGCTTCTGAGAGAGCAGATCAGATAAGACCGAGACTTGAAGCAAAGTGGACATGGGACAAGAACAGTTTCAGAGGAAGAGAGGGACATAACCTAACTGGAGTTGGTTCAGGATAAAATGAGAAGGGACAAAACAGAGACAGACAGTACTTTTAAGAGTTTTTCTATAGAGACGAGCAGAAAAAAAAAAAAATCAGAAGTTGAAGGGCTATATAATCAATGGGCAAATTGTTTTTTAGGTTGAGAAATTTTACAACAGGTTTCTAAGTTGGTAAAAAAAAAAAAATAATCCTATAGAAAAAGAAAAATTGATGATGTAAAAGAGAGGGGAAAACATTTTAGCAGAAAAAGCCTGGAGTGGTTTAGAAATAACAGTATTTGGTGCACAAATGGAGGATTTGGCGTGAGTTGGCAGTCCATCCATTTCACTCAAGCAAGGCAGTGTATACAGGTACAGATGTTGTTTGACCAATAGATTTAAGGAGGGTTTCAGGAAGCAGACACTGAGAAAAGTGAGGAACCTAAAATGATTACTGGGGAGTGACTTCTTTGAAAGGAAAAGACATGGGTCAGGGGGAGCCATCAGACCACTATGAAAATAAAATTTAAAAAAAAACTACTAAGCTATCATTTTTTTAAAGACATATTCTCAGACATAAAAATATTTAGAAAAAATATACTACACATACAACTGTCCAGAAATTTTTTCTTGAAAATATGACAAATGATTGAGCGAATAATCAAAACAACTCACAGAGGGGAAATCGTGTTATAAAAAAGCTGGTAATCAAGTAAAACAAAATTAAGTCTAATTACTTGTTTTTAATAAATATCTCTACAACTTATATTAAAAGCTTAGATAACATTTAAGCTGGGATCTGAAAACAATATTTAGACAGATGAAGAACTGGGAGAAGAGCATTACAGACAGAAGGAACAACATGGGAGCATTTCCTTAGGCCTGGAATGGAGGTAAGCACAAATTAGATGTGACAGGAATCAGATCATGCTGTCTTGCAAGCCATGTTAAAGATTTGGAGATTTAAGTATACTGAACATTGGTCATATATTTTAAGTAGAGGACTGACATATCTGCACTCTATTTTAAGCAGATCATTCTGGTTGCTCTTTAAAAAGGCAGGTGGGAGGCTGGGCAAGGATGAAAACTGAGTGGCTATTGAAGGTAAGAAATCATGCTGCTTGGACCGGGAAGGAATGTAAAGAAGAAAGAAGTGGTAAGCAATTGATAAATTAGAACTCTGTATAGATAGGCTCAATAGGACAAGCTGATGGACTGCATGTACATTAGGAAAAGCTGAGGGAGACTGTAGAAACAAAGATCCCGAATTTTGCCTGGGAGGGCGCTAGGGCTGTTTACTAAAATGAGAAACAAAAGATTATCATGGTGGATGTTAGCATGGGGAAGGGAAATGGGGACCAAGAGCTCTACTTTGAACATTTTAAGTGTGAGATGCTTTGGAAACATCCAAACGAAGATGTTAAGAAGTTCAGGATAGTGGTCTGAGTAGAAGATACATTTTTGGAAGTCTTGGCATATAGAAGATACTTACAACTATAGTAAATGAATATTACCTACAAAATGAAAAATGAAATCCTAGCATATAAAGGTTAGATAGAAAAGAAGAAAATAAAGGATATGTAAAAGAAACAAACCATGACTTCAGAGGAAATCCAAGGGAGTGTTAGAATCATAAGAGTCAAGAGCAAGAAGGAAGTATTCAGTTGTGCAAAAACTATAAAAAGTCTCATAAATATGAAGACATGCACATTTTTGTCAGATGTTGCAACATAGAGGCTAATGATAACAAAAACAGTTTCAGTTGACTTGCGTTGGCAGGGGTGAAACTTCAGGTTGCGGTGGAATTGAGAAAAAAGAGAATGTGAGGAAGTGGAGACAGCTTGTTTCAGGTAACTCTTCTGAGAAATGTGGCCCTGAAGAAGACTGTAACAATATCTTGGAGAAAGACTGGAGAGAGACAAAAGCTCCAGAGACGTTTGTTGGGTTTTGATTTTCACTTTAATGATGGGAGATACAAGTATATGTTTGAATACTGATACATAATCTGATAGGAAGTAGTTGAAGATATGAGGAAGATAGGGTTTAACTGAAGGAGTGAATGTCTTCAGAAGGCTTTAAACCCACCAGTAGACAGAGAATGTAATCTTGTTTTCACCAGTCAATACAGTTCTTGAGTGCTATGTGTCAAGCTCACTACTAGGCACCAGTGCTGTAAAAGTGAAGAAGATAGCCAATAAGCCTGCCCTAAAAGACTGTAATTTTTAATGTGGAAGAAAGAAAACATGTAAACAAGTAAATGAATATATAAGATTATTTTTAATATTAATAATTGCTATAAAGCAGTCAAGAGAGTCCAAGTGCTAGAGCCAGACCATGCTCTGCATGCCTCCGTGTGTTAGCCAAAAACCAAAATCAAGTAGGAGCTTCCAAATCTTGTGACTCAGGCAAAACTCCACTTCTCTTTCCTTTAAAACTCATAGCCTCACAAGCCATTCATCACAAGCCATGGTCTCCGTACACATCCCTCACTATCCAACCATTAATCCCTATACTGATTTGTACATCACATTTCCTGAGTCAATCTTCCATCCCTCTCCAGTGCACAAAATCTTTCCACCATGAGTCCTTCTGGAACACAAGTTATCAACCAAATCATATTTCCTTAAAGTCTTCTTTAAAATATTCCTTCTACTAAATTTATCTTACTGAACCCTGTCTCTTCGCTACAGCCCCTGCTTCAAGCAGTGGTAGTTTTTCCTCCCTGTCTTCATATCACAGATCCTGATGGTGCAGTAGGTGTTTAGTGCTTTATTAATGCTTCCAGAACATTTTCCTCCCTCTCCCCTCATCTTTGAATCTTGTACTGTCAGACTACTGCACCCATTACCACTCTTGTTGAAGTTACCTTCCAACCCCACAGTTTACTCCTCCCTTGATCCTTGAACATTTTAGCTCCTGGACCACTTCACTCTAAGATTCCTCCTATTCTTACTCTTGGGGATTTTGAGATTCTCACTGATAATCCATCCAATACCTTGGCCTCTCAGTTCTTTAGTCTCCTCTCCTCCAATGACATTGCCTTTTACTCTGTTACTCACCCTAAAATCATTCTAGATTTTTCATTACCATTAATTAATCTCTATATAATCTCAATTTCCCTGGTGGCTCAGACAGTAAAGCATCTGCCTGCAATGTGGGAGACCCGGGTTCAATCCCTGGGTCAGGAAGATCCCCTGGAGAAGGAAATGGCCACCCACTCCAGCACTCCTGCCTGGAAAATTCCATGGACAAAGGAGCCTTGTAGGCTACAGTCCATGGGGTCGCAAAGAGCTGGACACAACTGAGCGACTTCACTTCAATCTCAATTTCAAACATTCCATCTTCTAATCTCTACCTTATTTCTAGAATCTCAATTCCAGACACCCTTCAATACCATTGGGATCTACAATCCATTGATCCTACCACTATCTCATTGTCTTTTACCCTTTTGCTCATCTCCTTATTTCTTTCTCTCTCTCCTTGGTATTATGGGTTGAACTGTGACCTCTCCAAAAATATGCTGAAGTCCTAGTACGTGTACCTAGTAGTCCCCAGCAGCTGTGAATGTGATCTTATTTTAATATAGGGGCTTTGCAGATGTAATCAATTGAGGTCATTAGGATAGTCCTTAATCCAATATGACTAGTGTCCTTAATAGAAAGAGGAAAATTTGAACACCAACACTCAGAGGGAAGACAACCACGTTAAGACAGAGGTAGAGATCTGAATTATGCAAGCACAAGCCAAGGAACACCTGGAGCTATCAGAAGCTGGAAGAGGAACACGGCCCTGCCAACACCTTGATTGCACATTTCTAACCTCCAGAACTCTGAGACAATACATTTCTGTTATTTTAAAGTACTAACTTTATGGTACTCTGTTACAGAAGTCCTGTTAAACTAATACACCAGGTTAAACTATATATGGTCAGATAATGACATTATGATAAAAGGTATTAAATGGCCAAATGATAAAATCATTCCCATGCATACACTCTGAATTAATTCCCTTGTCTCTCACTTTATTGTACTTGACTAAACAATAAACACTGATTAAATTCCATTTTCATCTTTCTTCATGACTACACTTGCACAGTAAAGCCTGGTTTAAGAAAAATACACAACCATATTGATTGATCTTACTTAAAATACATGGTTATTAAATGCAATTGGACTCGAATGGTGCTTGGCAATTATACTGTATTTCTCTACTCCACTCATTCCTCCTTTCTCCTATGAAACTATTTCATCTCTCTCAAAATCTCCAAAAACTCCTCCCTAATCCTTACTCAGAGTAAATGTCCTATTTCGATAACCTTTCTGAAAAAATTTCCACAAGCTCCCAGGACATCATCTTATCTACATGTCCTCATGTTATCTACAGGTCCTCATGTTCTTTGCCTGTGTTCTTTGTCTGTGTTCTTAGCCCTTCCCTTTACACAATTCATTATCCCCTCTTCTCTACTCAAAGAAATTGCTCTAAAAATGTCCTTTCCTTCCTCTACCATAAAACTTTCCTTCCCTACCAGATCATTTCTACTAGCTATTATTTCTCCCTTCTTAGAAAACAACAACAACAAATCAACTTTTTCTCCCACTTCACTTTCAGCCATAGCCCTCTCTTCTTTTCTCCATAAAATAACATCTACTTCAGTTTACCATGACAGTTGCAGTTTACATTTTATTATTAAATACTGGTTTAATTATTAATAGTGCCCTTTTCAAATGCATTCCAGTTTGGAGTGTAAATTATATAGCTAGCTTACCTCTTGGTGTAAAACTCCCTAAAACTGTTGTCTGTCTTCATTCTCTCCAATGTTTCACCTTTTATTTTCTCTTGTGCCCCACGACAACCAGATCTTGCCCCCACAATCATCTTTTTGACCTCTGAGCAGCATTTAACAGTCAGCCATTCCCTCCTTCGTAAACAATGTCTTCATTAGGCTAAATTTTAGGGCACCACTGTCTGATTTTCCTTCCATCACCACTTCATGGTCTCCTGTCCTGGTTTTTCCTCACCTTTCTGGCCTCTGAACACTGGATTGGCAAAGAGCTCATTCTTTAAACTTCTGCTTTTTATCTATATTCATTCTCTCCTTACTATTCTCCCAAGCTATTTAGGGATGGAACTAAAATCCATCATACCTCCCCAACAACACACACTCAGAGTAAAGAGATGCTAAAATAACAATAGATGGTTCTTAATTTTGTCTAAGGAAGAGACTTATCTTCAAGGATTTTGCTTTGCTTTGCTTTGGGTGTGTACAACACAGCTGAGTGTTTCAGATGCAAAGGCTGAACATTCTACTAGGCATTTAAGTAAGATGCTCACGTTAGAAACTATGGATCAACCCTAGACTCTTAGCTTTCATATACTAGGTCCAATCCAACAGCAAATTCCCTACAGCTGCACCTCCAAAATGTATCTAGGCTCCAACCACTTCTCACCACTTCTGTTCCTTTAACACCTTTGATCCTATACCTTTCAGTTGCTAATGTCACACAAAATTAACATCATTATATATTGAGTCCAAAAACAAAAACTAATAATTTTTAATGCACTGTCCTCAAAGTATACAGAAAATAAAATCTGGAGTTACAAACCAAAGTTACAATAATACTAGCTATTGAACTATTTTTTTTAATGTATTAGTCTCTTAAATCTTGTATAAAACAAAGAGTGGAGTCACACATCATTGTTACAATAATACTAGATGTTATAATTGTCTATATATTAACTTTTACTGAAACTTTTATTCCTTCATATGACTTCAAGTTACTGTCTAATTTCATTTCACACTTTGTATGCCTGGTTTTTAATGATGACAGTCACAACTGGTAAGAGTGCTCCTGAGGATACAAACTTTGTTCAAACCTTTTGGAAAGTAGTTTCTATCTTGGAAAATTCATGGTCTTCGATGCAGTTATTCCACTTGGAAATCTATCCTAAGAAAATAATCCCAAAATATAGGCAATCATTTTGAACAAAAATGTTTGTTAGAGTTACTTACATTAGTGAAACACTGGGCAAGACCCAAATGATTAATAATAGAGCAACTGTTACATAAACTTAGTATATATACTCAATAAGTCTTATATAATAATAAAATTGTATCTATAAAGCATTCAAAGTGCTATGGGGAAATGGTTCATAGTATATTAAGAAGAAAAACTATTCCATGATTCAGTTCAGTTCAGTCGCTCAGTTGTGTCCAACTCTTTGCGACCCCATGAATTGCAGCACGCCAGGCCTCCCTGTCCATCACCAACTCCCAGAGTTCACTCAAACTCATGTCCATCGAGCTGGTGATGCCATCCAGCCATCTCATCCTCTGTCATCCTCTGTCATCCCCTTCTCCTCCTGCCCCCAATCCCTCCCAGCATCAGAGTCTTTTCCAATGAGTCAACTCTTCACATGAGGTGGCCAAAGTACTGGAGTTTCAGCTTTACATCATTCCTTCCAAAGAACACCTAGGACTGATCTTTAGAATGGACTGGTTGGCTCTCCTTGCAGTCCAAGAGACTCTCAAGAGTCTTCTCCAACACCACAGTTCAAAAGCATCAATTTTCTGGTGCTCAGCTTTCTTCACAGTCCACAAATGTAAATGCCAGGCAATTTGTATAATTACAAAATAAAATAATGAGATGTAATATTGATGAAAACATACTTAGTATACTCATATTATTAAGATACTTTAGAAGTGGACAATCCAAGCAATTATGCTAAAAAAAAAATACAATGAGGTTGTGATAGGTAGAATAATGCCCCCCCCCAAATTCACCTCCCTAGAACTTTTTGTTGTTTTATGTGCAAAACTTTTTGTTGTTTTATGTTATTTGTTTTATTGCAAATATAATTTAGACTTTCAAACATGGAGATCATTCTGGGTTATCCAAGTAGCTCAGATCTAATCATAGGAGTCCTTAAAAGCTAAGAATGTTCTCCAGGAATGGGGGAGCCTGGTGGGCTGCTGTCTGTGGGGTCGCACAGAGTCAGACACGATTGAAGTGACTTAGCAGCAGCAGCAGAAACAGAAGAGATGAGATAGAATGGGAAGGTCAGAGAGATGTGAAGTGTAAAAAGGACTCAACCTACTGTTGCTCACTTTGAAGATGGCAAAAGGAAGTCTCAAGCTAAAGGATATGGGTGGACTTTCGATGCCAAGAACAATTCCAAGTTGGGAATGACAACCAGCAAAGAAATGGAACCTCAGCCAAACCGCAAGGAACTGATGTTGGCCAACTGAATGACTTCAAAGCAGATTCACCCCAGAGCCTCCAGAAAGGAATGCAACCGGACTAACACCTTGATTTCAGATTCTCATGACTCTCACAAGTGTTCCCAACTGAACCACTGTACCTACTGAACTGTGAAATAGTAACTTGTAGTTTCTTATGGCAACAGTAGGAAACTAATGCAGCGGGTGAAACATAGGAGGTCAGCTTAATAACAAATGACATAAGCACACTATAAAGAGGAAAGGAATACATACCTTCCACTTTTTTTTTTTTTTTTTTTCTGTGCTACACAGTATACGGGATCTTAAGTTCCCTGACCAGGGATCCAACCTGTGCCCCCTGCAGTGAAACGCAGAGTCTTAACCCCTGAACCAACAGAGAAGTCCCACCTTTCACATATTTTTGATCATGGAGACAACATGCATACTATAAAAGGAAGCTTAATAGTATTCCTGGATGGACTGAGAGAGTCTTGTGCTTAATAAAATACAATAAACAAGTACTTTGTTATTGCTAATATGTGGAATCTAAAAAAATAAAACAAATGAATATTTTATATAACAAATAGAAACAGACTCACAGATACAGAGCACAAACTAGTGGTTATCAGTTGGGAGAGGGAACGGGGTATGCAAAAGACAGGGGTATATTATAGGATACATTGTACAGCACAGCCATTATTATGTAGTAACTTTAAATGGAGTAAAATCTATAAAAATATTTAATCATTATACTGTATACTTAAAATAGTATTAATAGGCTATCACCAAAAAGGGTTAGAAGGAGAAAAAACAAGGTTGTCATGGGTGTCAAACCACTCTAATACAATGATTGGATAATGAAAAGATCAAACGGTCTGGTCATTCAAGGCAGTTTGGGAATTTGGGTGCAATTAAGAAAGGCAACTAAGCAGTGGATTGTTAAATACAAATGTTGAACCAACCTGTGAGCTTGGGTATCTGGAAGTAAATGTGCTGACTCTGATCAAGTCATATGGTTAATAAAATCATTTAATTATACTTGATCTTAGCCAAAAGGCTGAGAAGAGGTGTGTCACTCTTTTTTCAGGTCAGCACTTCTAGATGAAGACTGACTGGGAAGACATGAAACTCATTTTCCTGGTGCTGTGTACAAGGTACTTGGGACTAGAATAATACAGGGTAGTCTAGGTTTAGATAGGAACTGGCAGGCTATGGCCAACTGCCTATTTTTGTGAAGTTTTACTGGAACATCGCCATATCCATTCCTTTTCATATTGTCCGCAGCTGTTTTCACTCTGTGATGGCAGAACTGAGTAGCTGTAACAGATACCACATCGTCCACAAGATACCATTTGGCCCTTTACAGGAAAAAAAAGGAAAAACCCACCTGCTGACTCCTGGACTAATGAATACAAGGCTTAAATGAAATGAGGTAAATGGAAAAATGTACACTGAGGTTTAAAAAAAAATAAATTACAAATATAAAGGACAGGAGAGACCTGACTCAGCAATAACACATATGAACGAAAAAGTCCTAATGGTTACAAACCAGTACATATTTTGTATGGACAGGAAAAAGTCCTTAAAAACCAAGTAGACATACTCTGGTGCTGTGCTAAGTCGCTTCAGTCATGTCCAACTCTTTGTGACCTTATGGACTATAGCCCGCCAGGCTCCTCTGTCCATGGGATTCTCCAGGCAAGAATACTGGAGTAGGTTGCCGTGCCCTCCTCCAGGGAATCTTCCCAACCCAGCGACTGGACCCATGTCTTCTCTGTCTCCTGCACTGCAGGTGGATTCTTTACCCACTGAGCCACTTGGGAAACCCCAAATGTACCCTTAGATTACCCTAAAAGAAACAGTATCTGGACCAGTAGTTGCAGTTCTTCTGGCATTAACCATGCTGCAATACATACTCTTCTCTCCAACCTGTTCTCTGCCTAGAACCTTATCATTCTGGTTAATGAACACATCTTTCAGACTTTAGCTATCATCTCCTCTGTAAAGCCTTTGATTCCCCAACAGTAGGTTACATGTACTTACCTATCATGGCATTTAATTCATCATATTAAAATTGGAATTTACCTGTCTAGTTCCCTGTGTGGGAGATTTAATCCATGTGGGCAAGGACAGGTAGCTGGTATCCTAATACCAGACTCAATGCCTGCCATGTAATAGTTTTAAACATGTTTTGGGTTAATGAATCCCATTATAGTTCTCATCAGTCAGACCACATGGTATTAAGTATTCAGTTGAGCAAACTGCTGGTTTCCCACTCAAATCTACCACTTCCCTGCAGGCAGAGCCCTAATTTGGTTTTGGCAGGAATGTGATATGCTTCAGTAAGAGACATGAGGGCACATCTGATGAGGAATTTCTGAAAAGGAATTTTACTTTAAAAATAATGAAAGTCACCAGTGTACATTTTTATATTATTTGTGCTTCAACTTCTAAAATGTTCACACAAATGGCCTCTGGACATATTAAAGAACTGCACAAAAAGTGGATCAAAACAAAAATCAAAGTGGAAGCTGACTCAGCAAAATATATTAACAAGACACTGAATTCTGAAGGCAAAAAGTGGGGTAGAGGACTTAATAAGCATGTAACAATTGTGAAGTATTAACTGGACCCCCACTAAAATTATAGGAAAGGCTTACACATATGATTACAGTTACTCTTAAACATCTGTGCTAATGCAGCAATTATCTACCACTGTTAAAAGATATACTTGGCATTGGCATGTTTTTATACTGAGAATATGGCAATGCCTAAATGGCACCCCACTCCAGTATTCTTGCCTGGAAAATCCCATGGATGGAGGAGCCTGGTAGGTTGCAGTCCATGGGGTCGCGAAGAGTCAGACACAACTGAGTGACTTCACTTTCACTTTTCACTTTCATGCATTGGAGAAGGAAATGGCAACCCACTCCAGTGTTCTTGCCTGGAAAATCCCAGGGACGGGGGAGCCTGGTGGGCTGCCGTCTCTGGGGTCGCACAGAGTCGGACACGGCTGAAGCGACTTAGCAGCAGTAGCAGCAAAGTTCTGTAAATTTACAGAAAAAGGAAACTAAAAAGTTGCTTAGCTTGCTCATTCTGTTTCCCTCTTCGGAACCTTTTGCCTTGCCTTCATAGTTCTAATGCATCATACAGAAAACCTCTTGATCAACAGCAAGGAATGGAGAAAGTGAAAATAAACCAGAGTGAAGAAAGCACCAAATGATTATCACAGTGTTACATACACTATTAAGAATTATGAAGCAAATGATTTAAGACAAATGCTAAGATGCCACAATATTATTGCTATGCCAATAAAATTTCTCCAATAGCACCAAGCTATTGGAAAAGTCCTGACTCACTTTTCCATAGATATTGGAATAGTCCTGACTCACTTTTCCATAGATATTGGAATCTTAAGATCCCCACAGATATACTTTTGTGGGCAAATCATTTACAGAACTGAACTTCTGTACGTAAGTGCCAATCTTTGCACACTGACTTGAAGACTGTCCGTTTCCATTTTGTTCTTTAGACTTCAGTTCACATGACACACCAAGTGAATTTCTTCTCATAGATCTCTCTCTTAGTGACTGGAATTCTATTCAACATTATTTCCTTACACTGGATTTGCTCCCTATGGTTACTTTTAAAAACTTCTGCCCTGATAATGCTATGTATATTTTAATTGGAGTTATTTTAAGTATTGTGAAAAGAAATTTGACTTTGATCAGATCCCTAATGCATTTATTTCACCTATATCCTTCAGGGGTAGTTTTGATCTCTACTTATTCTTTATTCTATATGCTTTCTTATTTTTGCAATTCTTAAGGTATCTTGAGTTTTTTGTTACATCAATAAAACAATTCTCCTAAGTGGCTGAAAGGTTGATCACTTCACTGTATAATCCTAACCTCCAAAATGCTCAAGTATATTCCTTCACCTAAACTATCAAATATGTCTTCACATAAAAGTGAAGAATTAAGAGTCAAGAATGAGAAATCTTACTTACCATTCAATAAAATGAAAATAAAATCTAATCTATAAGTTATTTAGTATCATCTTTTTATTTAAATGGTTTCAAAATCTTTTAAAACCTATTACTCCTCTTGCTGATTCAATGATACTTTTTCTTCTAAGACCAAAAAACTATCATACAAATGGAAAAAAAAGACATTTAGTTGATTTCATATCAATATTTCTTAACATTATTCTCCTAAAAGTGTTTCAAATTCTCAGACCTACCAAAACTACACAGGAGTGTTGGCAACACTTATGCTGAATTTTAATACTGTAACATTAACATGAATTTCCCTCCACTGTACAATGAGCCATTGGATACTACCTAATGGTTTCTAAAACCATCACACATACATTTTTGCTTCATATTACCTTAATTTGTGTACTTCTCAAAAAGGCAGCAAAGTTTTTTTAAATGTCAAGTATCATAATTTAATGAAATCGGTGTTTTGAAAACACTACTGCTTTCGTATTTCTATATGTCCTGTATGAATCCACCTTTTCATATTTTATCCTAAAAGGAAATTGAAATATAGCTCAAAATTTACTCTCTTCAGCATCCCTGGGTGCAAGGTCAAATGACACTGCGCATACCTTAAGAAATAAGGCACAACTGATCTTAGGTAACAATTTCTAAAAACTGAAAACTATTTCAGCCACTACTCTTTTGGCCTTACTTCCATTCTGTTTAGCTAACAGAACTGGCAGATCTCAACAGCCACAACACCATATGCTACAATCAAAGCCAGATGACATTCTGGCACTAGCAGTTGTAATGAATCGGTGCTAATTTTCAGTTCTGTGATGATTTGCGATAAACTAAGTAAAATTTCAGATTCTCAAAACTCAGAAGAGTGTAATAGAGCCAAATTTCTCCATTCTCCATCTTTTTTCTTGACGCTGACTCCTTGGAAGAAAAGGTATGACCAACCTAGATAGCATATTGAAAAGCAGAGACATTATTTGCTGACTAAGGTCCGTCTAGCCAAGGCTATGGTTTTTCCTGTGGTCATGTATGGATGTGAGAGTTGGACTGTGAAGAAGGCTGAGCGCCGAAGAATTGATGCTTTTGAACTGTGGTGTTGGAGAAGACTCTTGAGAGTCCCTTGCACTGCAAGGAGATCCAACCAGTCCATTCTGAAGGAGATCAACCCTGGGATTTCTTTGGAAGGAATGATGCTAAAGCTGAAACTCCAGTACTTTGGCCACCTCATGTGAAGAGTTGACTCATTGGAAAAGACTTTGATGCTGGGAGGGATTGGGGGCAGGAGGAGAAGGGGACGACCGAGGATGAGATGGCTGGATGGCATCACTGACTCGATGGCCGTGATTCTGAGTGAACTCCGGGAGTTGGTGATGGACAGGGAGGCCTGGCGTGCTGCGATTCATGGGGTCGCAAAGAGTCGGACACAACTGAGCGACTGAACTGAATTGAACTGATGGACACAAGGAGTGTGCCACTTTTAATAACTACCACCTCCTACTCTTATGCCTAATGTTTCATCTCCCCTCAATTCCAACTGAGAGGAAGAACTCAATACCTGAAAAACATCCTTGATATCTCATCCATTATTTTATTATTTCAACAAATTTATTGGGAACCTACTACGTGCCAGGCACTATATGAGGCACAAAGAATACAAAGTTGAACAATGACACAGAAACAGAATTCCTGTCCTCATGGAGTTTACAATCTAGAGGGTCTACATTAATCAAACAAATATATATAAAATTACAAAGGTGTTCAACATTAAATAGAGGTCATGTGATAATGTAATTTTTTTCTTACGCTGAAAAAAATTAGGGAATGCTTCCCTGAGGAAGTGATGAATGAGCTGAGATCTGAAAGACAAATAGGAGTTAACTAAATGATGAAGGTATTTCAAGCAAAAGAATAGCATGAACAAAGGTTCCTTTGGTGGAAGAAGCACTTTAATTCTCACTAGTTTCAGATATTTAAAGTGCAATGAGTCAAATACAAAGTAAATTAAACAAGGAGCACAATGAAACTAAGAAGTAGTAATAACTAACTTCTCCTAAATGCTTTTTAGGTGATGTGCCAGTCACTGCCTTAATGTTTTGAGGTATTAACTCTTTCAATGTTCAGAATTATAAATAGCAGCCCTAATAATTGATATCATAGGTAACATAAAACATTTTTGTTTCCATCTAGGGTTAGGTGAGTTACCTTGATTAAAACTGCACTTTAAAAAAAAAGAGAGAGTGAAATCTGCCTGCAGTATAAAAATGAATCAGAAAGGTCAGGGTAGCTTAGGAAGACCAACTAGGAGGCTACAGAAGTAACTGCAAGCAAAAAGTGCTAATGTCAGCTTAGACCAGAAAAGTGGTAAATGAAAAGAAGTAGACAAATTTACTAGCTAAAATGAAAGGATGTGGTAATGAACTGATTGGGGAGGGGGTGGTTAGAGAGAGGAAGTTCTAGGTTACTAACTTGGGAACTACTGACCACTGTGATGGTGGAACCTTAGATTGGATACATTAATAAAAACTTAAAGAGGAATATTTAAGCCTTGTATTGACAAGTACTGAATAAAAATAACTACAATAAAAACCCAAAAGAAGTTTCTGATTAATTTTGTCACATATATTTGCCTGCAATCATATAAAGCTATTCTTACATGGCTTAAATAATAATGTTCCATTACACCTGGTGTCACATGGTGATCTTTTGAACTCTACAATGAGAAAAGATAAAAATACAATACCAAGAATATGTTTTTCACATATATGCAATTTAAAAGAAAAACACTAACATAATTTTCTTCCCCTGATTACTAACATCTCTGCTAGGGATTTAGCAAAGACAAGGCAACTTTAATTTTAATTTGTGGTCATTTAAAAACTCTGATAAGCTTATTACAGGTTGATTCTTATATTTCTCATACAGCAAAAAAGATTGAGACTAACTTAAAATTCTCCCCTTATTTTTCAAGTAGTTTGTTTTTATATACACACATCTTTTAAAAGCATTATATTCATCTTAAAAGAAGAAGATAAAAGACCAATAAATGATTCCTTTCCCTACCTCTGGAAAAATATGTGAAATAAGGAATAAGGTTAAATAAAAACATATAATTGGGATTCCAGTGAAAAGAACAGGTTATTAATTGTGATTTCAGTCAAGTCATTTGTTCTTTCTGAGCCATAAGGTCTTTATTAAACTTTTAAAATGTAAATAACACCTACCTCACAGGCTTGTTGTGGGAATTATACAATGTTTTTGGAAATGATTTATGAATTTTAAATCTCTATAAAAATAGTAATCATTATAAATTTTTAAAAATCTAACAAAGCATATAGAATATTCAGCTTCATATTAATTATTATCTCTACTGTTTATATGACTTTCTTGAGATGGCCAAATAAATTGAAAATAAGAAAAACATTCAGGATCTATAACAGTAAGTAATTATAATACATCATAAATTTAAAGTTCATATGGAACAAATATGTCAAATCTGAAAAACACTGCAAGTTCTAGAGAAGTTCATGTACCATCAATCCTGCTTTTCTATAATAGAGACTGCTTTTGTTGAATATATACCTATAGATCAAAAGTACTAAGGATATAAGCTATACATTCAAAATATTTAATTAGACCTTTGCTTTTAATCTAAAACTATACAACAGTCTTAGATTAAAATGGTTTAACGTGATTTCTAAAATACTCTGAGGTAAAATAATAACAATTTAACTTGTTCTTTGCTATATCCTTAGCTCCCAAAACAAGGCCTGTATTTTTATATAATGTTAATGAAAATGGACATTAAAGACAAAAAAAAAAAGGCCAGTACCATTTTCAATGAAATCTAAAATCACTCTAACACTTAATGTAAAATGAAACATATTTCCTTCCAAGTATTTAGATATAGCAATGGCTATATAAGTCATGCCAAACAAGCAAAGCACCATAAAGTTATCCTAATGTGGCTGAAAATTTGAAATTTTTCAAGTAACTTAAAGAGCAGTCCAGCTGTTTCAGTTCTATCTTGAATATATTTATGTTTAAGAATGTGAATTTTAAAATAGACCCCACTTAGTTTAATTCTACAGGAAATATATTTTAAATTGTTAAAAGCCTGTTTCTTAAATACTCATCAACTTTTATTTCATAATGCATGATTGAGACTCTCTCTCATGTCGGTTTCAACCTTAACAATCCCTAGAAAATAGAATTCAAAATTTACCAGTTATTCTTATTTCAATATATAAGTCACATAGAACTTTAATCAAAACTAGCATTATAAATTCGACATGTGCAAACAACCACCTGTTAAGATAATGTAGGAATGGTATGAAATCATTTTATGTATGTGAAAAGAAAATTCTCTGAAAACATTCCCCTTGTTAAATAGAGGAAGGACAAAGAAAAAGAAATATAAATAGTATTAATTAAAATTCTTATAGTTACAAAGGCTGCCAAATTTAGCAGGATAGTTAAATTACTCTTTGATGTCTAACGATACATGTTTAAAGGAATGTACAAGTAATGCTTTTTAAATCAGTTGGCCATATACTCTAATGCTTTGCTTTTTTACAGTTTGTGCTTTTTATTTTAACATTTGTACCATCTTCTTTCTTGAAAACTATAGCTTCAACTTATAAAGTATACCCATCACTTAAAATGATTCTTTTTCACATTTTAAAGTTACCTCCTACATTCTGTAGGGTGATGATTTTCCAGAGTTTTCAAACCCAGCAATTAGATAATTTATTAATTTGATTGGGCTTTTTTTTTTAAGTAATAGTTATAGATTTAAGTACATAATTTTAGTAACACTTAAAATGTAAGTCTCCTTTTATTTTACATTAGCCCTAAAAGCATCTGAATCTCTGTAAATAATAGCAAATTATTAACAAAGTGATAAATAAATTCAGCAATCTGTGAGAACACAATAGATTTTCATTTTTCTTTTTAAAAAATGTCTATAATGTAATATCAAAATTAGGAAATGACATCTCCTATTCATGAGGCATAGAATTCATCTTACAGTATGCACTGACTTCCCCTATATCACACCAGTTTAAAAGAGGGTTAAACCCTAAAACACAAAACAACCAAAAGATTGTAATGCCCGTACCTAGTATTTTCTAAACTGGTTTTGGAATAGTCACCACTTCATTACATTCTATTTCATTTTATTGTCTTTTCATGAAAAGGAAAGTTTCCCATTAATTGGTAACATCACATTATAAATATAACCTCCACACTCCAAAGCTATAACTTGAGTTTCTGGCTGCCACTCCTGATATTCAACTGATGGAGAAGAGCATCTTTTTCTAAGTGAGCCTCTGCAAGAGCCGTTTTAGCTTTAGCCAATTCTTGTTTAAGTGATTCATTCTCTTCCATGAGCTGAAATGATAAATTTGGAAAATAAGAAAATATAACCATTTTCAGGAAATACAGACAATTTATACAGTATCTAAAGGTGTGACCCACAAGTCAGCAACATTACCCAATGCTGGTGAGGGTGCACTTAAGCTAAAAATTGCTCTGAGAAGTTATTTGGAAACACATACCAAGCACTTACAAATGTCTATTAAGTTCTGACCCAGCAATTTAAAACACGAATTAACTCCTAAGTTCCAAATCTAATCGTGATTTTGTTTAATTTCAATTTGCCTTAAGATGCTGCTGACCTCACTCCTTCTTGCTAAGCCTCTCTCCTCTTTCACCTTTTATGTCACAGATATTTCTTGTCTACTCCACTCTACCTACGGACTTTTCATCTTTCCCTCTGATGTTTGAGAACTCTTAAATTTTTTGCATTCTGTTAAAGTCCATAATTGGTTGTCTTCTCTTATCACTTGAGTCACTCTCTTAGATGTTCTCTTCTACTCCTGTGGCTCCAACAATTATATAGTCTGATATAGGGCAAGCCTCTCTTGAGCTCCAGACCCACATTCTGAAGATCTCACTGGACATTTTCATCTAGATGTCAATAGGTCTTCTCTCATTAAGACTCAGTTCAATCCTCTTGGAACCATTCTCTAATCTCTAATGAAGAAAATGTGATAAAACCTTCTCCACAGGAACAAGTATTTACACAGATACATTAAAATATATGCATTCAACTTCAAAGAGTTCTCAGATTTCTTTTAGGTGCAGCTTTAAGAATGCCTCTCTCACAGACCAAATTGGATATTTTACCATACTTTCCTAAACTCTAGTACATATAACACATGTATGCTGTGACTACTGTTTACACACTTCTACTTTCCCATTCAATTCTGAGTTTCTCAATAGATAGGGAGTGGTATTCTCTTCCAATTCTATATCCTTAGCTTAGAGCTGACATCTATCAAATCCTGCTAAATAGATGAATAAACTCATTCTGTAGTTCCATCAAAGAGAATTAAAATTCTGCTGGATAGAATTTTATAATAGCAAAAAATAAAAAGCAGCAACTCAAATATTGATAAATGTTAAGAGTAACCTTTAGAAATGATAATATAGACACATCCATATTAATCTGCCATTAACAATAAATATGAAGCATTGACTATACTTCAATAAATATAAAATAAAATAGATTAAGCATATGCAGCAATATAGAAAACATTTGTTAAACAACGTTAAACAAAAAGTATATATATGTATGAAAGTGTTAGTCCATCAGTCGTATCAGACTCTGTGACCCCATGGACTGTAGCCCACCAGGCTCCTCCATCCATGGAGTTCTCCAGGCAAATACTGGAGTGGGTTGCCATTTCCTTCTCCAGGGGATCTTCCCAACCCAGGGATTAAATCTGGGTCTCCCCCACTGCAGGCAGATTCTCTATTGCCTGAGTCACCAGGGAAGCCCTACAGCATATACACTAGGATAGCAATTGTTTAGAAAAATTATGGAAAGAGACTGAGAGGAAAAATTAAAAAATACTTATAGCACTATGGGAGGTTACAATATGTCAGAGCTGTTTTAAAATATTTTTCCAAAGTTCTGAAATATTATGATACTTTTGTAACTTAAAAATAAGACATCAAAATGAATATATCCTCCAGTTAGCCTTTGCAGATGCCAGAAATGGCACTCTCCCACATTTCCTCCTTTATCTTCTATTAGACTACAACTTCTGTGAAGGCTGGGAATGGCCATACCTTGCTCAACACTGTATCAACTAACTGCCTAGTACATAACAAGCACTCAACAAACGTGATTTAAATAAGTAAATAAATAATGCCTAATAATTATGTTAATTGCTGAACTGAATGAGTATGAACTAGGTTTCCCATTACCTGTTCCCTAGTAAAGTCAAAAGAGCACTCAGGAAGGTTGGCTGACTGCGAAGGCCAAGGAACTTCTGGGCTCGTCTGAGTGGCTTGAGTGACACTGTGTTGTTTCTTCAGATCACACTTTCCACTGGTACTCAGCACTGAATCACTTTTGACATTTTCTTCCAAATCATTTCTAGTGTTAAGCATCTGAGAATCTAATCAGACAAATAAAATATTCAGATAAAATTTATAAATACTTGATAAATCTTAAGTTCTCTTGTGAAAACCTAATTTTAAATGAGTATGTCATAGTATGAAGACATTATTATGAAACAAAAAACAATAAAGTCAAATAAAGAAAAAGCTCATTCATTGGGAAGATTAACAAACTCAAAATCAAAAGCTCATCTGTTGAAAAGAAGAATAAAATTGAAAAAAAACCTTAGTTATAGAGACCAAAAAATAAAAGACAAAAAGAAAAAAATTACTAGAATCAGAAATGAAAGAAGGGACATTACTATTGTCCCTTTAACAGAAATAAAAATAACTATATAGGAATACTGTGAAGAACTGTATACCAATAAATTAGATAACTTAGATGAGGTAGAAAAACTTCTACAAAGACACAAACTACCAAAACAGACTCAATAAGAAACAGACTAAATCAGTAATCAAAAACAAAACAAAAATATATTCAGAGAAAAGCCCAGGCCCAGATATGGCTTCAACAGTGATTTCTACCAAACATTAAAAGAATTAATACCAAATCTTTACAAACTCTTCCAAAAAATAGAAGAGGAGGAGCATTTTTTAACTCACTCTATAAAACCAGCATTACCCTGATTCCAAAACCAAAGAAATCATAAAAAAGTAAACTAAAATCAATATACTTAATATAAATGAATACAAAAATCCTCAGTAAACATTAGCAAACTGAACTCAGCAATATAATAAAAATAATTATAGGCCATGGCCAAGTGAGATTTACCCCAGGAGTGCAAGATTGATTTAACATACAAAAAATAAATTAATGTAGTACATCACATCAACAAAACAGAATAAAACAAAAGCCACACAGTCATCTCAACAGATGCAGAAAAAAGATATCTGACAAAACTCAGTACATTCTCATGATAAAAACTGCAAACCAGGAATAGAAGTTCCTCAATCTGTTAAAGGAAATTTTCCAAAATTCCACAGCTAATACCACACTTAATGGTAAAAGACTGGATGTTTTCCCCCTAATATTGGAAATAAGACAAGGATGTTTTCTCTCAATACTTTTACTCAACACTGTCCCGGAGGTCCCAGGCAAGGTAATTAGGCAAGAAAAGGAAATAAAAGGCATCCAGATCAGCAAGGAAGAAGTAAAACTATCTCCATTCACAGATGACCTGATCTTGTACACAGGAAAAAAAAAAATAGAGAATCCACTAAAAACTCGTAGAGCTAATAAACAAGCTTAGCAAGTCTGCAGGATATATGATCAATGTGCAAAAATTAATTGTTTTTCTAAGCACTTGCAATGAATAATTCAAAATTAAATTAAGAAAACAGTTCCATTTAAAATGTTATCCAAAAGACATGAAATATTTTTACAAATCAACATTTTTTTCTAACTTTTTGAATCACAGAGAGTCAGAGCATTTAGGTTGCAAGTGAACAGAAGCCCAAGTCAAACTTGTTTTTAAACAAGGAAATGTATTTGTTTCCATAATAGTAGAGTCAAAGTGATGGTGCTTCAGGTATGGACAGATATTGGAATTCATATGATGTCCTCAGGAGTGTCATTTTAGGAACCTGATTCTATCCACTTTTCAGGTCCGTTTCTCTCTTCTTCTACGTTAGTCCAGTCACATGATGGCAAAGGTAACCTCTGGTGACCAAACAAGTAAGTTTTACAGCCTGTGACCCCTTCACTCTCAGTGTCATTTTCAATTCACACACACAAGACTCAGAATGCTTGGTTCACAGTCCATCCATGTTATCATTCAGTGTCCCAAGGGCTGAAATCTTTTGATTGGTCCACCTGGGTCCCTTTCCCACTTTAGTGATAGGGCCATATGATTGTCAGGTTCAACCAAAACCACACTTAACTGTCATGACAGAGAGGTAGTTCATCAAACCAAATTATATTAAGAAGACAGAAGAGTAATATCTGTTCAACGTAATTTTTCCCCTTAAAAACATTCCCAGAAGGTGTCAGCTAGGTCAAAGAACAAAAATACTTTTTAAAGCTTTTGTTCATATTGTCAAATTACCCTTCGTAATGATTCTAATAATTTTACCCCAATTTTTTATGTATCAAAATAGTTTTATGTACATGGGTAAATGTCACTGAATTGAGTTTTGGTTTGTTCTTGAATTCATATTACAGAAGTCTCAAATCAGAAACTACTTTTTACAATATTGTCCTGTACTGATTATGTTTTTTAGTAATATTAGTTAGAAAAAATACACAAGAACTGTTGTACTGGGTCAGACTAGCATACCATTCAGCTTGGTAGGGACTGTAAGGGAAATCCTAAAGTAATACGCCATGGAAAAGTCAAATCCTCTACTCTTTCAAACTCAAAAAACTAGTAACACCCCTAAAATTTGACTTGATTATGAATTTATCATATACTTTTGGCTTTCAAACTTAGAAGAGCAAAACCCTTCTTTTAAATGAAATCTGATATAGAATGCTAATATAAAGTAAAAACAAAAAAAACAGCTGTTACATAGGCTGTAGTGAGGAAAACAGGGTCCAAAGCCCATGTTATTTAGCCTATATATCTCACCACTCACGGGATCCTAAGAATAATGAAAAACCACTGACCAAAACAACTCTGAAATCCATTTTATTTCAAATATTGGGAAATGAAACGAGGAGAGAAAATGGGAGCAGAGAGAAAGAAGAGAAGAGGAAGAAATATGGAAAGAGGAAAAGAAATGAGATGGAAAAAAAGGGAGGAGACATTTAGAGAGTGGAGAAGAAAGAATGAGCATGGGAAAAAAAGGAGAGAGAGGCAGATATAACTGGAGATAAAAAGGGAGAGTTAACTGTGCATCTGTTTCTGTTCTGCACATCCACTCACTTGTAGTACCATTTAGATTCCACATGTAAGTTAAATCAGATAGTATTTCTTTTTCTCTGACTTACTTCACTAAGCTTAATATTCTCCAAGTCCATCCATGTTGCTGCAGATAGCAAAATTCATTCATGGGTATCTGAAATTACCTGTTTGCTAAAGTCAAATTTATATTTACATATATATGTGTGTGTATATAGATACTGGGTTGGCTAAAAAGTTCATTTGGGTTTTTCCATAACATCTTATACACACAGAGAGAGAGAGAGGCATGTTAAGAGTTTCTCTATGACAGTAATATCACAATATGCTATAATTCCATTTCTCTTTATTTCAAACAGCTTTCTTTTATACATTTTCAGTTATGCTGTTACATGGATACATACATTTCTTATGACTAAGCTACATTTTAGGAGATCTTTTATCAATATAAAATTTCTCTCTAAGGCCAATGACTTTAACAGGCACCTCACAAAAGAAAATAAACAGATGGCAAATCAGCATATGAAAAGATGCTGTACATAATATGTCATCAAGGAAATGCAAATTAAAACAACAGCATACCACGACACACCTATTTAGAATGGCCAAAATACAGAACATTGACAACACCAAATGTAAACACAGACACAGAGCAACAAGAATTCTCATTTACTGCTGGTGAGAAGGTAAAATGGTACAGTCACTTTCTTCTAAAACTAAACATACTCTCGACCATAAGACCCAGCCATCACACTCCTTTGCATTTATTCATAAGGCGCTGAAAACTTATGTCCACACAATTCTTTACAGCAATTTTATTCTGATTGCCAAAATAAGGAAGCAACCAAGATGTCCTACAGTAGGTGAAATAAATTGTGTCACATCAGACAATGGAATATTATTCAGCAGGAAGAGGAAATGAGCTAGTAAGCCTCAAAAAGACATGAAGAAACCTTAAATCATATTACGTAGTAAAAGAAGCCAATCTGCGAAGGTGACATACTGTATGACTCAGATCTGACTCTGGGTATCTCTTGAAGGTAGAGCTGATAAGATTTTAGGTGACCTATTATTTTTCACTTCAAAGATGAGGTTTTTAATTTTTAACGATTTCTAAGTAGTTATTCTCCATAAAAGCTTGGTCCTGTTTGAGTTCAAAATCCTATCATCTCTCTGAGGATATTAATTATATTTCTATAAAAGTCTCAGCTTTTCTTCAGTACTCTCAAGTACTAGAACACTCTGTTCAGCTTTCTTACAAGGTAAGACTTGAAGTTTGGAGATCTTAAAGTATCTGAGAGCAACAGCCATACAGCAAGCCTATCTTCTCACACTGAAGCTATCTTCCCCTGAGCTTTTATCAGTAATGAAGCTGCCATTTTGATCTTTTTTGGTCTGACTTCTGTTTGCTGTAGCTGTTCCCCAAATTCAAAGAGGAAGACTCTTCAATCAAGAGTTCCCCACAAACTGATTCCACCTCAGCAATAGTTCTCTCATGGTTTCTGGCTACAGAGTTTTCTAGTTTGCCTCTTCTCAGTCCCTCACATTTCACCCTCAATTGATAAAGTGAAACTTAGAACACCTAAGTCTACCAACTCAAGCTCTTTCCACACTACCTTATAAGACATAGTCCTTACATTAGAGACCTTAAAAATCCTATTAGAATGGAGATACAAAAGTTAAGCAGAACTAAATACACAATAATATACTATAAAGTAACTAATGCATGGCAAATAAGTACTCAAGAACTTTAAGAAGTCACATTAGGTTATGTGGAAGGGCTCACTGAAAAGTAGAAGCGTGAATGAACCCAGGAAGGATTTCATTCAAAACACATTTGTAAAATAGATACTAAATCAATTGTAGATGAGTTATTTCTGAGGTAGAGTTTCATACATGGATGATATTTTATCACAAGGTACTAAGTGTCCCTCAATCATCTACTACTACATATGTATATAAATATAAAATACTATATAAAAAGTATGAGTCAAAAAAAATAATCAGCATGTAAATAATTTCAAATTTCAGTAGGTGTTCACTTAAACTGCTTTCATATATACCTCTGATATGAAAAGAGCCATCATCATTTCTCTCTACCACAAGATGATCAATATGAACAGTCACAGGAGCTGGTTCAAGGGATATTGTACTACTACGAGGACTGTCATCCTACGGGAAAGAGAAATAGTATTGGCATGTTGCTACTGAAGTAAAAGATAAAATCAATCATTTTCAATTAATCATTTTCTTAAACACTACTTCTGCCAAAAATATTTTTAATGAGCTAGAAATATACCTTTAATATGCTTTAGTTGATACAGTGAGAAAACTGCCCATTTTATTTTGATATTTTCTAATTTCTAAGAAGAATCTCTACACCATCACCACAAGGACCAACAAGTTCATATTGTTAGGCATGAATCAAAGTCCAGTAGGCTAAACGAACATTTATAAAATGAAAATATAAAAATATTTGTTAACATACTTTTAAATTTATTTTTGTGTTAGAAACTTGTATTTTCATTGGCATCACTGTTGCAACTGTTTCATCTTCCAAAAAATGTTGAATATTCATAAGAGAAGACACAAGAAACTCAGTGCTAAAGTTTTCTATATGGCATTGCAGAAATCCACTCTTTTCTGCAAGCAAAGAGTGTATTACAGCACCAGGCCCACTTTCAAATCTCAGAGTAATCTCAGGAGAGGACTTAGAATGAATTACAGCTTTATGATCCGAACCTATGAAAAAAGAACAAATAAAAATTGTAACTTTGTATTACGACTCAAAAACGTCACTCTCAATTATTTGTCATTAAGAGGTCACTGTCACTTTGAATAGTATTAAAGAAATAACAGATTAAAATTTTAATATGTATTCTTAACTTAACTGATTATAGTTCATACATAACACATGGCTGCCCAGGTCGCTGAGTGCTAAAGACTCCGCCTGTCATGCAGGAGCCGCAGGAGGTAAGAATGAGATCCCTGGAAAGGACCAGGTAGGTCCCCTGGAGGAGAACATGGCAACCCCCACCAACATTCTTGCTGGGATAATTTCATGAACAGAGGAGTCTGGCGGGTTACAGTCCATTTGGGTTGCAAAGAGTTGGATATAACTGAGTAATACATTCAACCCTAATTTCCCTAATTTCCATTTTTACAGACAATCTTCTACTGCAATAATGCTGTCTATATTTTTTATTTGTTTGTAACATGCAAAAACATGCCACAATATAAATCTGACATGATTCATAACTCAGGTATTTTGAGTGTGTCTGAGTGTGTACATATCTATACATTTATAATATAACAGACAATTGCAATGAAGAAATAGTCATGGCATTTAAAGTGACTCAAGTCACTTCTCAAGAGGTGACAAAAGTCTGAATATTTGTTTGTTCTTTATTAAAATCGAGCCTTTAAATAACTGGAAAGGAAAACAGAGAAGACTTCATTAAAATGTTACTATTGATTTACAATCTTAAAATTACATTTATACCAAAGGAAATACAGATATGTTTATGTTTATATTTATATTTACTTATGCCTTGGCCTTTTTCCCAAAAAGAATTTGAGGTGGATTACAGAGCTATAAGGACTCAAGTTCAAAAAATGTTGTTTAATTTCAATAAAGAACACATAGAATAGCTTTAAAAATAAGAGTTCCTAGTGGAACTACTTAAGTGAATCAGCCTTCATGGTAAATAAATCTTTTTCTTTATTTTACATTATCTAGCTCCAAAAAGAATAAGAGGCAACACGAACATCACACAATCAGAATTAAAAAATAAGCAGGGAATGGAAGAGTAAAATAGGTAGTAAGATTATTAACTCAAACTACATTATTTAAATTTCTGTGCCAAAGGCAGACCAAAAATAGCTTTCTAATAGCAAAGGGAAAATACAATCAGTTTCACAATTCATAGAACCCATGACATAAAAACAAACTGTTCTGGAAAGGTGAAGCTATTTCATTTATTGAGGTTCCAAGTTATCTGTCCCATGGGCCCTTATAAGAAGACCTCACTAATCAAATTCATGATGAAAAGATGTTTATTTTCCCTCAGTATGTATGTGAATACTTTAGTCTTACTGAAGTCAAATGTATACATATTTATGAAAGGGAAAAGGGTACAAGAAATTAAAGATATGTATATTTATGCACCAAGGATAGATCTCCTTACACAACACAAAGTGGAGAGTTGTTTTAAAACTTTTATTTCAGATAAAAAATGACATTTAATTAATGCTAGCTCTACTTGCTAAGATTCAAAATAAATAGTATAGATATCAGAAGAGTTCAAAAAGACTCCCAGGGAATTCTCCTGGTGGTCCACTGGGTAACACTTGCCAGAGGCCAGGTTCCATCCCAGATCAGAGAATATGAGCCACATGGTGTGGACAAAAAGAAAAAAAAAAAAACCTCTCAAAAAATTATTCAAAAAAATTAAGAACTCATATATTTTTAATTTTTTTAAACAGAAGGTAAAAGAAATGGCCACAAATTCATAATGATTAATGTTTTTTCCTGTATCAAGAAAAGTATGAGTTAACTAACTTGTCTATTTAACAGTAAGAACAATTCAAAACAAACAACTTGGTAAATGTGATTTTATTTTGCCTTTTATCTGTCTATAACTACACATGTCTATCTACACACACACACACACACACACACACACACACACACAGATATACTTACTCCAGGGACCTGAGAGCCATAAATCATTTCGAACAAAAAGAGTATTTAGAGCAGAGATAAAACAAAATCACTCCTCCCTACGACCTCTTATGCCATGAAACTTTAAAAAGGCTTCCCATTAAAGGGATCCAAACTCTACACATTATTATAGAAAAACTAAAACAAAACCAAAAACAACTTTAAAATTTTAACTGTTCATGTCAGAGTGACAGTGTATATAAACTGTAAACCAAATTACAATCTTTGTTCATATGGCTTATTGTCTTAAATGTTCACTAAACTATTTTTTTCTCCTTTTCCCTTTATTCTCTTTCCCTTTCCTTTCTTTCTTGTTATTTTGTTCATTTTTAAACCAAGACAGCTATAAATAATAATAATAATAATAAGGTATTAGACAGCACTGCCTGTATAACCCATACATACAAAGCATTTCAAAATAATTTCTACAGTTAGAAACAGGTGAAACAAAGCAATAGGACATGGTAATAAGTGGGGTATAAAGCAAAAAGCTGTGCAAAAAGTGTTTGGTTGGGTACAGAATAAGGTTTAGCTTTTGAAATTCAACATTCCATCTTTTTTTTGTTGTTTTTTCATCTACTATAAAATCTTTCCAACTATATACATTGAATACTTAGCTTCTTTCATTTTGTATGCTATTGGGATTGACATTTCCTAATATGAAATTCATAAACTGCAAGGCCTACACATAGAAAAAATCAGGAGGTAATTTTCTTCTATGATGCTGGTTTATTGACAAATGGCACATTTACCTGCAATTCCCAGGATGTGAGGTGATAGCATGTTTGTTTGATATGCAGGATTGCAAGTATTTCAACATGTGTTATATCAGATATTGCATTCTGTATATGTAGCAAAGAAAAATATTACAGCTCAGTGACTTTTCAAAAGATTTAAAAACCTGAACACTGTCATTTAAATTTCTCAGTATAATTATTTTAATAAATTTATGTCTTTAAATGACTGAAAACTATAAGTGATAATTCCACATGAAGCTTGAAAAAGGAATGATTTAATGTGGTATTCCTCGTCATACACTGCACGTTTTATTGCTTATATCCCTCTGTATCTAAGAGAATGTGTTGATCTTAGAATGAAAATCCATAAGAACAGGATACATGATTTTACCAAATATCAAGTACCACACCAGACTCAGGAAATACTTGCATATAAGCAAGATAATGGAAAATAAAGCAAGATAATTCAAAAGTCAAAAAACTAAGATCATGGCATCTGGTCCCATCATTTCATGGCAAACAGATGGGGAAACAATGGAAACAGTGACAGACTTTACTTTCTTGGTGAGAGAGTCATTTCCTAGGCAAGTTGATAAGAAGTCTAGGGGTCCCCAAGGAGAGACGGGTCTGGAATTCTCAAGGAGGAAGAAAGGACAAACTTTTTTTTTTTTCCCTCTACATTCCTTAGGATTATGTATCCTGCCTGATGACAGTCTCTGGATTAAACCTTCTGGCTTATCCTATTATCTTAAAATGTAAATTACGGGAGTAGGTCTAGTGAGGTCTTTACAACCTCCAGACATTCTTTTGATTCATTGGAGAGTATATAACTCCATTGCTAACACTAGCAAGGGGGTATTCTTTCTGCCCCCTTCTGATGCCTATGTCAGAAGCTTTCTCTATTTCGTTTATACTTTAATAAAACTTTATTACACAAAAGCTCTGAGCAATCAAGCCTCATCTCTGGCCCTGGATTAAATTCTTCTCTGGAGGCCAAGAATCCTGGCATCTTTTCAAGGTTCACCAACAACCTTTCATTGGGTTCCAAAATCACTATGGATGGTGACTGCAGCCATGAAATTACAAGACACTTGCTCCTTGGAAGAAAAGCTATGACAAACATAGACAGTGCATTGAAAAGCAGACACATTACTTGGCCAACAAAGGTCCATCTAGTCAAAGCTATGGTTTTTCCAGTAGTCAGGTATGGATGTGAGAGTTGGACCACAAAGAAGGCTGAGCACCGAAGAACTGATGCTTCTGAACTGTGGTGCTGGAGAAGACTCTTGAGAGTCCCTTGGACTGCAAGGAGATCCAACCAGTCAATCCTAAAGGAAATCAATCCTGACTATTCATTGGAAGGACTGATGATGAAGCTGAAACTCCAATACGTTGGCTGCTTGATGCGAAGAGCCGACTCATTAGAAAAGACCCTGTGATGCTGGGAAAGACTGAAGGCAGGAGGAGAATGGGACAACAGAGGATGAGATGGTTGGGTGGCATCACCGACTCAATGGACATGAGTTTGAGCAAGCTCCAGGAGATGGTGAAGGACGGGGAAGCCTGGTTTTCTGTAGTGCACGGGGTCACAAAGAGTCAGATATAACCAACTGATACAACAAGACAATGGAATACAAAAATTGACACTTATTCTAGTGCGGAACTAACTTTGACCTTTCAGGATTACTTTATCACTCTTGTCATGTAGAAAAAAATCTTAGTTTTCTCAAACCTATCATTTCAGAGAATGGAAAGACTCAAAAAATTAAAGATAGAACTTAGCAGAAACAAAAAGAAATTTGAGAGTACCTCTTCAATAGATTGTGTTTCTAATAACTTAAAGTACTTTATGGAAATATGATAATCTAAAAAAGCAAATCTTTTGCATTATTATAAATAAATATCATTTTCCTTTATTTACATCAAAGGTAGAACTGCTGATGAGTCATATATATTAAAAAAGAAAACAAGCTTAAATCACATTAAAGTCTTACCTACTGGACGATGACTAAGGTAATGCCGTAGACTGATATTGCCTAACTGATCTGGTATCACTTGGTCCACCTGAAGACAGATTTCTGTATCTTCACCTCGGATGTCAATTTCCCCATTAACACCAGTAATCTTAAATACCACAACTGACATCTAATAAGGATTGCATAAATAATATTAGTATACCAAATAATTCAAAACAAAATTTAGGAAAAAAACAGGAAACTACTATAGCCTCTAAAAATTCAACTGTGACTTAATAAAATAAAAATATATTTGTGACCAACAGAAAGCAGTTATTATATTACAGTGATAAACTTCCACTTCCTTTCTTTCTGCTCAGTCAAGAGAATTGCTTTAGGTCACAAAGATTAAATATATGATGGCTTTCCTATATATTTTTCATTAGTTTTTCATTAAAAACTGAATACATTTTCTAAGGCATCCATAAGAATACTTCATCAGGTGAAGAGGGCTTAAAATAAACCAGTAACATATTTCTTTTGTAGACAGCCCCTCATAAGGACTGACTACCATCCCTACTATCAAACTTTTTCACAGAAGATTTAATCAAATTAAAATAAACATCAAAACATAAAGAATGAAAAAAGGATAGAACCTTTCCTCTTCAACACAATTAAAAAAAAAATTTAGAAAAATGAAAATCAGAGAATAACAATTCAGTAAGAGTGAAGAAAAAATTTCAAGAGTAGGAAGAGCAAAGTAAATTACCCACAATCTCAGTCAATTATTTTTACATATCAATGCCCATAAATGGGTACGTATTGAATATGAGATAAAGTTGGTGGCATCTCTCTTCATAGAATGTGTCTGAAAAGATTACCAGGTCATCATGACTTTCTTGAGCACCCTCTGAATTTGTACTGATGGCATCTGGAGAGGTTTCACCATAATTCTGTAGGTTTGCACTGGCATTTGTCTGATCGGCTGGGCTCTGGTAATTTGTAGTTGAGTTCTTTTTAATACCTGAAATAAGATAAAAATAAACTAATAAATTAAAATCAGTTTATACATGATCCAATAATGTTACATTTATCTAACCAAAATGGACTGTACCTTCAACTCTTTCTCAAGCATAGTCTTATTTAAGAAGACAAGAAGCAAACAAAAATTAAATTGCAGTTAGTCAGCAAAAAGTAAGAAATAACTTTCCACAATAAGGTGTTAGAGATATTAAACCCTAAACTTAGTAAGAAAAGAAGTCTGAAAAAAAGAAGAAAAGGAGTCTACCGCAGCCAACCACAGTCTGTGTTCTGCCCAGTGCAGGTGTGGTGCTGGCAGTGCCTGGTCAGCCAGCTCTGCCTCCTCTGTTCTATCCAACATTCAGTGATCCCAGTCTGACCATTTCATTTCCCTTTTCTGTATCCTATAGTTTTTCTACATGAAATTAATACTACTATTGTCAATGTGATTGTTTTCCGTCCTTACCAACCTGCCTTAATTCCTTAATGTGCTCTTTTTCAATATTTCTCAAACTCCCTGTGATAAAGATAATTTTAAAAATTTTGTGTTCATAACAGATCAACACTTTTTAGAAATACCATAAAAAAGAATTATTGAAATGAAAATGAATCTAGAAAAATGAGAAGAGCCAAAGATACAAAACAATGCCTCATTTTTGTTTTCACTTCAATCATGCCTGAATTCTGATTTTATATTAAAAAAAAAGAAAAGCTAATAATTCTAAAAATGATTTCAAGAATTAATTCACTGAATGACAAAATAATCAAGTTAGTCATTCTCTAAACACTTTTGTTTACATGATAGCATTTTACAAAGCTTTACTTTGTTGTTGTTATAAACATCTTGATCATAAGTCTTCACAACACTTCACTATGTATTACAGAATGAGTTATCATTTTCATTCACTGAAAGAACATTCTGCTGAATGTAACTTGCAAGCAGCTTGTTAAAAATTTCTTTTTTTCAGATGTACTTTATAATTTGACATCTGTGTACACTACAAAGTGCACCATCAAAAGACTAGTTCACCATCCATACTGATAAAATTGATCTCCTTCATCCATTTTGACCATTTCCCCATCCCCTTGCCCTCTGGTAACAACTAATCTGTTTTTGTATCTATAAACTTGTTTTTGCTCTGTTTTCATTTTGGTTTTTAAAAAATATAACCCACAATATGTGTGAAATCATATCGTATTTGTCTTTCTTTGTAATAATTTTTATTATTATATTTACTACTATATATAATCAGGTTCTAACTCAGTGCCTGACAAAGCAAGTAGGTGTTCAATAAATTACCTATTGAATGGATAAATAAAAAGATTTTTAGGTCAGAGAAATGTATATAAATAAAACTGTAGTATGAATAAATTCCCACATTTCACAGGGAGTTCCTAACACTGCCAGAGGTTAAAAAAATTTCACTAATAAAATAATATTTAAGATAAAGTAAAAAGAAAGAAAAAACACTATCTGAGGCACAGGTACAAAGACTGAGGAAATCTGTCATAGTGACGAGGCTGACAGACTGATATATACTGTATAGTAAATATAACAGTACAACTTAAGTGTAGTAAGCATGTGGGAAAACAGCAGAAATGTAAGCTGGGGCCAGGTCACACAGAACATTGTCAGTAACATTAAGTTTCTTTTTAAATTAACAGCCTTATAGCAGTTAAAACTTATCAGGACTAAAATGGAAACTGACATGATAATATACACATTTTAAAAGAATATTCTGCCTATGAAAGGAAAAAAAACTGGAGAGACTAGTTTGAAATTTGTGGTGGGATGGCAGTACAGCTATGGGTTTGTTCATTTATAAATATGTATATATATTCAAAAATACAAAATCACAATATAGATGTGTATGTAAATGTATGTGTGTGTGTGTGTGTGTGTGTGTTAGTATTCATATGTGGAAACATACATGAAAGTGAAATGAAAAGTGTTAGTCACTCAGTCATGTCCGACTTTTTGTGACGCCACAGACTTTTGCTCGCCAGGTTCCTCTGTCCATAGAATTTTCCAGGCAAGAGTACTGGAGTGGTTAGCCATTCCCTTCTCCAGGGATCTTCCCAACCCAAGGATCAAACCTGGGTCTCCTACCCTCAGGCAGATTCATTATCATCTGAGCCATCAGGAAGCCATGTAAACATACAAACATGTATATAAAAACACAAAGAAAAATGTCTGGAATTATATATACCAAAAGTCAATGGTAGCTATTTTCAGAATGGGGAACAGTATCAAGGGCAAAGTAATGGTGGTATTACAGTGATACCTTAAATTTTTACTCTAGATATTTCTATGACATCTGATGTTTTCTTAAATGAGAAAGAACTCATATATTTCTTGTAAAATTAAAACAAAACACAGAAAAAATAAGAGTCTTTTCCTAATGAAAATAATTATTTTAATAGAAAGAAAATTATTAAAGAGAACTATGAATACACACTCATATATCATTTAAGCGTTACACATAAAATCAAATGCCTCTGTATTTTTCAAGATCCTAAGAACAGTCTACAGCTAGAATCTATTCTAAGACAGTTATTAGAAATGAAGATAAAAATTTATGTACAATGATACTAATTATAGCATCTTATAGCTGTGAAAAAAAATAAAAACAATCTAAATATCCAGTATCAGGGAAACAATTGAAAAGTCAGGGTCCATTCTTATGAAAATTTAATAATTTAATACTGGTAAAAAAAAAAAACAGGCTGAAAACCATATATATGGTGTGATACTATATATACATGTATGGAAATATATATATACATTTTCCAAATAGGAAAAGGAGTACGTCAAGGCTGTATATTGTCACCCTGCTTATTTAACATCTATGCAGACTACATCATGAGAAACGCTGGACTGGAAGAAGCACAAGCTGGAATCAAGATTGCTGGGAGAAATATGAATAACCTCAGATATGCAGATGACACCACCCTTATGGCAGAAAGTGAAGAAGAGCTAAAAAGCCTCTTGATGAAAGTGAAAGAGGAGAGTGAAAAAGTTGGCTTAAAGTTCAACATTCAGAAAACGAAGATCATAGCATCCGGTCCCATCACTTCATGGGAAATAGATGGGGAAACAGTGGAAACAGTGTCAGACTTTATTTTGGGGGGCTCCAAAATCACTGCAGATGGTGATTGCAGCCATGAAATTAACAGACGCTTACTCCTTGGAAGAAAAGTTATGACCAACCTAGATAGTATATTCAAAAGCAGAGACATTACCTTGCCGACTAAGGTCCGTCTAGCCAAGGCTATGGTTTTTCCTGTGGCCATGTATGGATGTGAGAGTTGGACTGTGAAGAAGGCTGAGCGCCGAAGAATTGATGCTTTTGAACTGTGGTGTTGGAGAAGACTCTTGAGAGTCCCTTGGACTGCAAGGAGATCCAACCAGTCCATTCTGTAGGAGATCAACCCTGGGATTTCTTTGGAAGGAATGATGCTAAAGCTGAAACTCCAGTACTTTGGCCACCTCCTAGGAAGAGTTGACTCATTGGAAAAGACTCTGATGCTGGGAGGGATTGGGGGCAGGAGGAGAAGGGAACGACCAAGGATGAGATGGCTGGATGGCATCACGGACTCAATGGACATGAGTCTGAGTGATCTCCGGGAGATGGTGATGAACAGGGAGGCCTGGCGTGCTGCGATTCATGGGGTCGCAAAGAATCAGACACGACTGAGCAACTGTACTGAACTGAACTGAACTGAACAAGATAAATTACAATTGGTATCTCTAGACTGTGGGACTTTTGGGTTATTCTCCAAATTGTAGTAGTTTATATTTTCCAAATTTTCCACACTGAGTGGTAGTCACTTTTATTATTTAATTTTCAGAAATAAGAAAATCACTGATACTTTCTGAAAATAAATGGAGATGTTTTCTATAGGAACACTGTAGAAGCATCATTTGATCACAAAACAGAAATCTTGTATTAAAGTAGAATCTTAAGCCATAAAGGGGGCAAGGGAACTAGGAAATAGAGCTATCTGAATCAAGAATACATTTCTATGACCCCTATCAGTACCTCATCTATATTTAACTGGTAAAGTATGCTGGGAAGATGATTACTGTGAATGGGCTACAAAAGCGCTTTTTGTTTACATACAGTAATCATTTCCCAAGGCTGGATTGCTGGCATAGCATACTGGTTGGTTGAAAGCTTAGGTTCCTGAGTCAGACCAATTGAGATCCAAATCTGCCTCTATCACTTCTTATCTGGACATTAATTTCTCCAAGCTTCAGTTTCTAAAGCTATGAGCTTTTCCTAACCTAAGCTGTTTTCAACTATATCAACAGGCTTTTACTCTTCATATGCAAAGTAATTCATATTTGCCTCTCTTAAACTTTAAGGTCTGTACAGGCAACTATTTTCTGGCTATGGTCCACAGTTTTATTCCTATTCACAAAGTCCCCAATGTCTTAGTGATGGGGATGTGTCTAATACTAAGTTATTCTTAATGGTCTGTACTGGGGCATTCATTGCTTCTGAATAAAATAGGGGAATCATGTAGTTCCATCATACACTATCATGTATGAAGGAGAATTCTGGTTATGGGAATCAAAAATCCATTCTGGAAAAATTAGTCACAGAACTACAAAGAATCAACAGATCCGTTCTGGAAAAATTACAGTCATAGAACCATAGTCACAGAACCACATAGATCCATTTGGGAAAAATTACAATCATAGAACATATAGACTGGAAAAATTACAGTCATAGTTGAGAATTCATCATGCAAATTAAGCCCATCTAAGGCTACAGTTTTTCCAGTGGTCATGTATGGATGTGAGAGTTGGACTGTGAAGAAGGCTGAGCGCCGAAGAATTGATGCTTTTGAACTGTGGTGTTGGAGAAGACTCTTAAGAGTCCCTTGGACTGCAAGGAGATCCAACCAATCTATTCTGAAGGAGATCAGCCCTGGGATTTCTTTGGAAGGAATGATGCTAAAGCTGAAACTCCAGTACTTTGGCCACCTCATGTGAAGAGTTGACTCATTGGAAAAGACTCTGATGCTGGGAGGGTTTGGGGGCAGGAGGAGAAGGGGACGACCGAGGATGAGATGGCTGGATGGCATCACTGACTCGATGGATGTGAATCTGAGTGAACTCCGGGAGTTGGTAATGGACAGGGAGGCCTGGCGTGTTGCGATTCATGGGGTCACAAAGAGTCGGACACGACTGAGCGACTGAACTGAACTGAATCAAATTCCAGATACAGGGGTCCCTGTGATAGAGGCTAGTAGCATTAATGATCTAAAGACTATATATAAATAACTTTATGATCTAAATGACTATATATAAATAACTGCTACACGTCATCCATAAAAAGGAAGGAGTATCTGGTCAAAAGATGCACTAGAACAACTATTAGGAAGTTAGGTACAATGTTCTTTGTATTGTGTGTGTATGTGTGTATAAATAGATCTTTTTAGGCTATGACTGATTACTGAGTATAACTAAAAACACCTTAAATGCCACTTCTAAGATTTGTGTGTATATAAATTCTTAAATTGAATTGCTTTACCTTTTTCAAAAAATATATGACTATCACTTCCATCACTTTCTAATAACTGTTCTTCCAATATCATGCTGTCAAGTGAAATGGTATCCAGTGAGGTTTGTGAGGGGCTTCTTCTCATGTTCTTATAAGAAATAGATAGTGGAGCCAAGTTGGGTAGGCAACGTTCCTTAGGCTTTCCACTGTTAACAAACAAAAGTATCAGAAAATCATCACATAAATGGAAAAGGATACTTTCTAAAGAATATGTCAAACAATATATATATATATATATAATATACACAAAGTTTTAAAATTATATTATCTAAGGATAAGCTCGAAGTATTTTCATATTCTGAAAAACTTATTTTTCCATGTGCTAATTTTAACAATGCCTCATTTTTCATGGTTCTCTGTCCAAAGCCAAAAGATACTCAAAAGCTCATGCACATGCTTGGGTGTTGTGTGCATGTGCACGCACACACACGCACACACACACAAACACATACAATTAAACAAACTCCCAATCCGAATCCAACAGTAAGTCATTACCTGAAGGATGATTGTGATTTAAGTGTTCTGATGATGGGTGCTTCTTCTTTACTGATTTCCACATTCTCAGAGAGTGAAGCTGTTTCTGGAAGCAAATCTTCAGCCTTAAAGATCGACTCTATGGTTTCACTTCTTTTACTAGTTAAACTATTTGAAAGTATGTTCTGATTACCACCATCATCAAATGACGGTATACGTGAATCTTCTCTGTAGTTTAAGACACTATTTGAATCTGTGTAAGATGAATCCTTTTTGCCACTTGTTTCTGATCCAATTTCTCCTGAGCCACTTTGGCAAACAAGTCCACTACTTTCATCTTCGCTTATTTTCCCTAAATTTTTATCTGATAAATAATCTGGGAAAGAAATATCTTTTTGCAGATTTGTATCACTAGCTGATTTAAAAAGCAAAGAATCCTTCATAGGGACATGGCTAAGGTCAACACTCATAGATCTGTTGTCTGACATATGATTAAGAGTTACGCTTCTAATTTGATTTATTCCACTACTAACTTGTTTTCTTTTTGAAGACAAAAATTCTCCATTTTCTGCAGGCAGATAATCCGGAACCACTGGGCTCACACTTTCAGAGACGGGAGACTTAAGAGTATTTGCTTGATCCACAGGATGTAGCAAAAGAGCCACTTCTGCACTTTTAAGTAAAATTCCGATGCAAACAGACATCTGACTAGCTGGACTGCCAGTCACAGCTTCTACATCTTTCCTTAAATTCTCTGAAAGCAAAATAAGTGACTCGTGGAGGAAAAGCAAGAGCAAATACTGGTAGTGATTGATTTGCATACTGACATGTTTACGAACGTGAACCAGGACATGAATATCTGCATCTGATGATGGTGAAGAAAATCTTAAAAATGTATCTGAAGAAGGTTTCTGATCACCACTGGTCAAGGGATCAGATTCTGTACTGTAATACTCCTTCAAGAGCTTTTTTCGCTTCCATCGGCCAGTCAGATCACTAGACTCACTTTGTGATGTATTTAGAGAGATTTGATTACAAGTCTGCAGCAATTTTTGTGACACTGCATACCTTTTTGGTTGACAAATCCAGATGGAAAGAGGGAAAGAATCTACAAAATTTATTGGTCGTCCTTTTCCACTTTTCATCCCTTCATAATCCATCCAAAATTGAGAAAAGTACACAGCCCAAACATCCGTGGCAGCAGAGGTTTTAAGAGTGTGTTTACTCAACTTGGGGGTAACATTGCCTTTATAAACTTCATGCAGTTTGGTATCCTGTTCATGAGCATGTCTCTGGAAGATTGGATGCAGAAGATTAAAATTGTCACCAGATTTGGGGAAACTGGTATATGTTTTACTGAAAAAATCACAATCTTTGAAGTCTTGAAATAAAGCTTCTAAATCAGAATGTCGACAGTTTGGACAGTGTCTTGTATTTGTAGCAATCATTTCAGAACTCTGAATAGAAATTGCACGTGGTTGATCTTGATGACATTCAGATTTCATTTCAGAAGGAATAACAAACTAGAAGAGAAAAAAAAAAAATCTAGCCTGACTTACAAATCCACACAGCTTGAAAATAAAATGACAGCACAGAAATCCTTTCTGACATTTCTCCCCAAAACACTATTTTTCTATCCTGACATAAAATATTCTCTCCCCCCAAATCTGATTAAACCAAATGAAAAGGCTTAAATGATTAACAACTAAGAAAAGAACCAAAGGGGAAAAAAACCACAATGAAAGATATACATAACACACTATCACAAAATAAAAGGGACAAAACTGAATTAAATCAAGTAAATCAATTATTAAATTCTTACTATGCCCTGAGTTTGTATATATATATGCCCTGAGTATATAAGTGCCAAGTTTGGAAAAGAGAATTTTTTGTCATAATATTTTAAATTCAAGTGATCTGGAAGATGACTAGATAAGTAAATGGAATGACTGGATAATTGTCGTTTGAGCCATTTATTTGGGAGAAAACTATTAAGAAAATAACATAGGAGTGTAGGTCAAACTATTTAGTAAAATTATTTTCTACAGATAATAAAGCCCAATCTTCAAAATATTTACAACAAAGAGTTCAAACTATACTACTATTTTTTTTTAGCTTCCTTCCTTTAAAGTTCAAGTATCCATGGAACTCTGATTATCAACTACTTGGCAGCAATAAAAAGGAACTTTCATTATCTCTAGATATTAATAACAGAATAAATGTAATAAATAAAGCCCAGACACAATTTTAAAACTTCACTGTATTATTTACCTTTATTAAAAAAAATTTTATCAGCTCTGGTAAGAAGCGGAGTGAAAAAATGACATTTAGGACTTCCCTGGTGGTATAGTACTTTTTCCTGGAAAATCCCATGGATGGAGGAGCCTGGTAGGCTGCAGTCCATGGGGTCGCTAAGGGTCGGACACGACTGAGTGACTTCACTTTCACTTTTCACTTTCATGCATTGGAGAAGGAAATGGCAACCGACTCCAGTCTTCTTGCCTGGAGAAACCCAGGGATGGGGCAGCCTGGTGGGCTGTCATCTCTGGGGTCGCACAGAGTTGGACATGACTAAAGCGACTTAGCAGCAGCAGGTGGTATAGTAGCTAAGAATCCACCTGTCAATGCAGGGTACACAGGTTCAATCCCTGGTCCAGGAAGATTCTACATGCTGCCAGGCAACTAAGCCCACGTGCCACAAGCACTGAAGACCACATTCTAGAGCCTGTGAGCCACAACTACTGAGCCCGCACACTGCAACTACTAAAGCCCGTGTACCTACAAACTACCCTCGGGAACAAGAGAAGCCACCACTCTGAGAAGCCTGCACACCTCAACTAACAGTAGACTCTACTCACTGCAGCTAGAGAAAGCCTGAGCACAGCAACGAAGACCCAGTGTAGTCAAAAATAAAACAGATTATGAAGAAAAAATAACTTATTTCTACTGCTTACCTCCAAATGGATGAGCAGTGGAAAAAATAAAAAAAGAAGTAGAGAAAGAAGGAATGGGGAAGAGAAAGGAAGCAGTCCCTTAAAGCTTCTATAATTGAAAACAGATTAAAATTAAGATTGCAATGAAGTTGATTTATATTTGAGTACCCATCTTAAATCCTGGAAATTACAATGCTGTTAACTTTTCTTCTGTAAAAATGGTTTTTATTCTCACAGCCACTTGTTTATATGGTACCTTTAGCATTAAGCCATCGACTCGAATATCAACATGCTCATCAGATTTTGAATTGTCATTCAACTTGTACACAGCCATAAATTGATTAAGACTTTGTTTTAAATCCAACACAAACTGATTTAACCATAAAATACTTCTTTCATCCACAGTAAACTGTAGTGCATTCAGCTGGCTATAAAGGTTGGGAGATGGAACTGTAGAGAAAAAAAATTTAGAAAGATTTTTAATAAACCGATAGTTCTAAATCTTCCCTGAGAACAGAAAATACATGTTTAAGCTTTATTCTTTCCATATTAACATTAAAATGTTTTACAATGTTATTTACAAAATTTAAGTGATACTATATGTGGAAGGGGATGGTAGCAAACATGTCTGGAGAGATAGGAAACATCTTCAATGCTTCACTAATAGAAAACTATACAGTTTGATCTAAATCTGACTGTATAAATAAGAGGTATTATTTGGATTTCTTTTCCTAATGTTACAGTCACCAAGAAGCAAACTTCAAAAATGTTACCTTCTTGCTCAAAGTATCAAAGGATCACATCAAAGTTGTGATCCTCAGTCACATATTTCTACAAGGATTTACTATCTGACTTAATCTGAATTCTCTAAAATGAAAGGACCAAGCCTAATGACTAATTTCTTATGAAAGTGCTAAGTGAGACACAAGTTTTATTCTCCACTTAATCCTAAGCCTAGAACAGTATCTGGTGCCAAGTAAAAAATCAAGTATCACTTGAATAATCAAACAAATACACTCATAGATCCTTCAAAACATTGGACTCTTATGGGCTGAATAAATGTTTTAGTGCTAATTTATGTTAAATGAATATTCATTCATTTATTCATTCATTTACGTTAAATGAATATTTGTTCAGGGAGTGTATCACTCCCTGAAATCTGTATCTATTGCTGCATAAAAGCCATTATCATTTTCAGAGTATTTTGGTGAAGATCTTTTATTCCAAAATTTCAGACCTATTCACTTTTACCAAAGCAAACAGTATGAATACCTAGAACTTTTAAACTATGCTAATTTAAGGAAAATAAACACAAGGTGTGAGATACCAGTAGAGAAATGACATTGTAACAATGTCTTGAACAGGATTTTTTTCTTTCATTCATTTACTTTCTTTCAGCAGATTCAAACAAGCCAACTACATTAACTGTATTGTATTAGGCACAAAGAATATATAAAAGGTCACAAATCTTTCCTTTAAAAGTTCATGGATGATTATAAGAGACATATATGAAAGGAGAAAAATTAGAGTACAACAGAGACATCTTATCAGGGATGTGGAGGTGCTTATCTTCAAGGATAGTAAGGAGGTGAGCTGCTGAGGCAATCACGTTGAGGGAAAAAAGGAGAGGGAATCTCAAATATAGATTAGTGATAGTGGCAGCCATAGAGAGAACTAGAGAGTAAATGTAGTTCAGAAGAATAGAACTCTGACGGCAGATCTGAGACAGAGGAAGAAACTTCGTACACTAGGCAGTAAAAAGATCTATATGCAGTTTCTAAGGTCTACTTATGAAATAGGTTATTACATAGCTATTAAAGACATTTAAAATAAACTTGTAGAAAACTAGGATCATTAAGGGGAAAGGTCAGAATGTAAATCAAATATGTTAAACAAATGCATACATTCAAAACAGGACTAACAACACTATACTCATTGTTATGGTCTGAAATGCATCCCTTCAAAATAGACACACTGAAGTTCTAACTCCAAATACCTCAGGAGTAACTGTATTTGGAGACAGGCCTTTTAAAAACTTAATTATGGTCGAAATGAGTTCATAGGGGTGGGCCCTAGTCCAATATGACAGGTGTGATAAGAAGAGATTAGAAAACGGACACACACACAGGAAAGATGTGAAGAGACAACCCTCTAGAAGCCAAGAAGAGAGGTCTCTGAGGAAACAACCATGCCAACACTTTGACCTAGAATTCCAGCCTCTAGAACTATGAGGAAATGCATTTCTGTTATTTAAACCACTCAGTCTGTAGTATTTTACTATGGCAGTGTTAGCAAACTGATACACTTTTATTAGCAGAAGTTCTCTCTAAACTGTAGGCTCATGGGCATATTTTCTTTTTTGGGGGGGTTCTTTATATATAATATATAATGAATGCATGTTATATTTATAATTATAAAGAAAAGATTATATATTTTTAAAGTTGGAGCACTTAACAGAAAGATGAAATGTGAGAACTGCAAATGAATCCTTCCCTGTACATAGGGATTCAATGTTATGTTCTTTATTTCTATATATGTGAAATTTTCCATAATAAAAAGTTAAAAGTAGTTAAACATCATCAACCAGTTTCACTCCTAAATATTAGGGAGCTAAGATTCAAATTGCTGTGAGGAATTTTATATTTTTATCAGAAGAAAATATATAGATTATAGAATATTTTAATTCCCTTGGTGCACATTAACAAAACTGATAAAAATAAACGTAGATTAGAAGTCAGAAATCTTGGAAACTATAGGCTTTACTCTGAAGAAAAATTACTAGTTCAATGAATGAGACATTATTTAAGGAAAACAATAGGGGGTGTTGGAAACAAAGGGATTATCCAATTACAGATAAATGATTGCAAACAACTAGAGGGCAGTGAAATACAATTTGGGGGTGAGGATGGGATGGCTGGGAAGAATTTTGATTTAGAAAACCTATACTTGAGTTTCAGCTGTGCCACTTTATTCTTTATGAGGTGCTGAGCAAATGCCTTAACCTATCTTAATTTTCACAGTTTCTGTCAAGAAGGTGGAAGAGAAAACACATTTGAAACATACAAAAAGACCACTGAAAAGCATGAAGATGGTGAGGATTAGATCCTAAACAATTGGTACAAGTGAGGATTGAAATAAAATAGCTTGATACATTTTTTTCAAAGTAATTTCCAGGATATCTTCTTTTTTACAAAAAAAGGCATGAGCATCAGAAATTCCCTTTGAAACTAAAAACCTATATTAAGTGAATAATAAACAAATGGGCTAAGTAGGCCAGAGAATTTGGAGTTCCACTTAAAAATTAACCCACTTAAAATTAAAAATAACATAACCCATTTCATTTAAACAGCTTTTTTCAACTATGATTTTCAACTAAAATAATGAAAAAGGTAACACATAAACAAAGGCAAATTTTTGTTTGAAGAATCAGATGAACTGAGACAATAGCAAAGAACACAAATGTACAGTCATAAAGTAGCTTACAAATAAAAATTCATGTAATTCAATGTTTCTAACTAAAGACAAGTTGTCCAAGGTATACATCTGGGTATCAAAACCCAGCCTCCCAAATTCTCTACAGCTAAATGGGTAACTTCATCATTCATTTTTCAATGAAATTTAGTTTTATATAAATGAAATATAAATGAGTTTTACTAAAGAAAAAACATTGATCTTATTCTACAAATAATCTAACTCATTCATTCCTTCATTTAACAACAGCTGCTAAGAACAAAAATGAGTCAAACCACAGGAATAAAATTAAGCATAAATACTACACAGTTTTGATATGAAGGATGCTACAAGCTAGTAAGGAAAAAGAACACAGAAACAAATAATAAGTATGTAAAAATGCTATACTAGAGTTACATACAAAACACAATGATTATAAGGGTAAAGAACAACAGACTTCTGTTTTTCTTTTTTCACATTTATAAAACTCAAAAACTTAGAATAAAAAAAAAAAACTTCATGAGTAATGAACAAATAAAAACAAAATAGGAAATGCTCTTACTTGGAAAATCCTTCCCATCTGGATAGTAATACTCTGTGAACTCTATATAGACAGCTGACATTTCTTGTGGAAGATACAGGGATTTTTTATTGCAAGAAATCATACTTTTAGGGGAAGAGCGACATTGTTCTGCTGTAGAGACCTAAAAAAAGAAATTAAGTTTATTGAAGTAACACTAAACAAAGCCCTTTCCACCAAAGATTTATGCAACACAAACATCACTTCAAACTTAAAACTATTTCCAATAATTAACTGCCACTGTAATCTTTATTATATATTTAATTTCACATTAAACTCTTTTAAAATAATACAAAACAACTTATAAAACCATAACCTCTTTGGATTCTCATCAATTACAAACTCAATTCTGTTCAAATTTATTCGCAAATTTACTACTCTTATTTCTGTGAGACAGTATAAATATATAAATGGCAGAGTCAGGACAAGATTCAAGTTTTAAAGACTAGACTACTTCCCAACTACGTACTTCATAATAATTATTTACTATAATTCATTATTATGAAAAATAATATAACTATTATAGACCTTTAGTTTAGAACAATAAAAAAATTATGGAGATGGACAGTGGTGATAATCACACAATAATGGGAATATACTTAATGTCAATGAACTGTACACTTAAAAATGGCTAAAATGATAAATGTTATGTATATTTTACCACAATAAAAATTTAAAAATAACAGTACAACTATAAATGCTCCTGTCAGTCTGAGCTTTCTTCCAAAAAAACTAGTAGTTTTAAGATTCATGTTACACATCTTTCGCTCTCCACAAAACAGCTAATTATAATTACATCAAATCATGTACACAAATCTCTCCAAAGTTCAACAGATAGCATCTTATCAATTTCATTTATTTATGCTTGCTTAGCAGACCCAGGGATGTATCTCAAAGTTATTTTTTTTTTGTTCATTCAACAAACATGTATATTTCTCAAAGTAGATACTCTTCAATGGTTTGTTCCCTTTTTATAAATTGCTAATCAAATCTTGTGAGTATCTGTACAGTCTTCTTAAATTTAAGTCAGTCCCTTATACTATCTAATAAGTTTTTCTATGTACTCATGGAAAAAAATTCTTTTCAACTCTAGAGTGTCAAGTTATTTTAGTAGATAATAATTTTTTCCTTTTTCTTTTAACAGTTAAAAAGTTTTTCAAATTGGGATGAACATACTATCTTATTTTCTTCCAGTTACTTTTGCTTTGTTTTGGTTCTCTGTATATGTGGGATTTCTTTATTGTACTTCATCCTTAATTATACTGGATTACGGGTGATCCTCCTTCCCCATTTCCATATGAACTTATTCAAATACAATGCATTACATATAGAATACTAAGAAAGAAACAATTGCACAACAAGAAAATAACTCTTACATCAACCTATCTCCAAACTGGCATAATTGATATCTGAGGACAGATAATTCTTTGCTGTGGGGGCTGTAGAATGTTCAGCAGCATCACTATCTCTACCCACTAGACATCAGCAGCAACCCCCTCCAGATGTGACAACCTCCCCCCAGATGTGACAACCTCCCCCCAGCTGTGACAACTGTCCTCAGACATCATCAAGTGTCCCCTGCAGGGCAAAACTGGCCCCAGTCAAAAATTACTAAGTAAAATGAAAACTTTTCAGATAAAACCAAGTTTCAAAGACATAGATTTATCAAAATATACCAGAATAATTCATAAATGATAATTTATACTTGAAATTCTTTATTTAAAAAAAAAGGGTCATGTCCCTATTGTATTGGTCTCAACAACTGGGATGTCAGACCATGTTGTATAATTATAGCCTGAATAAGACTGTTAGTATAAACAGGACAGAGTTCTTAGCCAAAAAGTATTGTTCACAGGATAACCAATACTTAGTTAAGCAAAAACTGTATTTTAGTTTCCTCCATGAAGACCTTTGTGTAATATGGAATATGGCCTCCAAAGAGAGGTCTGTCTGGTCTTTGTTCCTGCTCTTGGGAGCTAATTCTAAACTCTTAGAATTTCCTATTCATGGAAGACCTCTGAGACCACAACTGATAGTATATGCTTTACAAAATGACTCAGAACGGGACTGACCACACTTGATAGTCTTAGTGGTATTTAGAGGGTGAAGGCTTGTGTCATCTGGAATCAAGTCCACCCAGAGACTGAATTCAACTACATGGGCAATATTTCATGCATATTATTAAATGTTCATCCTGGGAGGCAAGGATGTTCTAAACTTGGAGCCCTCTAGAACTTCACTCTAGGCTCTCTTCCTATTGTCTAATTTATATCCCTCCCCTGTAATAAATGAGACGCTGAGCATAATTGATTTGAGTGTGTTCTGTGAGTTTTTCTAGGGAATTCTCAAATCCATGGGCCATTCAGGGAAATCCAAAAACCTATGATTGGAGTCAGAAGTCTTGTGCAGACTTAGCAGTATGGCAAACTGAGCACTTAACCTCACATTCTGCCTAACTCTGAGCAGCCATGCAAACAAAAATCAATGAACTGGTATTTCCACTCTAATTTAGTCATTCCACAAAGCTGGTCAAGATATTTATAAATAAAATGGTGGCACAGTTTATAAGAGCTGCTTGCAGGAGATACTAAAGGTGTTTATCAGAAGATTTAATTAAAAAAATAAAACATACCTGGTATATATTGAAATCAGCAAGTCTAACCACAACAGAACTAGACATTAACTTCACTTTGGACTGTTGAGATAATGCTAAAGGCTTTTTAGAAGCCCCTTTCAGAGCTGAATCTTTCTCTGTGGGAAACAAAAATTCCTTTCAATTTAGAGTAAAATTATTTTTAACAGTCACTCTTCTATTGTTAATCAGCTACTAGAAATATAGATGAACCCTAATTTCTCAAACAAGATAACATATGTGGAAACACTTTATATATAAACTGATACAAGAATGTAAGTTGTTATGATGATTACTTTCTTATTTGTGATGACTATTCTTTAAATGGGAATCATACTTATATCACACTTAAGAAACTCTCATACAATAACTTTTGGTAGAACTACTGTTAAAAAGAGAAATCTACCTGTCATTTAGGAGTCTGTAATATTCTACAGGGGTATTACTTCTATTAGTTATATTAATTTATAAAGTGCTTTATCTATAATCCTATGATCTGAATGAGGTACAGGTGTTCTAGACATTAATTAAACACAATACTTATTTACAGAAAATACCATATGGTGAACATACACACACATTCACACATATACACACATACAATTAATATTAGGGGAATGACATAATGTTGTTATAGGTAAAATACCTGTTTGTGTGTGCTGGGGAGAGGCATGTGTTGGGGATTTAGGAGGTGAACCTACATTATGATCCTTTACAGCCTGCTTAAGCATTTCAACGTTGCACTCAAATTCATGTAACAACTCGTTGGCCCATCCATTTTTTGTTTTGGTTGCATCACTAAAATACATCCAATGATTACAACTATCTCCTGTAAAATGAATAACAACTATTTCACTGAAAAATACACTTTTCACATATTCCATTATAGCAAAGCTTCTGATGCTCAAGCTGAAACTCCAACACTTTGGCCACCTGATGCGAAGAACTGACTCACTAGAAAAGACCCTGATGCTTGGAAAGATTGAAATTGGGAGGAGAAGCGGATGACAGAGAATGAGATGGTTGGATGGCATCACTGACTCGATGGACATGAGTCTGAGCAAGCCCTGGGAGTTGGTGATAGACAGGGAGCCTGGCGTGCTGCAATCCATGGGGTCACAAAGAGTCTGAGCAACTGAATTGAACTGAACTGAACTGAAAGTTTCTAGTAATATATTTATTTTCTCAAGGGATTCTTTAATCTTTCAATAAATTTGAAGTTTTCACTGACTACAGACATTAATCTTCCTATAAAACATGAGTAAAATATTTAGAATTGAGAGAGAGTATTAAAAGAAAATAACCTGGGAGGATTTGTATCTAGAACCCAGGCTTAGCAGACCATCAGTCAAAGTTTCAATAAGAAGCAGCACCGGCAGTCAACCTCCATTGAATGCTCACCCACCTGGCATAACCCCATTAGATAGAATCCTGGAAAATACCATAGAGAAAAAAAGGTTCTTCATCAAAGACGTATTGTAAAGTAACTGCCGAAATACTGATATATATATGTATCTTTGGAGGAAAAATTTTAAATCAGGATTATTAGGTTTTTCTGTAGCAATTAAGAGAAGTAATATCTATGTAAAAGGGTTAAGAAAATAAAATCTACTTTATGACTACAAGTTTTACCTCACAAATAGGAAAGATTTCTATGGTAAAAATTATATTCAATATATGTAAGTAACCAATGAATCAGGAGGACAGACAAAGCAACACAAAGTCCTTCAAACAAAACTCTAAATAGCACAACCTTTAAATTCTATCAGGTACTGACACAGAAATGAACAATACTGGAAAATTGAAATTTGTGAAGAGAAAAATTTGATTATATTTTAAAAGTCCTAGAAAATTCTTTATAGCTATCTGTTTTTCCTTATTTGTATGAATTTTAAAAAAAAAAGTCACATATCACCAAAATGCAAAAATGGATAAACGGTCAAATTACTTAATTTGGCCATAAACATACATATTTTAGTTTTCATTATTTGGGGAGGGGGAGTACCTATCAATATTTGATTAAAGAATCTATTAAATCATATCTATTGATGAAATTTAGAAAGTACAGAAAAGTTTCAAAAAAGGTACCTGGAATCCTAAACTTAACTAAAATAACTGTTACCCTTTTGCTTTACTTTCTTTATTTTTGAATATATATAATTTAAAATGCAAAACATATTAATAACTTTCTTTTGTCACAGCTAACAAAATAGTACAAATGTAGTCTATATTCTAATCTTTCTCAATTTCTAACAAGTATACTTGCTAATAATCTACATAAACCTCAACATAAGCTACATGAATGTTTTCTATGGCAATTATATTTTCTTCATAAGATACTGGCCAGGGGAAAAAATATCAAGTGTCTTGATCTGTTTTCTCCTTAAAAAATTAAATAAAAACAAATGCAATAGATTGGCTATATAATTTAAAAGCAAGATTTACATAATTTAAAGAAACTATTATACAAACCTGCTTTGTGATAAGGATAATAATCTATAGTTAGCTGTGTAAAAGACAGTTGCATAGCCCCTCCAGTGATACGTCTGTTTGACTCTGGGTAAAGAAAAAAATGAAATTGAAAGAGAGATAGAGAAAGAAGGATTAAGCAAATATCAGAAACATTTCACTTACCACATTGGCAGTCCAAGCAGTGACAACTGTCTCTGTTACCAAGGTTAATAATACAATGATTTTAAGAAATGCATTCAATCAGTAAATATTTATTGAGCCCTTATCATATGCAAGTACTAAGCTAAAAGGTAAGTATACAAGAATAGCAGAACTTTTATATTTACAACCCTAACCAGATGCCAAGCACTGTTTTAAAATTTTTAAGTGTACTTATTTGTTCTTCATGATGAACCTATAAAACAGGTAACATTAATCTGTTTACTTAACAAAATTAAATAGGTCAAGGTTGTACAACCAGTAAGTGCAGAGCTGGTTTTGAAACCAGGAAATCTTAACCACTACACTACACCATCTTGCCTCCTATTGAAGAAGCAATTGAATTTACTAGTTTAGGTGAGGAGAAGGCAATGGCACCCCACTCCAGTGCTCTTGCCTGGAAAATCCCATGGACAGAGGAGCATGGTAGGCTGCAGTCCATAGAGTCGGACACGACTGAGCGACTTCACTTTCACCTTTCACTTTCAGGCACTGGAGAAGGAAATGGCAACCCACTCCAGTGTTCTTGCCTAGAATCCCAGGGACAGGGGAGCCTAGTGGGCTGCCATCTATGGGGTCGCACAGAGTCGGACACGACTGAAGTGACATAGCAGCAGCAGAAGCAGTTTAGGTGAATTATCTAAAGTCACATAGCTACATTAAGATTGGAAGTATCTAAAACTGTTTCTATTTTGTTATGTCTGTTCATATATTTTGTGTTTTAGATTCCACATATACATGAGTTATAGATAGGGTAAGGGAGAACGGGTTAAAGGCAGTGGGTTAAAGGCAGTCAAAAGGTATAAACTTTCATAGTTATCAGATAAGCAAGTACTTGGAATATAATGTACAACATGATACATATAATTAACAGTTGTATGTTATATATGAAAGTTGTTAAGAAAATAAATCCTAGGAATTCTCATCACCAGGAAAAATTTTTTTTATTTCTTGAATTTTGTGTCTATATGAGATGATGGATGGGCACTACATTTACTATGATGGTCATTTCATAACATATGTAAGTCAAATCAATATGCTGTATGCCTTAAACTTATACAGTGTTACATGATAATTATATCTTGATAAAACTAGAAGGAAAAAAATTAAAAGGTTAAAAAAAATCCAATGGTAAACAGTCAGTATAACTCCAACATAAAAATCAAATATTAAAACAGCCCGGACAGTATTTCCCTAGTGATGCAGTAGATAAGAATCTGTCTGCCAATGCAGGGGACGAGGGTTGGATCCCTGGTCCAGGAAGATTTCACATGCTGTGGAGCAGCTAAGGCCATGCATCACAATTACTGAGCCTATGCCCTAGAGCCCATGAGCCACAACTACCAGCTCACATGCTCCAACTTCTGAAATCCAAGAGAGGCCACAGCAATGAGAAGTCTGTGTACCACAATGGAGACCCAGCACAGGCTAAAATAAAAATAATAAAAAAACCTAGCATGGACTAAACAAATACAAATTACTATAAAGCTATGTACATACTCTCTATATTAATTTAACTCCAATTTATCTCACCTGGCAGAATTTCTAGTATAGAACTACAATCTCATATTTAAAACACCTGGAGCCAAATTGCTTCAGGTTTTTAGTAAAGTAATATGGTATGTATGTGAGGGTGTATGTGTGTGTTTGTACATACACACAACACTGCCAGCAGGTTTTGAGGCAGCACAAAGTAATGTGTGCTAAGTTGCTTCAGTCATGTCCTACTCTTTGTGACCCTATAGACCATAGCCCGCGAGGCTCCTCTATCCATGGATTCTCCAGGCAAGAATACCAGAGTGGTTTGCCATGTCCTCCTCTCGGGCATCTTCCCAACCTAGGAATTTAATCTGTGCCTCTTAATGTCTCCTGCACTGGCAGGAGGGTTCTTTTACCACTAGCACCACCTGGAAAGTCTACATAGAGTAATGAAAGACAGTAATTCTTCAGCAAAAATCAAGTATTTACACTAAGTGGGTAAAATAAAGATGATAAGTAGCAACATGCTCATTAGATAAACTTATGCCAGAAAATAAACTCTTTACAAACTTATGAAAAGGAATTTCGGGCCCTTCTGGATTTTAGAATAGCAGAGAACTGATTATAGATCCGTAGTGTGAGGAAGCTATTTTGGCAGAGGGATTTTCTCCTTAAATAACATCTTTTATATTATTCTATAAGGGACCAACCTAGACAGCTTATTAAAAAGCAGAGACATTACTCTGCCAACAAAGGTCCGTCTAGTCAAAGCTATGGTTTTTCCAGTGGTCATGTATAGATGAGAGAGTTGGACTATAAAGAAAACTGAATGCTGAAGAATTGATGCTTTTGAACTCTTGAGAGTCCCTTGGACTGCAAGGAGATACAACCAGTCCATCCTAAAGGAAATCAGTCCTGAATAATCACTGGAAGGACTGATGCTGAAGCTGAAACTCCAATACTTTGGCCACCTGATGGGAAGAACTGACTCATTTTAAAAGACCCTGATGCTGGGAAAGACTGAAGCCAGGAAGAGAAGGGGATGACAGAGGATGAGATGGTTGGATGGCATCACCGACTCAATGGACATGAGTTTGAGTAGAGCTGGTGATGGACAGGGAGGCCTGGGATGCTGCAGTCCATGGGGTCACAAAGAGTTGGACACAACTCAGCAACTGAACTGAACTGAACTGAACTGATAAGGGAATATAGAATGAGGAATGTAAAAGAGCTTAGAAAACACTTTTCTCTGTTTTCTGGCTTATCACTTAACCTTGACCCCTCATTTTGATATTTTGGTTTAACTATTTTTAATTTGCCTGTCAAATCAGTAAAGCAGAAGATGCCGCCAATAAGCCAAATGACACAAAGGTAGACAAACAAAAGACAACAAATCTCTCCAAACTTCAAATCTTCTTTAACCTTTTCTGCTCCACCTTTTTATCTGGCAGCCGATATCTGGCTGCCTCAGAAGGCAGGATAACGTCTATGGCTAAGTATCAAGGGTTGGTCTCAATATTCATTCTCATGGTTATAAAAATCCAGAGCAACAACTTTCATAGACATAGTTTTTGATTCAGGTCTGAGGCCCACAGATTAGATACCTCCATGTAAAAGAGTTTCAGCTTAGACTTCCCTGGTGGCAGAGCAGACAAGAATCCACATGCAATGCAGAGGACACAGGTTTGATCCCTGGTCTGGAAAGACTCCATGCACTGTGAAGCAACTAAGTCCGTGTGCCGCAACTACTGAGCGTTCTAGAGCCTACACGTTGCAACTACTGAAGCCAAGTGCCACAGCTCCTGAAGCTTGTGCCCTCTAGGGCCCACAAACTGCAACTACAGAGCCCATGTGCTGCAACTGCCGAAGCTTGTGCACCTAGAGCCTATGCTCCCCGAGAGAAGCCAGTGAAATGAGAAGCTCATGCACAGTAATGAAGAGTAACCCCCGCCTGCTGCAACAAGAAAAAGACCACACAAAGTACTGAAGACTCAACACAGCACAAAATAAAATAAATAAAAATTTAACAAATAATAAATGAAAGATTCTCAGCTTGATTCTCGTGCTCATCAAGGTTTGAGAACCAATGTCTTAGAAGTAGGACATTGAAACCTTCTAACAATTATGGGCCAGGGACACTCTGAAGGATATACAGAAATGCCTAACACCTAGAATACAGAAACACAGATTTTCAAAGTGACCAAGGGCAGCTCCCTGTTAACCCATTACCTGTGTCCATTAAATAAGGAAAAATAAGAGAAGCTAAAGCTAAAAGAAAACACTTTCCTAACTGGAATTTGGCTTCCTGACCAAATTTAGGGAAGATCTAGAGTAAGGAGACAAAAAAATTTAAACAGTGTTTATATTGCACAAGGGGGTAGAAAATAGTAGATAAACCATCATGCTGAAAATACACATGTATCACTTCTCATCCTTTGGGCTAAAATCAAGTGAAAATATATGTGAAAATAATTATGACTTGAGTATGGACTAAAATTTAATTTATGAACAATTTCAAAATTATGAGAAAGCTAATTCAAAGGCAAGTCTAATTTTTCATTATCTTCTAAGGATGTCAGTCTTTAAAAAAAAACAAAAACTAATTTTACCATTAGCATTGACAGCTAACAATTATGTTGAGGCACTAACTAGCAAAGCAAAATAAAATTTTATACCAATATATAATCCTTAAAATTATACCTTTCATCTATGTATCTCAATGAATGATAAAATTATGACCAGTTATTTTAAGAGTACAGACTACTCATTACATATGAAAAACAATCCAGATGTGCATTAAATTTTAGAGAAAACCAAAACAGTTTCAAATAGCAGTTTTTATTACCTTTTTCTTTAGCATGAATATCATCACATATGTGTAGATCTAGATGAGAAATCACTAAATGATGGGAGGTTTCTTTAACATCAAAGTCACTGAACAGTTTCACAATTGCGTCATTTAGATCCGGAGCATTTGAAGTCTGTGGTGTCTTCGCATGCTGGGTAGATGGGGCTACCGCAGAGCTCTAAAAGATTTAAAGCTGCCTTGTCACTGGAAGTTAAATATTTGTCATTCCCCACTCAAGAAATCTTAAATATTTTTAATAATAAAGTCATAAAAAATAAGCGAATACATTTTATTTTGCATTAGTAACTAAGTTTCCCTAAAATATTTTCTAAATTATATAGGAATAAAACTAAAACCTAAAAACTAGAGAACTATAAACAATCTGAATATGAACCTAATATGTTTTAGTAAATATCTGAATAGCTATATTCACATATTTATAGCCCTTCCTGTTTGAGAAAATATATTTATTAACTATTAAAGGCAGCTTATTTAAATATTAGTTCTATATATTAAAAATGAAAACAAATGTGAGCCCTGTATACATTAGCTACATACACTATTATATGCCCTGAAGAAACAAATAGTTACTTTGTAAAACCACTTGTGATATTATTTAGTACCACAGGTGCTCTTAAGAGGTGTGGTATGTCTTCTGAACTTGAAGAAGCCAGAAAACAGCAGAGGTTTATAACAGTCTGTGAGTTCACATTCTTTTCTCCCCAAAGAGAGAAAACATACTATACTGTTGAAGTATAAAGACATTTGTGAACGTTCAATAGCTTAAAATAACTCTATATATATATAACTATACTATGAGATGATCTGTATATCTGTTAACCATAAAACTATACATGAAGCTTTGGTAACAATTAAAAGAAGACCATATTTGTTATTTAAAATATTTTTAAACTTTCTAAGAACAATTTGTTAACAAAAGTATAGTTATTTACAGAAAATTAAAGTACTATATACACAGCTTATATACAATACATACCTTTTTCATACTGTAAAAAGAATTTCAAAGTGTACTCAGTAAATGAGAATCTCGATGAAAATGACTGGGGCCACATTATTTAAAGGAAAACAAAGATGAAACAGTTGTGAAGCCTTAAATTCTAGGGATTCAAGTAAGCTTTTTTACTAATTATTAAACTGATTTTCATCAGAAAAATCACTTCTTCTTATGTTTTCCCCCATCCACTTTTAAAGCTTTACAGACTATTTATGTCTATGATGGTAATATTTTGAAAGAAAACACTCTCCTGTATTGCTTTAATTGTGTTTCCTGTCTTTGATCAAGATAAATACTGATACAAATAAAAACATAAGCATTAATCTCCCTACAAACTCTTTTCTTCGTACTAAGGTACATTCAGGCTTTTGGATGCTATTTGTAGGGGGGAAAGTGGGCCACTATAAACTCTTACCTCATGAATAATCTTTAAAAAATTCTTAATTTTCAAGTTCGCAAAGCTCTCAAGTTCTAAGTTGAGCAAAGGAACACAACTACTTCACTCTCTAATGCACACTCCTGGCACCTCAAATGACCCCTAAAATAGTGATGTGACAACTACCATCGAAGAAAGAGACTCCACAGCAATGTCAATGCTAAGTGTGACTACTAAAAATATTAAGGAGTGACAAAAAAAGACTAACTAAAGACATGGAAGAAAACTATAGCCATTTGCTACTACATCCTTTCTCAACTATGAAATAATGCAGATGCTTAGGCAAAAAAAAAAAATCTGTAAGGAAATACCTCAAAATGCTAACACTGGTTTTGTTATGGTAGTAGCATTATAGAATTTTGTCCTTGTTTCTCATTTCCTAACCTGTATCTTTATATAGCTTCCTAATCTATATTCTATTTTATATAAAGACATCTATCTACATATTGCATAAATAAGCTATAGTAACAACACTTTGTCTATTGATGTTGTCTAACATCAACACTTTGTCTATTGATCTTTCATTTCAATTATCATCTCTGTTAATGACATCCTAAATTATAATACACAAATTGTCACTTCAAGCTTTAACAGGCTAGTGTTATAGTGGTAATACTGCAAAATATTACCTCCTGTACTGCCTCAATTATTTTTTTCCACTCCAAAATGGAACTCATTATTACCTTTTCTTAGCCTTATGTTCCCTAATCAAACCTGCTTCCTTCCGTACTTATTCTTCTGGTTAATGGAATTACTAATTATTCAAGAAGTTTTCAATTTTTCTCTCTTCTCTATCCTCAACTGATAAAACACTCAAATATCTTTCCCCAATTTGGCTTGTTTCTTCTTCTTTCAAACCATTACTAGAGATCCAAGTCTACCCCTTCCCTAGAGGGGCAGCCTTCCTACTCTTCAATCTACCCTCTTATAATACCACCATTTCATACTTAACTTTTGTTTCCTATTTAAAAATTTCCATTGACTTCTATATGCCCATGGGAAAAGTAAACATATAATGCCCGTCATGTCTAGTGGTCACTTCTGCTTAAACTCAGGCTACTTCCCTAGGAAAACCCTATTCTATGCTATGATCCATTACTCAGTTCATCAAACTTTTAAAATTAGATTCCCACACAGAATTATATATGAAGACATCTTATTGGATAAATATTAATTATTTGGTAGAATGAAACAAGATTCACCATCAATTCTGTTTTTATAGCTTAAAGCTCTGGGAAACTTTGTTCACATCAATAGGTAGGCTGGAATGAAATCAACTTTATTTTAGCAAAGCAACATGATCCTTTGAACTCTTTCAAATTACATGCCAGGATTCACATAGTGATCTATTGTAAAAAAATTATTTTTAATAGTCTAGCAGCAGACATTTATTAAATCTTCCTTCCTTCTATCACCTAATGTGTTAGTTTGTCACTGGTCATTCACATCCTACATGGACAGCAATATTTCAAATTGCCTGTCATTTCCCATAGATTTTTGGGTCAAAACCCTCCTGCCCGCCTCACCATCCACCCCTGACAAATCTATCACAGTAAGAACCAGGATGAGTAAGAAGAATGCTTTTCATTAGTAAAGTAGGATACTAGGATAGGCATAATCATGGAACTGGAGAACCAGACTGACATCTTAACACAAGAAAGAGTATACATCAAAATGGAAGATGTGAAACAATTTTTTTAAAACAGGAAGCTGGCACATTCACAAGGCATGTGTACATCACTCTCAAAAAGAATGCTCTAGTAACACTAAACCCCTCTTTTTTTTGGCTGCTCTGAGTCTTCATTGCTGTGTGCAGGCTTTCTCTAGTTGTAGTGAGCAGGGAGCTACTCACTATTGTGGTGTATGGGCTTCTCATTGCAGTGGCTTCTCCTGTTGCAGAGCACAGGCTCTAGGCATGTAGGCTGCAGTAGCTACGGCTCACACGCTCCAGAGCATAGGCTCGGTAGTTGTGGTGCACGTGCTCAGTTGCTCCACTGAATGTGGAATCTTCCCAGTTGTTCTTGTTGTTCAGTTGCTCAGTTGTGTCTGACTCTAAAGATTGAAATCTCACAGACTCCTCCATCCATGGGATTTACCAGGCAAGAATACTAGAGTGAGCTGCCATTTCCTCCTGGACCAGGGATCAAACTCACATCTACTGCACTGGCAGGCAAATTCTTATTCACTGTACCACCAGGGAAGTCCCTCATCCCCATTTCTAATTCTGCACTCTAGCATTTATGTTGGACTGCAATGATGTGTTTTACATTTGATTCCCCATTACATTCTGAGCTCCTTGAGGGCAGGTTAAGACAATATTTATTTTCACATCAGCAGCATCTAGCCCTACACCTGATGACAAAGCAGGCAGGCAGTAAACAATGACAATTTGACAGGCACAATAAAGCCTAAATTACCACGTGTCAGCCAGATCACCAACAAAGTACGCATCTAAGATGTAATTACTCTATTTCCAATGACATAATTCATAGAAGTATGATTTCACAATATCCATTAAGTTTTTATTGGACAGATATAAAAAGTCAATCATACTCATAAAATTATCAAAAGACACTACACACTGGGATTTCCAACTTCCCTTCTACAAAAATCTTCATGTTAAATTCTCAGTATTTAGTACTAGGAAAGGTTAGAAAACTTTTTCTTTTTAGAAAAAAAAAACTAGTAATGCTTCTGATTTTAAGAAAGTGATCATTAAATAGCTTCCTCATTTTTGTCCCAGCCATCAGACAATTCTAATAGCTTTGTGTTCATCTTCAGCAATTCCCTAGGGCTTTTATGTCAATCCTTACATTCTCTCCCTTGACTATAATTACCCAGGTTTTTTTCTTTTGGATTTTAGTAATTTTTAACTACTGTATTTTTTTTAATTTCCTGAAAATACGTATTCATAACATCAAAATACTTTTATGTTATCATTAAGTCTAGTGCCAAGCACAGACTTGCAAATAAGATATGTACTATATACACAGAAATATATTTGATATACAAGAAATTTTTGGACTCAAAGTATTATAATCTATTTCACATAGAGAAAACAACTAACCATTCTGGGTTTTAAACCACTTACATGTAAAGTGAAGTGTTTTTCCTATTAAAATTTAATAGCATACCTGTGTAGGTTCAGGAGCCATACTCTTCCTCTGTTCTGTTGATTTTTCTATTGCTTCACTAAGAGATTTTGCATATTGTACCATAGCCTTCAACTGGGAATCCGTTAAAACCCATAATAAGTCATCCAATATTAGAACTAACTTTGTTGCAATGACATTGCAGTCCTTTAACTGTCAGGGAAAAATTATTCATAAAATTAAGCCAAGTAATAAAACTTAGAATGCACTTGTATTTTTTAAAAGTTAAAATTTTTTCAATGATTTAAATAAACGCTTCCTTTATCACCAAATATTTGTTGAGTTCCTATAATATGGAAGAAATATTTCCTAGTATTGGAGATACAGTGGTAAGAAAAAGACTGACAGGTTCCTTTACCTTAACAGGCACATGTTACATAGGTATAAGCATTTATATAATTTAATTCTGCATTTATAGCTAAAATCATGTAATTATCAATGTTAATGCAACCCTAACTGATCCCTGAACAATGCAGGGGTTAATGCATATAACTTATAGTTTGCCCTCTGTATCCAAGGTTCCTCCATATCCAGGGTTCCTCTGTATCCTCGGGTCCAACCAATCTGGACCATGTAGTACTGCAGTATACGCTATTGAAAAATATCCACATATAAGTGGACCCATACAGCTCAAAATGTGTGGTTCAAGGGTCAACTGTAATTATAGTAGAAAAGGAGGCATTAAAAGTAATTAACTAAAATGCTATTTTAACCACATTTCACAATGTTTGTGTTAAGTGTCATACTCTGAAAAATTCTTTCAATTGAGCCATGTTTTTTAAAAAGTGATTAGTTTCCCACATTAAATTTCATCAAAGTCTATGGTGGATTTTCAAATGCTGACATCCTTAAGCAGCTATCTTCCATATTTATCTAAATATCGAGTCATATCTTAATAGTCTTCTAAAACTAGTAGTTTTGGTCACTAATAGTGAAGACTTTACCCACTCCTGAGGAATATTCCATAGGAGACATAAAATTATAAAAAAGCTACTATTCAATAAATATTTTGTAATTGAGAAATCTATTCAATTTATCAAAAATAAAAATACTAATATTAAACCTAATGCTATCATCACACCAGATTTCTTCCTTTTATTTTGCACTGTTTTAATAGGCCAATATATCACCTATAAATAATTTAAAATTTTTCATCAATTCCAATAGTTAGCACATGAATCAAAAGGTAACTCTGTTAACTTACTCTTCTTTTAAGTGTGACTCTGATTTTTGATTGGTTGGTTATTAATCGAACAGGAGCAAACATAATTTCAAGATGTGAGCTTTGGGTAGCATCTGCCTCTATTCGAATCATCTGCCAATTTATTTCCTTAAAGGTCAAAACCTAAAGGGAAAGCAAGAGATTAGCTTCACAAACACAAAATGGAATAAGAAAAAATGTAGATTTATAAAAACAAAGCAAAAAAGTTGTTACAAAAATGTATCTTGTGGGATTTCTCTGGTGGTCCAACTGTAAGTATCCACCTTCTAATTCAGGGCACAAGGGTTCGATTCCTAGTCGGGGAACTAAGATCCCATGTGCCATGAAGCAACTCATGTCGCAGAGCAACTAAGCCCCTGGGCCAATTAGAGAAGCCTGTGGGCCACAACGAGAGAAGACCCTGCGTGTCACAACTCAAGAAAAGCACTCATACTGCAGTGAAGACCAAGTGCAGCCAAAAAAGAAAATGCATCTCTTCACAAATTTTCACATGATATTCTAGATCTATTCATCAAGCTTTAACTTTTAATTATATACTTTCAAATTCAGTAACACATCTCCATAATTATATTCATCATCTGTAAAGCTGCTGACACGTTTGTTTTAAGTAATTTAATTTTAATATAAAACACAAAAAACATTTGAATTATGTAACCAAAAAGAATTTAACAAAACATATTTTAATTTTGTAAATTTAAAATTCAATTCTGAGTAGCTTAGAAGTTAAAATAGGACTCATTAACTCTGTAAGTTGAAAGACTACAGTAAAAACATTAAAAATGTACATTTTATAGTTAAACAAAAATAATACAAAGAAAAGTATAGTTTACAGAAAAAAGTAAATCTAGTAGTATGTGAATATAAGCAACCATAAAAAGTAATTATTTTAAATGTACTTTAATATTAATCAATGCTAAAACATTTTTAAACAAAGAAAGAAAAATTGAATCTTTACCTCTCCTCTCTGTGGATCTTGAATACGAGTAAATCTTAAATCTCCATGTTCCCAGTTTGCATTTACACTATAGATTCTTAGCTGGGAAAGTTCAAAGGAGGCATTAAAGGCTTTTGCTCCAATGCGAATGACAATAGAATTTACAGAAACAGTAATTCCTTCAACTACTTTTTCAGCAAAGCCATATTCACTGGGAAAACAAAGCAAAATATAATGCATTAAAGCCAAAAATAAATCATTAAAAGTAAAGAAGTTAATAGTCTCACACAAGCACACAAATTGCCATATTACTCATTTTTGTTTAACAAAATGAATTTTTGTTAAAACAGTCTGGTCTGGTTACATGTAAGTTACAAAAAAAAAAGTGCTATTTCAAAATGCTAAAGGTTTTTAAAATTGGTCTCTCTAAATTATTATAATCGCCATCCAAATTTGCCTGCTTTAAAAGCATTAGTGCAGAGAACTGGCATCAATAAAGTAAATAAGACGGCTAAATTCCTGACACAAAGAAGGCTGTAGAGGCCAACTGGAATATAATCTCGTAGTTTAGGGATAAGGCCAGAAAAAGTTCACATTATAGAATTCAATTCAGTAAATATTTACGGAGCATCTACTATGTGAAAAATGCGAGGACCTAAGAAAACCAAAACAGAGTTGTGGCATTACGGGGCTTGAAAGTTACTTGGGGAGGAAAAAAAAAAACATATCCTAGTAACTGAAACATGAGGGAGTTTGTCTTTAGGTGCTTTTTTAAAAGGAATCATTGGTACACTCGGTAGAGGAAGAAACTGTTTATAATTAATGAGAAATATATCCAGAAAAGAAAGATGAACTTGTCTCAAGGAGAGATAAGAAGGAAGGAAAATCTTAAAAGAGGGAAAAGCAGGAGCAAAGAACAAAGAAACAATAAAGGTCATGTTTCAAGAATAAGTATACATGTATATATATTTAAGTATACATGTATGGCTGAGTCCCTCTGCTGTCCACCTGAAACTATCATAACATTGTTAATCGGCTGTACTCCAATACAAAATAAAAAGTTTTTAAAAATGATAAGTACAGCAAGACTTAAATACAGACTAGACTATCGATACATTTTTGCAGGGGGGTGGTGAAAGTTTTTGCAAAATTGGCACCTTACTTCAATCATGACCATTATTCCAAAATCTGTATCAGATTTCTTGCTGAAACTTCAGACTATAAAATTCAAATGTCCATCAGATAGCTCTATTTGGCTGCTTCTCACATATTTCAAAGCCAACATCCATAAAGTGAGGTCATCATTTTTACTGATCATCCATTGTTCCTCTATACCTGTTATGCTTCTTGATTTACTATCCTAATGAATAAATAAAATCACTTATCTTTCCTAAAACTCAGATGACTTATCTTTTAAATCAGGATATACTTTGTAGCTTATACCTTTGGACTGTATGAAATAATGCTTAAGAAGCAAGAAGACCATCCCTGGACTCATGATACTTTAAAAGGTGTTTAAGTATTATTTGTAGTATTATAAATAGTAGTATGATGGTATTATTAGAAGTCTATGAGCCTCAGTTTCCTCACTTGTAAAATGAAAATAATACCTATTTCAAAAGGTTGCTGTGGTCTTTAAGCAATATGTTATTTGGGAAGAGTTATTTCGACCCTAAGAACAAATATTGGTCACTTAGAAATATTTCTGGAGTTGGAAGAATATTTTTATAATAATTATCTGAGAATACCCTTTGGAATATTCAAACCTATCTACTCTAATCTATGCACATTAAAAAGTTTTACAATTGTATTGGAGGATTTACCATCAGAAGGGTAAAGGCTGAATCAGTGACTAAAGTCTACTTCTTTCTGATTATATCATCCAGTATAAATTAAATTTTAGTTTACAAAAATCTCTTCTGAGTTTGGTTAATCTCTACATAGATACCTATCTCCATGTGAAGTGAAAATCAAATCCCTGAATTTACAAAGTTTACTAAACTACCAGTCTATGGCAGCACTGTTGGCTTACAGGTCCTACAAAGAAGGAAGGGCCAGCTTATTCATTGTTAATTTCCCTCTATTTTAATCTCTTAGCTAAAAACAAAATCAAATGGATCTGTTTTTTCCTAAATTGCATGACTATAAAGAACTGAAGATATATATTCATATTCTTGACAACCATTCGAGACCTAATGAATCATTAATTTCAAAAAAGGAGCCTAAAAAACCCTGTAGATCTTTATAAGCACCCTAAATGACTTACAATTTGGCAAGTGTGGAAAACATAGAAATAGATTAACACAAAAAGCCAAAATTATAAAGCTTGTTGGTACTATAAAAACATGAATCAGGAAATATAATGTCAACTGCTTAGCATACAATAATACCTAATTTGTGCCACACCTAATTAAAATAAATCATTTGTTTATAACAACTTTCCTGATCTACTTTTGCCCTTTTAATAGTCTTATAAACATCTCAGTTTTTCTCCAATATTTCTCACTAGCTGATTTTAAGATCAACTGCTCCTACCTGGGCTTCCCTGGTGGCTCAGCTGGTAAGCAATTTGCCTGCAATGTGGGAGACCTGGGTCTGATCCCTGGGTTGGGAAGATCCCCTGGAGAAGGGAATGGCTACCTACTCCAGTATTTGGGCCTGGAGTTTTCCGTGGACTGTATAGCCCATGGGGTTGCAAAGTCAGACACAACTGAGCGACTTTCACTTTCACCTTTTTCTCCAGTATTTCTGACTAGCCAATTTTAAGATCAACTGCTCCAACCTACTTTACCTAACCTGAAATCATAATCTAAACTTTAAATCTCAAATTACTGGAAAATACATAAACTACAAAAATGTTAATGTGAAAGCTCTTTTCCCCATCACTATTACCTATAGTCCAAATATAAACTGTATATCTGATAAATCTGGCTTTCAGTCAACTCTCAGCAGTGGATGGATCACCATTCGATTCCCATGTGAAAAGTCACTGATCAGACTGTAGGTATTTTCACAGAATGCATTAATATAAAGATGGTTCAGCCTTGGTAAAAGAGAAGGAAAATGTGAGAGAGAGTATGTGTGTGTACCTGTATGTGCACATTCAGTCTCAAGAAGAGTTTATCACTGGTTCTACACAGCCCCTAGAATACTGTAAATGTCCAGGGCTGCCAGGTTGTACAACTTGAGGCACTAATCACATTAAAATCTATCTAAACTTTTTACATGAATATCTGTATCACCCAAAAATAGTGCAGAAAATCTGTTTTGAAGAAATTATGTATAAAATAAGATTCAAATTTACTGAATGCAAAGATAAACAGGCAAATTTTTAAGTATCTATTTTTTAAGAACCATTCTAACTTCTCAAGATGGCTTTGTGAAATGCTCTCCTTTACTTTGTGAAATGCTCTCCTTTACAGGTTTCTACTTTATTAGCATCTGGTTTTTATTTATCAAAATTCAATCTGTATAAAGTATGAGTATTCTATATTTAATGAATTTTAGAGTAACCTAAAAGGTCTATACTTTTTTAAGGCATGAACTTAACTCTTAAGAGTCATAAAAGGTCCATTGATGCACAGAACAAATGTTATGCAGAGAAAGTGTTCAGAGACCAAATAAGAGACTATCTGATTTATAGAATGCCTAAGCTCTTCTTCCATTTTCTGCTGCTATTCTGCCTTTGACTGATCATTATTATTTAATATCAAGGAAAGCAAGATGAATGAAGAGGTTAAAAATCAATTCCGCTACTTTTGCAAAATGTTTACTAAAACTATAAAATGTTTGATGGGAGAAGTGACTGAAATAGAGACTGAGGCTAGGAAATTTTATTTTATGTCCTATTACTACAGATAATAGAGCTGACTATAGAAAAAAAATTCCCTTTGCCAATCATACATATTAATGGATAGCTTACCTTTGTCCTGAAGCAGTTGCAATTGGTGATGGGCCATTTGGGTTTCGTGGTTCTTCACATGTACTCATTTCCATTATTACTTTATCCAAGGACTAATAAAAACACATTTAAAATATAAACATTAGATATTTTATTTTATGTATAAGGATATTATTTAAGACTACTTTCAAAAAAAAAAAAAGACTACTTTCTCACTCACTTCTTTAGAAGCAAAGAAAATAAAGCAGAGTCATTTTAAATGTCTCTCTAAAGGTCTAAAAAGAGAAAATGCTCAGTCCTTTCTCAAGGCACTTATCTGCTGGAAAAGCTTATTACAGGAGTACAGGAGAAAAAAACTGTAAGTAGTAGCCATATCGGAGAAGGCGATGGCACCCCACTCCAGTACTCTTGCCTGGACAATCCCACGGATGGAGGAGCCTGGTGGGCTGCAGTCCATGGAGTCGCGAAGAGTCAGAAACGACTGAGCGACTTCACTTTCACTTTTCACTCTCATGCATTGGAGAAGGAAATGGCAACCTACTCCAATGTTCTTGCCTAGAGAATCCCAGGGACGGGGGAGCCTGATGGGCTGCCGTCTATGGGGTCGCACAGAGTCAGACACGACTGAAGCGACTTAGCTGCAGCAGCAGCAGTAGTCATATACTGCTGATACCATCAGGTTTCACAGAAGCATAATTGCTAACCTCAGAATGGACATTACTAATTGATAAATTACTTACTTGTAAACAGGACTAAACAACCTCTAAAAGCTTCTCCCAATCTAAAACCTGAGATTTAAAACATGTAACTATAAAAAACATGAAATATACAAAAATATAAAAAAATAAACACTCTCATAATGAAAAAATTCCTCAGGCTAAGTTCTTCTTGAAGAAAGATCAAATATCCTTAGTAGTCATCACTAACACATCTCCAGTCATCTCTTCATTCTCTATTTAATGTTGAACTTGTCTGAAACTGCCTTATGTTGTTTACTTGTTCACTGTCAGTCTCCTTATAAAAATATATGTTCCCTCAGGGCAGAGGGGAAGCATTCAGTAAGTTTTGGTGGAATGAATGAATCAGTAAATGACCAAACAATCAACTTTCCTTAAACAGTAAAGTACATTAAAGAACATATTATATATTAGATCAGTAAAAGCAGAAACATAGAAAATCTGGATCAAACTTTATTGAAAGAAGAAGCCTACAGTATGTCAATAAAGAGTTAAAAGATACAATAAAATATACTAACCTAAAATATAATATTCTAGACCTGAAAAACTTTAAAGACCCTCTCATTTTAAAGTTTAAATTTCCCATTTAAAGACTGAGAAAACTAAATGCTATCAAAATACAATGAATGCTAACAAAGCCATAAGATACGTTTCTAAGAAACAAAATATTAACAGAGTAATTATACACAAATATAAATGCTTATTTCTGAGGCAATTCAGAACTTACCAAACAGATGGGATGTGTTTTCAATTTTGTCCATGGTATCTATAAAAGAAAATTTTTCTTTAAAATGAATCATCAAAAACATAATTTAAAACAGTAATCAACATAAGATGTTTCCTTAACATAGTGATAGACATACCAAATTATATCAGATGACTTAAACTGAACAATTCATTTATATTCTTGAAATCAGCTACATCTATTTTATTTTTTAAAAGATTATTATCCTTATTTTCTTGGTCATCTTTTTAAATAAAAATTTCAGGTTCTACTAACATTAATATTATCTAAAAAATAATATGGTTTTTTCTTCAGTTCTGAAAGTACATTTTGATTTTATACTTTAAGAATTCTCAGCAAAGCTTAATCAGTGTTTTGCTCATTTAATAATCTTTTAAATTCTAGAATTCCAGCCAATTTCCTTATAGATATTCAAGACAAACATAAAAGTGAGACCATTAAATGGAAGTAATGGAAGCTAAATGGAAGTAATATCAAATAAATAATGGAATATCAAATAAATAATGTTCAAATAAATTCTATATTAAGGATAATATTTTTTGAAAACATTTGGGTTTATGGAAGATAGAACAAAAATTAAAGGTGACCATCAAAGGATATAGCAAACTTTCCACAATCTTTTCTGTATCGCTCAATTTTAATTTTAATTTTAGCATGCAGTATTTTTACTGAGTAGGCTCTCAAACTAAGCCTAATCTTTAAGACAAAGAAGTGATATGATATGATTAGAGTCAAAGGTAATAAAAAAGCTTAAGTTTTAATAAGCAGGAATAATATTTTAAAAAAACTTTAAAATTATCAAAATAAGAAACAAATGAGGAAAAGAGACAAAATTTCAAATAAAAGTATAATGTCCAGAATAAGATAACTTATCAGTCCTTATGCCTTCATTTGAAGTAGACTCTACTTACTACAAATTTAAGCTGTCCCATTTGACAACAAATCCTATGAAGAAAACTTAAAATATGTACCAAATTTTAAAAATTATTTTAATAAACTATCAATATTGCTTAAATATGAATATTAAATTTTCAATAAAATTAATAAATAATACAGAAAAGAAAATATTTATTTTAAACGATAGGGATGAAATAAATAAAATGAAAACAGAAAATGCCTTGCACAGATATCAAAGTCTCACCCTAATCGATGCTTTATTACAAAAAACTTTGTTGATAGCAAGCCATGTTGGCAAATCCAACATGTTCTGGAGCACCTCTTCATCCAATTCCAAATTCTTTAGTTCACCTTCTCCTTTAAGGGTACTAAGATTTATCTTGTCAGGAGATAAATTTTTGGTAAATCTGAAAGAGAATATATATTGACATTTATTTTAGTGTTAGTTACTGTACTGCTGAGTCATTCTTGCATATATACAGAGCATTAAGAATGTAATAGTGGATTTCGCTGGTGTCCAGTGATTAAGAAACCGTCTGCCAATGAAGGGGGTGTGGGTTCAATCACTGATCCAGGAAGATTCCACATGATGCAGGGCAACTAAGCCAATGCACCACAACTTCTGGGCCCTCGCTCTAGAGCCTATGTGGCTCAACTACTAAAGCCTGCACACCCAAGCTTGTGCTCTGCAACAGCTCTGCAACAAGAGAAGAAGCCGGCACATTGCAATGTCACCGCAACTAAAGAAAGCCTGTGAACAATAACAAAGACCCAGCGCAGACAAAAATAAGTAAATAGTAAGAAAAAGGAATGTAATAGCAGCATGGGCTTCCCTGGTGGTTCAGCTGTAAAGAATCTGCCTGCGGTGCTGGAGACCTGGGTTCAATCAATGCATTGGGAAGATTCCCAGGAGAAGGAAATGGCAACCCAGTCCAGTATTCTTGCCTGGGAAATCCCATGGACAAAGGAGCCTGGCAGGCTACAGTCCCTGGGGTCACTGAGGTTGCTGGGGTCACTGAGGTTGCTGGGGTCACAACGGTAGGACACGACTTAGTGACTAAACCTCCATCATACATTTAAATATCTTAGAACCAGATATATTCAAGCTCTAGTTCTTATTATCTTTCAAACTTATGAATAATTAGTATCTACTATTTTTCATGTATTAGGCAAGGATTTGAGCCAGCCTCTACTACATTTTACTTTGCTATAGATAATATCACAGAAGTGAATATTCTTATTTTACCAACCAATCCACAAGTGAGGTAAGGAAACGCTGTCGTTGTTCAGTCACTAAGTCAAGTCCAACTCTTTGCAACCCCAGGGACTGCAGCATACCAGGCTTCCCCGTCCTTCACTATCTCCCAGAGTTTGCTCAAACTCATGTCCATTGAGTTGGTGATGCCATCCAGGCAACTCATGCTCTGTCACCCCCTTCTCCTCTTGCCCTCAGTCTTTCCCAGCATCAGGGTCTTTTCCAATAATTCAGCTCTTCACATCAGGTGGCGAAATTATCAGAGCTTCAGCTTCAGAATCAGTCTTTTCCACGAATATTCAAGGTTGCTTTCCTTTAGGACTGACTGGTTTAAACTCCTTGCTGTCCAAGGGACTCTCAAGAGTCTTCTCCAGCACCACAGTTCAAAAGCATCAATTCTTCGGCACTTAGCCTTCTAAATTCAACTCTCACATCCATACATGACTACTTGAAAAACCATAGCTTTGACTATATGCACTTTTGTCAGCAAAGTGATGTCTCCGTTTATTAATACACTGTCTAGGTCTGTCATTGCTTTTCTTTCAAGGAGCAAGTATCTTTCAATTGCAAGGCCACAGTCACTATCCACCGTGATTCTGGAACCCAAGAAAATAACTGTCACTGTTTCCTCTTTTTCCCCATCTATTTTCCATGAAGTGATGGAACTGGAAGCCATGGCCTTTGTTTTCTGAATGTTGAGTTTTAAGCCAGCTTTTTCCCTCGTCTCTTTCATCCTCATCAAGAGGCTCTTTAGCTCCTCTGCTTTCTGCCATTAAAGTGTATCATCTGCATATGTCAGATTATTATTTCTCCTGGCAATCTTGAATCTAGCTTATGAGTCATCTAGTCCAGCATTTTGCATGATATACTCTGTGTAAGTTAAATAAGCAGGGTGACAATATACAGCCTTGACCTACTCCTTTCCCAGTTTTGAACCAGTTCATTGTTCCATGTCTAACTATGCTTCTTGTCCTGCATATAGGCTTCTCAGGGACATGTAAGGTCATCTGATATTACCATCTCTTTAAGAATTTTCCACAGTTTTTTGTAATCCACATGGTCAAAGGCTTTAGTGTAGTCAGTAGAGCAGAAATAGAAAACTGACCTTTTCCAGTCCTGTGGCCACTGCTGTGTTTTCCAAATTGCTGGCATATTGAGTACAGTACTTTAACAGCATCATCTTTTAGGATTTGAAATAGCTCAGCTGGAATTCCATCACAAAGGAAATGAGATACAACTCTTTAGAAGTAGAAGCAGCAGCAGATGCCACCACAGCCATTCATCATGCCAAGTAGTTAATGAAAATGCCAAAAGTCACATTAAAGATTTGACCCTGAATTCTAATTAAAGAATGCACATTCTCTATAATGATTTAAAAAGGAAAGTTCTTAAACTTAAAAGAACAGACTGAAATAACAGAACAAGAGCAAACATTTTCCAAGGGTTTAATGGTACCAGACTCTTCTCTTTGAGTGCATGCATTACTGATTCTCATGATAACCCATTAGAGTCAATACTACTTTTATTCCAATTTTTTACAAGATTAAATATGAGAAACCAACTTGTTTGCCCAATGTCACAACCGATAAAGATGATATTAGTGATAACGATAAATTACACATGTACTTTAAAGTACTTTCATATATATTAACTCTTAACACAACCCTGAAAGGTTAAAAAACTGCTAACTTTACCCAGCTTTACTTTTTCAAAAGTGAAACTATTGACAAAGTTAACTACTAGCTACCAAAAAAGTTACTAGCCAGGCTTCTACCTTTTTTTGATATTAAGTATTAAAGCAACAAAATGTACTGGGTTATTTACATGCCCCACACACCAATAAGAATCAATACACACATTCTTCTGCATTGACTCAAACCAGAATTTCTTGAGTCAGATCTTATCTGGATTCATATCTTCTCACAAGATGTCAACACATTGACTTTGTCAATATAAAGTTCATATTTAACTCAGAGTTGATCAATAATGCCAAGTCGTTTCAAACTTACCATAAATCACGTTTGATTTGAAAATACAGTTTCCTGATAGGCTGCCATTTCTAAGTACATAGGAATGACCTATCATTGCCTCAAGACAGAATATTAGTGCTTGACGGGAGCTAATTCAGTAAGTATTAGGTTGGCCAAACGAAAAAATCTGAGCGAACTTTTTGGCCAACTCAATACTTCCTGAGGATTCACTATTCAGACACATACACTGGCAAGCAGTATACTCCAGGTTCCTGCCTTTGTGAAGCGCTCAGTTTAGTTGGTGAGGGAGATCAAACAGCATGACTAAGAGTGAATACAGCAGGGGTTCTTAATCCAGAGGTTCTTTGAAATAGGGACTTTTGAGCTGATATCTAAAGGATGAGTAGTAGAACTTAACTAGGCAAGAAAAAGAAGGGGACAGGAAAGTGTTTTCCAAGTAGAGGGAATAAAACATACAAAGGTTCTGAGGCAGGAGACAGTATAAAGTAGAAAAGAAAAGAGATCAGCATCTGGAATGTAGCAAGAAGACCAGAGAAATAGAAGATAACTCTTAAAGGACAAAGAGAGGGCTGATTACACATTCGTCATTCAATAAATTTTAACCAATATCTACAAAGTTAAATATATAATAAGTCAGAGTCTGATAACTATGGAGGGAAAAAACAAAGCAAAAATAACATAGGAGGATGTTTTCATTTTTAAAAGAGTGGACAGGAAAAGCCTCATTAAAAAGATAACATATGGGCAAAGAGCTGAAGAAAGCCAAGGAGCTAGCTATGCAAATATCTAGAGGAAGAATACTCTAGGCAGAGTTAAAGCTAAGGACAAAAACTTGAGGTAAGAACACACAGGTCTGAGGAATAGCAAAAAGGCCAAGGTGGCTAGAGGAAATGAACAATGGCAAAATGAAAAGAGATAAAGTTAGAGAAATAATAGGGGCCAGATCACGTGGGGCCTTTTAAGCCACTCCAAGGACTCAAGTTTTTACTATGAATAAAAATGAGAATGACTGGAGACAGTTTTGACTAGAACAGGATAACAATTTTTTTTAAGGATCACTCTATTAAGAAGAGATGAAAGAAGTACATGGACAGAAGCAGTGAGCCCAGACAGGAGACTATTACCATGATACAGGTAACAGAAGATGGTGCCTTGGATCAAGTTGGAAGAGTAGGAAGTGGTAAGAAGGGAACAATTCAAGACATACTCTGAAGGTAAAGCAACAGGATTTGATAATACATACTGAAGGCAAGGATGGCTCCAAGGTTTTTGATCTGAGCAAAGAGGACAGAGTCACCAATTATTGGGTTAAAGAGAGAGAGGGAGAATTAAGTTTGGGATAAAGGATCAGAATTTAGGCTTAGAATAGTTTAATTAAGAAACGCTTATCAGATATCCAAGAGAAGATACCAATTAAGTAGCTAGATATTCAAATCTTATTCAGTAGCTACAGATACAAATTTAATAATCATCAATGTCATATATGTACGTCTACAAGATAGAGACAAAAAAATGAAATGGCTCAAAGACTGTGGTCAAAGACTACTAAGAGGCCAAAGAGCCAACAAAGGTGATTAAGAAGGAAGGGCCAGTAAGGTAGGAGAGCAATCAGTTTTGTTTTTTTTGGTGGGAGAAAATTCAGCAGGCTTGTATGTGAACAATAATGATGCAGAAAAAAGAGAACTACTAATGGGCAGACAACTGATATAACAAAATCCTTGATTAGAAGACAGAGTACACAAGAAGACAAGCTGGCTTTGAATAGTTTTGATTTTTGAAAAGCATGTTAATATTCTACATATGTAAAAAACAAAGTAAGAAAGAATGTGAAGAGGAAAACACCTAAAACTGAAAGTAACTTGAAAAAAATGAACCTAATTGTATTAAAAAAAAAAATACTGTAACCATACTGAAGGGGAAGATGGGAAGAAAGGACAAATGGACAGATGAACAAAAACTAATCTGAGTAACTCATAAATACCAACATCTAACTATATATCTTTAGTGTTGGACAGAGGGGAGTTGTTAGTAGAGAAATCAGACAACATCTTAACTGGCTATGATACAGGAATGTTCATCTCAATGATATTTACAAAAGGGAAAAAGCACCTAAATATCCATAATAATCCCTTTAATTATGATATATTATACCTACATATATATCAAGTAGTGTGTGTGTGTGTGTGTGTGTGTAGTCTGCCATGTCCAACTCTTTGCAACCCCATGGACAATACAGCCCACCTGGCTCTTCTATCTGTGGAATTTTCCAGGCAAAAAAACCGGAATGGGTTGCCATTTCCTACTCCAGGGTTCTTTCCCGACCCAGGAATCAAACCCATGTATCTTGTGTCTCTTTCACTGGCAGGCAGATTCTTTACCACTAACACCATCTGGGAAGATGGTATCAAGTAATATATGTTGCCAATTATATAAAGAAATAGTTACACTATACTGCCTGATGAAAATTCAAGGTTCAAAATTATATACTGTGATTTCAATTATATAAAAAATGCATTATAAAACCTCAAATCAATAGTACCTATGATTGGTGAGATTTTAGATTTATTTCTTCATCTTTATACTTTTCTGTATGGTTTAGTATTTTATAAGGAGTATATATAACTTTGAAAAAGACAAAACTTCAACAGAAACCCAAAAAGACAAACCAAGCAAAAGTGGTGATGGAATGATTAAAACATGTTATTCACAAGAAATTCTATTTTCAATTTAGTTCATACCAAAGGGACAACACCTGCAAAGAGCATAGACCTTAAAGTCAGACAAACAGATGTGAACTCTAGTTAAGCTACCTGCTGTGATATCTCTCTGCCTCAATCTGCTCATCTGTAAAGTGGAGAAAATAATACCAACCTCAAAAGATTTTAGTGAGGATTAAAGATAATACATAAAGTATTGGGTACAAAACAGACATCAATAATACATAAAGTAATGGGTACAAAACAGACATCCAATTAAGAGTCTTCTTTCTCCTGCCCTGCTTTTCACTGAGATTAAATTACAAAGGCACTGAAGTTCTCTGGTGGTCCAGTGGTTAAGAATCTGCCTGCCAATGCAGGGGACACAGGTTTGATTCCTGGTCTGGGAAGATTCCACATGCTGTGAGGTGACTAAGCCTGAGCTCTAGAATCCATGCTCTGCAACAAGAGAAGTCACTCCAAGGAGAAACCTGAGTACTGCAACTAGGGAAAGCCTGGGCACAGCAAGGGAGATCATGCACAGCCATAAATTAATTCATTTAAAAAATTTGTTTAAATAAAAAAACTTATGAAGGCATTGATTATAGCTTTTTAACTAGAGCAATAACAAAAGTTCAAGCTTAGGAACTTCCTGATGGTTCAGTGGTTAGGGTTATGCACCTTCAGCACTGAGAACACAAGAATTTGATCCCTAGCCAGGGAACTACTATCCCACAAGCAACAGGGCCAAAAAATAAAGTTCAAGTTTATCCAAATAGTACTTTAAACATGCTAATATTGCTCATCTATTAAAACATTTTAAAGAGGAAGCTGAAGATATAATGCTGTCACATCCACAGCTATGAGAAAGTTGGTTTCTTATACTGGGTAGGCCAAGGACACATCAAATTATTTCTCTGCTATTATTCATATGTAAGGCTTTAAACATATGTTTCAGTTTTAAACAAATGTTTCCCAATCATTTATTAATATAATTATGTTCCTTCCAAAAACAGAGACAGGAGAATGGTTCCTCAGTCACATTTCTTATATTTCTTAATTGATAGAGGAAAAATACACTGTAAGTGTATGCTAGGCAAACAAAGGAACAAAAACCCACAAAATAACATCAAGGCATGGGGGAACTATGCCTCTACCTATGCTTTGTCCAAGTGTTGCTATAAGCTCTTTGGACCAAATTGCCACTCCAGATAATTGTATTTTTCTACTAAACATTATAATTGAGCAGGATTATAATACCAGAGTCTGATCCTAAAGAGAATCAATTGTTATCTGAAATAAACCTCTTTAGTTCACTAAAGACTCATTTAAAGCTCTAAAAGGTATATAAACATTTTAAACCAAACATTTTAAAAAATGGTAAAACTCTAAGTCAATGAATTAAATTTCTGAATAATTAATTATTTGGTAGAGATGAGGGAGAGGTGGGAGATAAGAAACACGAAATCTATATAAAACCAAAGTAGATATGTTAAAGACTTAAAGTGAGGGTAAAAAAGAAAACTGATTGACCTGAAAATGTCAAAATCATAACAAATGCACAGAAGAAAGTCAAAACATAATAAAGATAAAATTGGCACAATTCTTACTGATTTTATTTTTAAAATTAGAACACACCAGAATGTCCCATTACTATGTATATTATGCCATGTAAAGAGATTTATTTTAAAATAAGCAGGTGTTATTTTAACATTGGTATTATATGAAATAAAATTTAAAGGTGAATGTATACATTTTACTGGTTAATATTATATTTTTAACAATGTACCAATTTTAAAGCTAACTTAATACCTGCAAGCTAATGTCTATTTCACCCAAAATCTTCTTTAATTACATATATTACATGAAAATAAACTTACTAGTTTTTTCATTATTAACAACAAAATAGCTAAGCAAAGGAATAAAATTTCCAGGCAAATGCAAAGAATAGGTTTGATTTATATTATACATTTTATAATCAATACATAATGAGAGTCTAAATTATGTATAAAGCACTGTGCAAGGTAAATATTTAGGACAAAACAGAGGTATAAATTTTGTATGTAATGTTATTGTAAATTTTAGTCATGATTTATTTGAAATTTCATCAGATCCATTTCATAGCTATACCTAAAAAAAAAGATTATAAATTATTTTACTTGCTAAAGCAATCTGAAACAGATTTATGAAATGAACTATCTCTAGGTTAACTATACTATTTGGGGGTAGAATCATAAAATTTTAGTGTTAAAAACCATCTTAGAACATAGTTTATAAAGCCTTTTCTGAACTACTTACCTTCTTCCACAATTATCTCTTCACATTCAGATAACAAATCCTTGGACATTCTTTTAAAACTTCATCAGCTAATACACATTTCTTGAATTATTCACCTTGTCCTGAAAGTTTTTATGGTTCCTATTATGGTATATGTTATTAGAGATTCACATCAATGCCTACTATTTTTCTAAACTTAGGAAGTGGCTATGCTACTTGATAATATTTTTCTCAAGTAAGAGCTATAATTAGAAACAATCATTTTAATTCTGGTATTCCATGCATGAAAAACTAGATTTTACAGGTAATTTAACAACACATGTTGAATTGTATAATTTAAAAGTTTAAAGCAGGCACAATCTGAAGTTCTTGGATAGGCTTCAAGGGGGTTTTTGAACACCACAATGGCCAAGAACCATTGCTTTAAAGGAACAGGATTAATTTAAACCATCCAGAAAATAAATTACCTCAATACCATTGTGTTTGATTTAATTAACTTATTTTTAAATTAATTTATTAATAATAAATACTTCCTAGGGTACCTGCCCAGTTACTAGTGATTCCATCTTCTCGAAGGCTATAAACATAGGGAAAACATACAGATCTAAGACACGTTAACATACGTCCTTGGTTATAGGTGATTTGATCTAGAGAATGACAAGGCATCTAGATTCTTTAATCAGATTTCTTCCTTCAGAAATTTAAAACTAAAACACTACATTAGAACCAAGCTTACAAATAAGAAAAATGATGACTGAGAAACACAAATCCAACATTTTAAAACTTAAAAGATACCATAAAGATTCTTCCCCCATCATTATTCCATTCTCTCCTATTGGGCCCAGCTAAAATCCTGAAACAAACTAGTAAGTAAAACCACTAACCAGTATCTCAAGACTGTGTGTCCCTACAAAAATTACATTCTCACTGCATATGAAAAGATATTATAAGAACCAAAATCTTTATGCAAGCAAAACTAACAATAGCTTCTGCCTGACTTTATTAAAAATAATATTTCTAGAAGAGTACCTTAAGACCATATGGTAAAGTTGTACAAGACAGCATGCTATTGCAGCATGCTCCCAAAATCTGATGGTCTGCCAAGTCCTTTGGCTAAGATCATTAAGTTGTTAATCTTCACCTAATTACATCCTTTCACAGACCATGGGCTTCATCAGGCAGCCATAAAGATTTCTCCAATTGGGATTTCCATGGTGGTCCAGCAGCTAAGACTCCACACTCCCAATGCAGGGGGGCTGGGTTCAATTCCTGGTTGGAAAACTAGTTCCCACATGATGCAACTAAAGATACTGCCTGCTGCAACGAAGGTCAAAGATCATGTGTGCCACAACTAAGACCCGGCACAGGCAAATAAGTAAATATAAATATTTTTTAAAAGATTTCTCTAATCAAAACTAAGAAATAAATGAGGCTTTTCTAAAGAAACCCCTATTCCGTTTCTGCCTTATGTGCACGCCAAGTTGCTTCAGTCTTGTCCAATTCTTTGCAACCCTCTAGACTGTAACCCACACCAGGCTCCTCCATCCATGGGATTCTCCATCAAGAATACTAGAGTGTGTTACCATGCCCTTCTCCAGGGGATCTTCCCAACCCAGGGATCAAACCCATGTTTCCTATGTCTCTTGCACTGGCAGGCAGGTTCTTTACCACCGGTGCCACCTACCTTACCCAATACCCAGTTGTACCTCCTTTAATCAGGTACCCTCCTCTTAAGGCTAGTTGCCTTCTTGCCCCACTTTGTGCCTCATCATCTTCAGGCTCAAAAAGTGAATTAGTTGTTTTCAAAATTTTGGATATGAACTACAGTACATACATACGAAACAAATTATTTCTCGAAGTAAAGGTTAATATAGTCTGAAATTTTCCATTCTATTTCCTTCTTTTAAAATGGTCATCAACAACACTGACTGTTCAAGGCAAACTATGACCCACAGTTTAACAAACAATATGTAAGAAGTATATACATCATGACCAAGTATTCATTCCAGTAATGAAGGCTGGTTTAACATTCAAAATCAATTAATATAATTCACCATATGAAAAATAAAATCACATGATGATCTCAGTAAAGGCATAAAAAGGCATTTGACAAAGTTAACACCATGAATGAACACATAACTCTCAATAAACTAGGAACTGAAGAGAACGTTCCCAAAACTACAAAGAACTTATACAAAAACTCTAGAGTTACAATCATACTTTATGATGAGAGACTAAAATGCTTTTTCCCTAAGACAGAGACAAGACAAGGAGGTCTGCTCTCAATACTTTTATTCAACACTGTATTAGAGGTTCTAGCTGACATAGGAAGGCAAAAAAAATAATAATAAATAATTTTAAAATAATAAAAATAAAAGGCATTCAGTTTAGAAATAAAATAAAACTATTTTTTCCAGATGACATTATCATTTATGTAGAAAATCCTACTAATCTTAGGACAAAAACAAACCCAAATTACCAGAACTAATAAATGAGTTTAGCAAGGTTACAAGATATAAGACTAACATAAAAAAATAAAATGAATTGAAGACACAAGAAAGACTCCCAGTGGCCAAAGCTGGAAAAATCTGGGCAACAAAATGCAATTTATTGGATTATAACTCAAAGTATAAAATAAATATATGTGAGTCTACATAGATAAAAACGCATGACTGAATAAGTAAATAACTGGGGGAAAATAGATAAACCTCCCGCACAGAAAAATTTTAAATTGCTTATAAGATGGTCCAACCTTACGGAAGTGGAGCAGAATTCCTCACTCATTTTGTGTTAGCTGCATATAGTACTTCCTTCCTTCTAAAACATATGGTATGAAAGTGAGGAATAGCGTAATTTTATAGTGGATAACCTGACAAACACTGTTATCAATCAGGTGATCAATACAACATCACCAATAAGAGATCTCAAAACACATAGAGACTGAAGGTCAAGAGAATGAAAGAAGATATTCTATGCTTGGAAATCAAAAGAAAGCCAGAGTAGTAATAATTATATCAGAAAAAGTATACTTTAATACAAAGACTGTAACAAGAGACAAAGAAGGAATTATATAGTGATCAAAAGATCTATCCAAGTTGAAGATGCAACAATTGTAAATATACATATATGCACCCAACATGGGTTTCCCAGGTGGCACTAGTGGTAAAGAATCTGGGAGACCCAGGTTCAATCCCTGGGTCGGGAAGACCCCCTGGAAAAGGGCATGGCAACCCACTCCAGTATTCCTACCTAGAGAATCCCATGGACAGAGGAGCCTGATGGGCTACAGTACATATGGTCACAAAGTGTTGGACACGACTGAAGCAACTTAGCATTCACACCAAACATAGGAAACTCTAAATACGTAAGCAAATATTAACAGACACAGAGGAAGAAACTGAGAGTAACACAATAACAGAAGGGGATTTCAACACCCTACTTATATCAACGGACAGATGATTCTGACAGAAAAATCAATAAGAAAACACTGATCCTAAATGACACATTAGAATCACAAGCACATGAAGTTGATTGATATTTATAGAGCATTCCATCTAAAAGCAGCAGAATATAAATTATTTTCAAGTGCACATGGAACATTCTTTAGGACAGATGACACAATAGATTATAATACAAGTTTCATTAAATTTCAGAAGACTGAAAACATGAAGCATCATTTTTAACCACAACACTATGAGACTAAACATCAACTACAAGGGGGAAAAAAAAGAACAAAAAAGCACAAACATGTGGAGGGTAAACAATATGCTCTAAACAACCAGTGAGTCACTGAAGAAGTCAAAGAGGAAATTAAAAAATAACCTAGAGACAAATGAAAATGAAAACACAATGACCCAAAATCTACAGATTCAGCAAAAGCAGTAACAAGAGGGAAGTTGACAGCAATACAAGCTTATGTCAGGAAACAAGGAAAATCGTAAATCTAAGAAACTAAAAAAAGAACAAACAAAACCCAAAGTTGGTAGAAGGAAAAAAATCATAAAGATCACAGCAGAAATAAATAGAAAAAAATAGAAAAGATAAATAAAGAGTTGGTTTTTTGAAAATTTAAACAAAACTGACCAACTTGTAGTCAGATTCCTCAAGAAAAAAGGAAGGGCCCACATCAATAAAATCAAAAATGAAAAAGAAGTTACAACTGACACCACAGAAATATAAAAGATCATAAGAGATTACTACCAATAAATATGTCAATAAAATGGACAGCCTAGAAGAAATGACAAATTCCTAGATATGTACAATTTTCAAAGACTGAATCAAAAAGAAATAGAAAACATGACCAATTACCAATAGTAAAAGTGAATTAAATAATTTCAAAAGCTCCCAACAAACAGAAGTCCAGAACCAGAGGGCTGGCTCTTCCTCTAGCTGGTAGAATTCAGCTAGAGGAATTCTACCAGCTAGAGGAAGAGTTAACACCTCTCTCTCTCATATTATTCCCAAAAAACACAGAGGAAGAAATACTTCCAAACTCATTCTACTAGGCTTGCATCACCCTGATATCAAAACCAGACAAACACATCACAAAAAAAGAAAATTCCAGGCCAAGATCACTGATGAACATAAATGCAATACTCCTCTAGAGAATTATAAGCAAACCAAATTAAACAATACATTAAAAGTATCACACAGCATGACTGAGTGGGATTTGTCCCAGGGATGCAAGAATGACTCAAAAGCCACAAAGCAATCAATGTGATAAACCATATTAACTGAAGAGTAAAATCATATGATCATCTCAACAGATATAGCTTTTGATAAAACTGAACAATTATTTATGATAAAAACTCTCAACAACAACAAAAAAAAAACTCAACAAAGTGGTATAGAGGGAACACAGCTCAACATAATAAAGGCCATATATGACAAATCCACAGCTACATCATACTTAATGGTAAAAGCAGAAAGCATTTCCTCTAAGATCAGGAGCAAGACAAGGATTCTCACTCTTGTCACTTTTTTATTCAGTATAGTATTGGAAGTCTTAGGCATAGAAATCAGACAAGAAAAATAAATGAATAAAAGGAACAAAATTGGAAAGGAAGAAGTAAAACTGTCACCGCTTGCAAATAACACGGTACTATACATAAAAATCCCAAAGAAACCAAGAAAAAAATACTAAAACTCACTGATAAACTCAGTAAATTTGTAGGATACAAAATAATATGCATAAATTATTGTATCCTTATACACTAACAATGAACTGTCAGAATGAGAAACAATCCCATTTACCACTGCATTAAAAAAGAATAAAATACTTAGGAATAAACCTATCTGAGGAGGCAAAAGACATGTCCTCTGAAAACTGTAAGACAATGACAAAAGAAAGTGAAGACACAAATGCAAAGATATAATGTGTTCTTCAATTGGAAGAATTAATATTGTTAAAATGACCATACTACCCAAGGCAATCTATAGATTCAATGCTGCTGCTGCTGCTGTTAAATCATTTCAGTCTTGTCTGACTCTGTGTGACCCCACAGACGGCAGCCCACCAGGCTCCCCCGTCCCTGGGATTCTCCAGGCAAGAACACTGGAGTAGGTTGCCATTTCCTTCTCCAGTGCATGGAAGTGAAAAGTGAAAGTGAAGTCGTTCAGTCGTGTCTGACCCTCAACACAATCCCTAACAAATTACCAACAGTATTTTTCACAGGACTAGAAATAATTTTAAAATTTGTATGAAAACACAAAGACCTCAGAGAGCCAAAATAATCTTGAGAAAGAACAAAGTTGGAAGTATCACACTGCCTGGTTTCAAAATACTCTACAAAGCTACAATAATCAAAACAGTACAGTACTGGCACAAACACAGACACATCTATCAATGGAAAAGAACAGAGTTCAGGAATGAGCCAACACTTGTATAGGCAATTAATCTACAACAAAAGAGGCAAGAATATGCAATGTGGAAAAGACAGCCTCCTCAATAAATGATGTTGGTAAAACTGGACAGCTGCATACAAAAGAATCAAATTGTACTAATTTCTCATACCATGCCCAAAAATAAATTTTAAATGGATTAATAAAAACAAATGTAAGAACAGAAATCATAAAACTTCTATAATAACACATAGGCAGTTTGCTCTTGGACATTGGTCTTAGTAATATATTTTTGGATATATTTACATATCTCTTCAGGAAAGGGAAACTAAAGCAAAAATAAACAATGAGACTCTATCAAACTAAAAAGCTTTTATACAGTGAAGGAAATTATCAACAAATAAAAAGGTCACCTCCTAGATGAGAGAAGATATCTATAAACAATATATCTAACAAAGGGTTAAAACACAAAATAAAGAATTCAAACATTTAAAAAAGGTCAGAAGACCTGGATATTTTCCCAAAGAAGGCAGACAGATGATCAAAAAAAATCTGAAAAGATGCTCAAAATCAGTAATCATGAGGGAAATGCTAATCAAAACTGCAATGAGATATCACCTCACATCTGTAAGACTGGCCATTATCAGAAAAACCACAAGTAATAAGTATTAACAAGGATGTGTAGAAAAGGGAACCCTCACGGATTGTTGGTGGGGCTGTAAATGGGTACAGCAACAATGGAGAACAGTAGGGAGGCTCCTCCAAAAATTAAAAACAGAGTCGCTCAATTGCGTCTGACTTTTTGCCACCCATGGACTGGAGACGGTCAGGTTCCTCTGTCCACGGAATTCTCTAGGCAAGACTACTGGAATGGGTCGCCATTCCCTCCTCCAGGGCATTACCCAACCCAGAGATAGAATTTAAGTCTCCTGCATTGCTGGCAGTCTCTTTACCATCTGAGCCACCAGGAGCTATCACACAATCCAGCAATTCCACTCCTGGATATTTATCCGAAGGAAATTGAAACGCTATTTAGAAAAGATATATGTACCCCTATGTTCACTGCAGCATTTACAATAGCCAAGATATGGAAGCAATCGACATGTTTATCAAAGGAATGCTACTCGGCCATAAAACAGATACAGAGAATGAACAAGCGGTTGCCAGAGGGGAGAGGGACAGGAGAAGAAGAAAAATAGGTGAGGGACATTAAGCAGTACAAACTTCCACTCACAAAATGAACGAGTCACGGGTGTGAAATCTACAGTGTGGGAAATAGTCATAAGTATGTAATATCACTGTATGGGAAAAGATGGTCAACTAGACATCGCGGTGATCATTAGGAAATATATAGAAATGCCAAATCACTATATTGTGCAACAAGAACTAACATAGTGCTGTAGGTCAATTACACTTCAAAAACAAATAAACTTACAAAAAAGAGATGAGATTTGCGGTTACCAGAGGGCAGAGGGAGGGGTAACAAGATGAAGGCAGTCCAAAGGTACAAAAGGAAAGTTATGACCAACCTAGACAGCATAGTTGGACTGTGAAGAAGGCTGAGCGCTGAAGAATTGATGCTTTTGAACTATGGTGCTGGAGAAGACTCTTGAGAGTCCCTTGGACTGCAAGGAGATCCAACCAGTCCATTCTGAAGGAGATCAGCCCTGGGATTTCTTTGGAAGGAATGATGCTAAAGCTGAAACTCCAGTACTTTGGCCACCTCATGTGAAGAGTTGACTCATTGGAAAAGACTCTGATGCTGGGAGGGATTGGGGGCAGGAGGAGAAGGGGACAACAGAGGGTGAGATGGCTGGATGGCATCACTGACTCGATGGCCGTGAGTCTGAGTGAACTCCGGGAGTTGGTGATGGACACGGAGGCCTGGCATGCTGCAATTCATGGGGTCACAAAGAGTGGGACACAACCGAGCGACTGAACTGAACTGAACTGAGATAGCATATTAAAAAGCATAGACATTACTTTGTCAACAAAGGTCCATCTAGTCAAGGCTATGGTTTTTCCAGCAGTCACGTATGGATGTGAAAGTTGGACTATAAAGAAAGCTGAGCACTGAAGAGTTGATGCTTTTCAACTGTGGTGTTGGAGAAGACTCTTAAGAGTCCCTTGGACTGCAAGGAGATCCAACCAGTCCATCCTAAAGGAGATCAGTCCTGGGTGTTCACTGGAAGGACTGATGGTGAAGCTGAAACTCCAATACTCTGGGCCACCTCATGTGAAGAGTTGACTCATTTGAAAAGACCCTGATGCTGGGAAAGATTGAGTGCAGGAGGAGAAGGGGATGACAGAGGATGAGACGGCTGGATGGAATCACCGACTCAATAGACGTGAGTTTGACTGAACTCCGGGAGTTGGTGATGGACAGGGAGGCCTGGCGTGCTGCGGTTCATGGGGTCGTAAAGAGTCAGACACAACTGAGTGACTGAACTGACTGAAAGATACAAACTTCTAGTAATAAGATAAGTAATACTAAGGATGCCATGTAAAACATGATAAAAATAATTAACACTGCTGTATATTAATATGAACGTTAAGAGAGTAAATCCTAAAAGGTCTCATCACAAACAAAATTGTTTTCAATTCTTTAATTTTGTATACATGTGATATGATTGATGCTCTCTAAACTTATTTTGGTCATCATTTCATGATGCATGTACATAAAACAAATTATTATGCTACAGAACTTAAACATACAGTGCTGTATGACCTCAGTATAATTAATTATATATCTCAATAAAACTGGAAAAAACTGATAAAACACACTGATAATATGTACCCTCAATTTGACAATAAAAATGGCTCTTTACTTTTGTTGTGTTTTTGCCAAAAACCCATAACCCATTCTAATTATGAGAAAAAACAGATAAAGCCTGTTGGAAAGACACTGAACAAAATAGCTGACAAATATTACTCAACTCTCAAGGTCATGAAACACAAGGAAAGTCTGAGAAACTGTCACAGCCTGGAGGGGCCTAAAAAGATATAATGATTAAATATAATGCAGTATTCACAATGGGTTCCTGGAACAGAAAAAGAATACTAGGCAAAAACTAAGGAAATTTGAATAAAATATTGGCTATAGTTAATAATAATTTATATAAATATGTACTCATTAATTGTGGTAAATGTACCATACTAATGTAAGATGTTAACAATACAGGAGATGCGCTAGGGAATGTATGAAAACTCTGTGTACTAGCCTTAGAACCTTTCCACAAATCTAAAAGTATTCTAAAGTAAAAATCTCATTTAAAAAATCATTGAGCTGCATATGGGAAGTTTATCTCAATAAAAAGTTACTGCAATAAAAGTGTTAATTATGGTTCCATATGCTAGCAACAAACAATCAAAAAATTTTAAAGTATCATTTACATTAGCCAGGAAGCAACAGTTAGAACTGGACATGGAACAATAGACTGGTTCCAAATAGGAAAAGGAGTACATCAAGGCTATATATTGTCACCCTGCTTATTTAACTTATATGCAGAGTACATCATCGGAAATGCTGGGCTGGAAGAAGCACAAGCTGGAATCAAGTTTGCCAGGAGAAATATCAATCACCTCAGCTATGCAGACGACACCACCCTTATGGCAGAAAGTGAAGAGGAACTAAAAAAGCCTCTTGATGAAAGTGAAAGAGGAGAGTGAAAAAGCTGGCTTAAAGCTCAACATTCAGAAAATGAAGAGCATGGCATCCGGTCCCATCACTTCATGGGAAATAGACAGGGAAACAGTGGAAACAGTGTCAGACTTTATTTTTGGGGACTCCAAAATCACTGCCGATGGTGACTGCAGCCATGAAATTAAAAGACGCTTACTCCTTGGAAGAAATCTAGGTCAGTTATGACCAACCTAGATAGCATATTGAAAAGCAGAGACGTTACTTTGCCAACAAAGGTCATTTAGTCAAGGCTATGGTTTTTCCAGTGGTCATGTATGGATGCAAGAGTTGGACTGTGAAGAAAGCTGAGCACTGAAGAACTGATGCTTTTGAACTGTGGTGTTAGAGAAGACTCTTCAGAGTCCCCTGGACTGCAAGGAGATCCAACCAGTCCATTATGAAGGAGATCAGCCCTGGGATTTCTTTGGAAGGAATGATGCTAAAGCTGAAACTCCAGTACTTTGGCCACCTCATGCAAAGAGGTGATTCAGTGGAAAAGACTCTGATGCTGGGAGGGATTGGGGGCAGGAGGAGAAGGGGACGACCGAGGATGAGATGGCTGGATGGCATCACTGACTCGATGGACGTGAGTTTGAGTGAACTCCGAGAGATGGTGATGGACAGGGAGGCCTGGTGTGCTGCGATTCATGGGGCTGCAAAGAATCAGACACGACTGAGCGAATGAATTGAACTGAACGAGTTTGAAATTTTTAGAGATAAACCTGACAAAGGGTTATAAGACCTACATACTTAAAACTAGAAGATACTGCTGAGAGAAATTAAACAAGACATAATTATATAGAGAAATAAAACAAGTAGGTAGATCAGAAGACAGTAACGTTGAGATGTCAGTTCTTCCCAAACAGAATTATGGCTCCAAAGCAAATATCCAGCAGATTTTTTGGTAGGAATGACAAGCTGATTCTAAAATTTACATGAAAATGCAAAAAACCTAGCATGTCAAAATAACTCTGAAAAAGATAAATCAAGTTGGAGGCCTTGTCCCACCAATTTCAAGCTTATTTAAAAGCTACAGTAATCAACACAGTCTGATATTGGAGTAAAGACAAATAATCAGTGGAACAAAACTGTCCTTAAACAGCCCAAGTTTATAGTCAGCTGATTTTCAACAAAGGTACAATATCAATTCAGTGAGAAAAAGATGGTATTTTCAATAAATTGTGTTAGAGCAACTGTTTAGCAATATGCAAAGAGAAGGAAAAATGAACTTTGATACTTAATCACACCACAAATAACAAATTAACTCTAAATGGATTGCAGACTAAAATCTAAGAACAGAAACTATAAAACTTTTGTAGGAAAATGCTGGAGAAAAAGACTTTGAGCTTGGTAAAGATTTCTATAACACAACAAAAAATTCACAAACCAAAAAAGAAAAAATCAACAATTTATACTCATCAAAATTAAAAACTCTGTGCATCAAAAGATACTATTTCTACAAAACAAGCCACAGACTGGCAGAAAATACTTACAAACATATATCTGAAAAAGGACTTGTATCTACAATATATAAGGAACTCTTACAACGCAAAAGTAAGACATCTCATTAATTAAATAGGTAAAAGATTTAAACAGACTCTCAAACAAAAAAAGTCATAACAGATAGTGTATAAGCACCCTGAAAGATGTACATCAGTCAATGCTGCTAAGTCGCTTCAGTCATGCCCGACTCTGTTTGACCCCATAGATGGCAGCCCACCAGGCTCCGCCATCCCTGGGATTCTCCAGGCAAGAACACTGGAGTGGGTTGCTATTTCCTTCTCCAATGCATGAAAGTGAAAAGTGAAAGTGAGGTCGCTCAGTCGTGTCCAACTCTTTGCAAAACCATGGACTGCAGCCTACCAGGCTCCTCCCTCCATGGGATTTTCCAGGCAAGAGTACTGGAGTGAGTGGCCATTGCCTTCTCCATCAGTCAATACGAAACTGCAAATTAAAAACCACAATCAGATACCGCTACTTATCCACTAAACTGGGCAAAATTAAAAGACTAAACTGAATGCTAGTGAAGAATGGAGCAAGTGGAACTGTCACACTAAAATTATAAAATTATTTTATATTCTTTGCTTGTATAAATACTTCCTATGGCTCTGCTAAGTTATTTTACTTGGCTCTAAATCTAGATGACAATAGCAATGGTGTGGTTTTCAAAAAGCCATGGTTCAAAGACCTTAGTAATTCTCATTTCCTTATATTTTATTAAGTTAGCTAGTCCATTCTTTTTTATTAAGAGATACACACCCACACATATTTGCTTTACAGTTTGTTTGGCTTGATTGTTTTTATATTATACAATTAAAGTCAACTAATCTAGTATAACCAGTTTTATATATATATATATATAACTAGAAGGGCAATCACAAGCTGGAATCAAGATCGCTAGAAGAAATATCAACAACCTCAGATATGCAGATGATACCACTCTAATGAAAGTGAAGAGAAACTAAAGAGCCTCTTGATGAAGGTGAAAGAGAAAAGTGAAAAAGCTGGCTTAAATCTCAACATTCAAAAAACTAAGATGATGGCATCCAGTCCCATCACTTCATGGCAAATAGATGGGGAAAAGTGGAAACAGTGACAAATTTTATTTTCTTGGGCTACAAAATCACTGCAGCCACAAAATTAAGACACTTGCTCCTTGGAAAAAAAGCTATGACAAACCTAGACAGCATATTAAACAGCAGAGATATCACTCGGAAGACCAAGATTGGTATAGTCAAAGCTATGGCTTTCCCAACATGTATGGATGTGAGAGTTGGACCATCAAGAAGGCTGAGCACTAAAGAATTGATGCTTTTGAACTGTGGTGCTGGAGAAGACTCTTGAGAGTCCCTCAGACTGCAGGAGATCAAACCAGTCAATCCTAAAGGAAAATTAACCCTGAATATTCATTGGAAGGACTGTTGCTAGAGCTCCAATACTTTGGCCACCTGATGTGAAGAACTGACTCATTGGAAAAGACCCTGATGCTAGGAAAGACTGAGGGCAGGAGAAGGATTAGGGCGACAAAGGATGAGATGGTTGGATGGCATCACCCATTCAGTGGACATGAACTTGGGCAAACTTCAGGAAGGCTGGTGTGCTGCAGTGCATAGGGTCGCAAAGAGTTGGCCACGACTTGGCAACTGAACAATAACAAATTTGTTTTTAAAAAATTACAAGGATGGGACAACGATCAAGATATGCTCATAATAAATTCCTCTCCCTTTTTTTTTTTTTTTTTTTGAGCATTCACAATTTTCAGAGTTTATTTGGCTTGGTTTATTTTTGTAATATGCATTTAAAGAAAACCAACCAATCCTGTCTCACTAGTTTTTCCACAGAAACATTCAAAGAATGGAAAGGCTGCAAACTGGCAGCCTATGAGCTGTGTTTTGCCCACAGACATGTTTTGTCTGGCCTGCACAGTGTTTCTAACAAACGGAATATGTGGCTAACATTTAAAATGGATAGATGTTACATCAAAACCTGGGTTTCTAAATTTCGTTGAAATGTCAGAAAACCTGACACAATTAGATATACATTCTTCAAGGCAAAAACTGAGCTCTGATTAAGCTCTTGGATAACTTAGACAAATGAGACAAAATTACTGCTTTCAAAGACCTCATGATTTACTATTAGAAGCAATCACAGAAAGAAATTATTGTAGTGTTTTACAGTCATACTATGTGTTAGGCAATGAGTGACGGATATTATAATAAAAATGAGACTAGGTTAAGATAGAGGAGGGAAGAGGTCATCAACTTTGTTAAAAAGCCTACTGCTTTGGAAAGGCTTCATGGAGGAGGCAGCATTGGAGCCACGTCTTTGAGAGTAAGTTTTTGCTAGGTGACCAGGGCAGAGGAGGACATTTCAGATAAGCAGCAGCATGTTCAAGGTTACAGGATCATATGCAGCCAGCACAGATGAAGCACAAGGCTAACAATAAGGTAGTTTGAAAAGAAATTATATGCTTTGAAAGCATAGCAGCAGCCAGATCATGACGAACTCTTGTATCTCATGCCAAGGAATGCAGGTTTCATCCTACACATCAGTATTATTCCCACATTGCCCTGAGTAGACTGCTCATGATTCAACCTAGGTGGAACAGAAATAAAAAGGGTAAAGATATGCCAGCTGAACCCCACCCCCAATTGCTGTTTCAACTAGAATGAGCCCTACTACTATTCTACACAGTAAAGTTCTATTTATATTTCTTTGGACAAAAAATTATGTTATAAACCAAAAAAAGAAAAAAAAATTTAAAGCTTGAACATGAGCTATTGAAAAATATTTACCAAGAAATTAAATAAGATTAGTATTTTGTCAAGATCTCTCTGGTAACAGTTCCAAGAATGGAATAAAGAAATATGAGAAGGGCTTCCCTGGTGGTCCAGTGGTTAAGAATCCGCCTTGCAGTGCAGGGGATACCAGTTCGATTCCTGGTCCCTGAAGATCCCACATGCTTCAGGGCAACTAAGCCCATGCACCAGAACTACTGAGCCTGCAATTTGGAGGCCGCAAACTGCAACTACTGAGCCCATATGCCAAAACTACTGAAGCCCGGGTACCTAGAGCCCATGCTCCACAACAAGAGAAGCTATTGCAATGAGAAGCCTGCAAACTGCAATGAGAGAAAGCACGCAGGCAACAATGAAGACCAAGAGCAGCCAATAATAAATAAATAAAAAATTTTTTTTAAAGAAGTATGAGAAATGAGAATACTTAACCTCAACTGATCCAAGAAATTATGATTTAAATCTGGGTAGTGACAGCAGAGATATTCAAATCTTACTGATATCTACTTTGTAGCAAATAACTGCTAGATGCTATATTCAGGATAAAAAAGATAAATTCAAGAGTTATTTAAATAAAAAGAGACAATCACTGATTAAAATGAGAAGGTTAAGAAGAAAAAGGAATTAAGCTTCGTAGGTGACTTGAATAAAAGCAAAGACAGATGTGATTTAAGCTTAGATGAAAATCACTATACCTTACCTTCAATAAGCTAAGCACAAACCAGACCAAAAAAGAAACACTAAGGGGGTGTAATCTAGGCAAAGCAAAATTTACAGTATGACTATACTTCTGAAGCAAAGGTTCCAGAGGATTTGCTAGAGGTATACACAAAATCAGAACCATCCTTGAATGCCACCAGAAACAACAGAAGTTCTTAACTACCAATATCTTAACAATCTCAAAGGTTTTTCTAACAGTCTACTGAAAGATAAAGCTTGGCATTCTTCATTGGCAATTTGGATAAGATCCAGATAGCCAAATGATGATGGAATCAAGAATATTGGAAAGCAAACTGTCGAGAGGCATTACTGACAAAACGGAGGCACGGCCCCAACCCCCTCTCCTCATCCTGCAGGCACGGTCCCAGGATGAAGGAGTTAGGTCTTGTGATTCTGACTTGTTCTTTCCTTTCTTGAGTTGGCTGGGAAGAATGTTAAGGTGCTTATTGTTCTTGAGAAAAGCATGAGAAAGCACAAAGCCTTCTGCAGTTGTGCCCAGAAAATAATCTATAAAGTAACCACTGACATTTGTTCAAGGATCTTAACCAAGAATGTTCCAGGATGAGCAGGTAGGCCGCAGCTTGAGGCCATGGGAAGGATTGTTATCTGAGACCTGTTTGTGAGGGGAATGTTTATGGCAAAAGAAGTTTGCTGAGCTTAGGGTTTAGGAATAATTAAGAATAGCTAGAAGTGTTTTTAGGAGATAGTGAGCTTAAGATGCTAGGGGCATCAATGTATGGCAAAACCAATACAGAATTGTAAAGTAAAATAAAAAATAAATAAAAATTAAAATTAAAAAAAAAAAGATGCTAGGGGCAAACAGGATTCAGAAAGATAAGAAATAAACTGAGGAATGTGGTGTGCAACCCAGACATAAACATGAGTTACAATGTAATCAAAAGTTAAGTATAGGACAAATAAGAGGAATTAGATAATAGATAGTAAAGCTTTCACCAGGAGTAGGGACTCTGAAGCAGGAACTCTGTTTAAAGGGCAACAATGATTTCTGGAGATAATAAATCTGGGTGAGGGGAAACTAAAAATGTCAAACCTCTGACCTAATGCTTTTGTCAAAGTATAAAAGAAAACCTGAAGCTTGAAATAAACATGTAGCCCCGCACCTTGAGTCAGAGACTACATCATTCCCCGTAGACACTGCTCATCTCTTCAGGCTGATTGCCTGGCTGCTGCAGCTGGACTCTGGCAGCATACAAGAATATTGGAAAATAATATTTAAGTCATCACACCTACAATTGCCAGCTAATATATGGTTAGCAAGTTTGTCAACTGTTCCATTACACCAAGGATAAGTATGTAAAAAGTGGCTCAATTCTGCTCATGACTAGTCTTCAATTATGAATTTCTTAGTAGACTTTTAGAGGTCCAAAGTATTTAAGTGTATTAATTTCCCAAGCATGAGAAGCGTTCAAATGTAAGTTTCTAGGTTTTTCATTGAGTCCTAGACTAAAAAATTTAGCGCTATTTCCATGAAACTGGTTTTATAGCATAACTGTTTTCCCTGATTTTTAAAGGGCAGTGGGAGAGAGAAGAAAAGATTGGGGTGGGAGCCCTTACATTCTTCAAAATGAATTCTATTTTCACAGCTGTTCATGAGAGTTATTTCAATGTCTTTGATAAAAATTATAACCAACATTAAAAACACAAAACTTTCAAGTTCTTCGGTGAATTGGTCAAAACATTCTCTTTATGAAAAGAGCCTTCATACCTCATTAATTACATTAGACTATAATGCCTAACCCATTAAAGAGTAGATAATGTTAATTACTATTTCCAAGTAGCTGACAATAAGTTAAAAAACTCACTCATGCAACATCAGAAAGACCTGGTTATAACTTTCTCACTCATGCAACATCAGAAAGACCTGGTTATAACTTTAAGTGCATTGCCAAATCTTATATATTAGAAGACATTCTAAGAGAATTGCATGGGCCTGTAGCTACATAGTTTAATAAAAAAAAAAAAAAAACCATGAAATTGGTGTCTGACTAAAGAAGAACTAGAAAATATTCTGAAAGTATCTTTATGTGGGCACAGGAAGTGGTTGCATTTACAGAGAGAGAAGAAAAAAAAAAATGGGGAATAGAAGAATTACCTGAGGGCAGGAAATTCAGACAAAAGGTCCCTACTTCTGGTGAAAGCAAGTAGTCAGTTGCCAGGGTTTCTTAGACTCCTCTGGGACTCATTTGGGTGATTATGAAATTCACAGCACACCAATCTCCACCACAGCCAGCAGGGATCGCTGCAGGGAATGGGTACACAGGGGACACAGAAGGGAGCAAGTTTAAGGGAAGGAAGAGGAAAGGAATGATATGATAAAAATATTTAGCTGTCAGTCACTTTAAAGAAAATACAGTTGTATTTCACACTGGAATAACTATAGGCAAATGCTGCTTAAAATCTAAGAAAAATTAATCATTTATGATTTTCTTTATTCTCTCTACCACTGGTAGCACTACTACTCTATTAAATCAATATGTTTTAAATTTTATATTTAAAATAATATTTAACAAAAATGAGACAGCTATGCTATACAAAAGTTATACAAAGAATGAACTAAATAATTCAATATTAAATGAAACCAATTAGGACAAGCACTCTAAAAGACAGGCAACCTACAAACTGTCAAAATTTCAACTGCCAGAAGGCCCAGTTAAAACTATAATCCTCATTTCATTTCATAAAGAATACTAAAGAGTAAAGTCACCTATGAAAAAAACCCACAAACATCAAGATTGTAATATTGCTAAAAATGTATACAGCTTTATAAACACATGTATTTATGACCTATGTGTTCTATGACAGCAGATGTATAAATTTACGATAGTATAAATCTATTTCTCCAGTCAGCTAAAAATGTTTCTGAATAACTACCATGTACCACAGTACTGAGGCAGATGCTAAAGATACAGTAGCGACCCACACAAGCACAGTCACTGCCCCCAGAATTCAGAGCCTATCAGGGTTATGCTGCCCTTAAAGAGACGACAGTCTATGGAACTAATAAACAAGAAGCTTTTGTTCTAAAATAAATAAACAACAGTAGAGGAAAACACCACAATGTTATAATAACAGTGGCAGAAAAGAAGTCACAGATTCCTCTCTTAATGGTACTTTTGGGTAGAAAAAAGAGTATTTATACATACAGCCAAAATTGTCTTAAAGGATAGACTAATATAGAGGTTCAAATTTTTTATACAACATTCTTTTTGGCTGGGAGAAGTCTCAAAATAAGTCAATAAATTATGAGACAGACCAATAACAAGTATAATGCCTAAAAAAAAATACATCCTGGATCATATTTGCTCAGCTCTTAATTTTAATAATTTGGTCTTGATATGATAACTACTTATATTTCACTTATAGAAATGGTGTCATAAAACTTGCAAAGTGAAGTGAAAGTTGCTCAGTCATGTACGACCCTCTGCAACCCCATGGACTATACAGTCCATGGAATTCTCCAGGCCAGAATACTGGAGTGGGTAGCCTTTCCCTTCTCTAGGGGATCTTCCCAACCCAGGGATCGAACCCAGGTCTCCCGCATTGCAGGTGGATTCTTTACCAGCTGAGCCACAAGGGAAGCCCCATAAAGCTTGTAACTTACATTCAATCTGAGCTAATATCAACTTGTAAATATCAATATTAATAGAAATATTAAATTACTCATCTTAAGTAACACAGTATGCAAACTTTAAAACATAAACTGCTAAGAGATTAACTTACTGAGGAAACATTTAGACTGGAAACTGCAGTATTAAGGCAAAGTGTAATACTGCAAAAAAAATTATGCAAGTAAAAAGAAATGAATGGAGAAATTGTCCTTCCCCAACTTTAAAGAACTGCTGAGTCAAAAGACTATGTTTTCCAAATCCCTAAAGTCAAATGATTTCCAAGTAATAAACGAATCTCCTAAGGGATATTGCAACAGGATGATAAAATACCATAAAGAAGTAATACAGGAAGTGCTGAAAACTCAAAGAAAAGCAAACTCTTGGGTGCAAACTACAGCCTGAACAGGCAGTATGAAAGTGAAGTGAAAGTGAAGTCGTTCAGTCATGCCCAACTCTGCGACCCCATGGACTGGGCTCCTCCATCCATGAGATTCTCCAGGCAAGAATACTGGAGTGGAGAATAATCAAATTATGAAGGTGCTGGATCAGTGACTTAACTACTCAACTGTTACTGTTAAGTTGCTTCAGTCATGTCCGACTATGTGCAACCCCATAGACGGCAAGCCCACCAGGCTCCCCCGTCCCTGGGATTCTCCAGGCAAGAACACTGGAGTGGGTTGCCATTTCCTTCTCCAGTGCACGAAAGTGAAAAGTGAAAGTGAAGTTGCTCAGTTGTGTCCGACTCTTAGCAATCCCATGGACTGCAGCCCACCAGGCTCCCCTGTCCCTGTCAACACTACCTGTTAAATCTTAGGAAAGTCTATAACCTCACCGTTTTAATAACTTCCTTCTAGGTGACAGAAACAAATACCTTCTGATTCTAGGATAACAGTATTATAATATCCAATAAACCACGCATTCAATCTCCTTCTCACCTTAAGTTTTCAAATCAATCTCCTGAAAGTAACTTTTCTAAAAATCAATATCTGGTTGTAGTTGTAAATTAACGTGAAAGAAACAGGCACCCTGCTCAATTTTAGATGCTTCTATGAAATGTACTTAATAGAAAAAAAAAAAAATCCACCCCCTAAAATTCAACTCACAATTCACTTTTCTGTAATTATCTATTGGCTAAGCCAAAGGATGACCACACACAAAAAACACTGACATCACTGTTGCCAAACTGTAAGAGGCCCAGTCTAAATTAGCTTACAAATAGAGATCTCCACTTATATACTTATTAGACAATCAAATTAACATATCCAGAGCCAAACTCCAGATCTTTTTCCATAAACCTGCTCCTTCTGCGTATCTTCTCCAACTTAATTAATAGCAACTCCATCTTCCCAGTTGCTTACATCAAAGTCATCCATGACTGTTCTCCTTCTCAATCCACATCTTATCTATTGGCAAAACCTGTGGCTCTGCCTTCAAAATATGTCTAAAACCTATGTATCTCAGCAACTCCACTGCATCCACCTAGCTCCATGCCAGTATTTTTTCTCATCTGGATAGTTAACACTTTTCACTAGGCTCCTGCTTCTTTCCCTGCCCTCCAATTATTTATTTCCCACTTGGCTGCAGAGTGATCAATGGTTCAAAGCCTTCCAGTGGGTTCCAGTCTCACTCAGGGTAAAAGCAAAAGTCACTACAAAGTCCCACAAGATCTGGCCTTTGATTTATCTTTGATCTTATCTTGCTCTACTCACCTCAGTCCTCATTCCAATTCACCTATATTGGAGGCATTAATGTATTTGCCAAAAAATGACAAGTAAGCTTCCTCTTCTGGATCTTTGCATTTGTTCGCACTCCCAATTTCAGCTCTCTCCTCAGATAACACCTTCTCAATTAAGCCTTCTCCATCACTGGATTTAAAATTGCAAAGTTTGTCCTCCCACCTCCATGCACTTCCTACTCCCTTTCTCTGTTATTTTTTGCAATAGCAATGTACTTCACATGTAATTTAAATGTGAAGGTTTATTAATCTAATTACTCTCAGCCCTCTCTGATTAAAATGTAAGCTCCACTGAGGGCACGGAGTTTGCCCCAACATTATGGACTAGTACCTGGTACAGGGCTTCCCTGGTGGCTCAGAGGATAAAGTGTCTGCCTGCAATGCAGGAGACTCAGGTTCGATCCCTGGGTTGGGAAGATCCCCTGGAGAAGGAAATGGCAACCCACTCCAGTATTCTTGCCTGGAGAATCCCATGGACAGAGGAGTCTGGTGGGCTACAGTCCACTGGGTCGCAAAGAGTCGGACATGACTGAGTGACTTCACACACACCTGGTACAGAGAAGCACTCATCAAATATACTGTGAGGCACTCTAATCTCCCTTCATTTTGCCATTCAGTCACAAGATCCTGCAAACACTCAACCTTTCCTAATCTCCTTAATAAATATTCCAAATAGTTAATCTTCTCAGGCCACTCTCCCTTTCTACTCATTTCTTCCACTTTGTTTAGGGAGTATGTCTTGTTGAGACTGTCAAGAAGTTTCTTTTACCTCAATCCTTGGAGCTGGCCGGTATCCAGGCCTTTCCCAAGTCTGTTTCTCTAACCTTCTCATAAATTCTGTGGAATACTGATATCTTTCTACATTATTTTTCTACTTAATCTAATCAGAGCACCACTATAGACTCTAGGTTTCCAACCCAGAGAAATGTTCCTGAACCTTAGACTGCAAATCAAACTCATAACCATGTACCTTTCTTAAGTGATCATGTCCTTCTTTAATCAGGAATTCTTTATTAGCAGTCACCTCCTGGGATGAAGTTCAATTTCAATTTCCCTAACACTGCAAATGAGGCCCTCCAAAACCTAATTTTGTTCAGTGCCTATTAAAGACACCAAATGGAGCAACAAGCCTGACTCTAAACAGTTCCTCCCATGACCACATCTTTGCTGTACGACCCTTTGCCATTGCTAATTGACCCATGGATAAACAGAACTGGGTCAAACAGATTCTCTCTCCCTGAAATCCGAAACTTCAACAGGAAAGATCAGACTGGGAGTTGTGAAAGATGGGACAGCACCCTAAAGTAGTGGTTCTCAACTGAGAGTCGTTGTACCTTCCAGGGGACATCTGGCAACATCTGGAGACCTGCTCTCATTGTCAAGACTGTGAGTGCTACTGGCATCTAGTGGATAGAGACCAGAGGTGCCGCTCAACATCCTACAATGCGCACAGCAGCCTTTCACAAAAAAGAACCGTCTGGTTCAAATGTCAATAGTGCTGAGGTTCAAGTACTCTTCCAACGAGGCCCTAAGCATTGGCTGTTCCAGATTCTGTGACCCACACTAACAGGATTCTATTACATTTCCTCTTTTAGCCTAAGTGAAACAGAGCATGTTTTTGTTGTTTGCAGACAAATAATCTTTTTTTTTACAGTTTTTTTAATTGGAGTATAATTGCTTTACAATGCTGTGTTAGTTTCCGTTGACCAGTGAAGTGAATCAGCTATGTGTGGGTGCTAACGTGCTTCAGTCGTGCCTGACTCCTTGTGACCCCAAGGTCTGCAGCCCTCCTGGCTCAGCTGTCCATGGGATTCTCCAAGCAAGAATACTGGAGTAGGTTACATGCCCTCCTCCAGGGGATCTCCCCCACCCAGGGATCAAACCCTCAACTCTTACCTCTCCTGCACTGGCAGGTGGGATTTTTACCACTAGCACTACCTGGGAATCAGTTACATGTATACATATATCCCCTCCCTCTTGAAACTTCCTTCCACCCCTCCCCTCTTAGTCATTACCTGAGCACCAAGCGAAGCTCCCTGTGCTATACAGGACGTTCCCACTAGCTATCTATCTAACACATGGCAGGGGATGGGGGAGCCTGGTGGCTGCCGTCTATGGGGTCGCACAAGGTCGGACACGACTGAAGCGACTTAGCAGCAGCAGCAGCAGCAGTATATTTATGACAGACAATATAATCTTAATTAGCCCAGTATCCTAGTCCAATAATCTGACACACATGTGTATACTTTAAATCAGTTTCTCAACCTCAAAACTATTGACATGTAGGTCAAATTCTTTTTGTGAGAGAACATGCTGTCCACTATAGGATGTTTAGCAGCATTCTTGGCCTCTACCTGCTAGTTACAACCCCAAGACCCAACTCTGCCAAGTCATGACAATCAGAAATGTCTCCAGACATTGCCAAATATCCTCTGAGGGGTCAAACACCCATGTTTCATAACCACTGCTTAAAACTATACAAAGACTACACTCAGGTGTAGTGTATGTCTTTGCAACACCCACTTCTACCTCCAGCATAATATGCCTTGAGCCAAAGGGGGAGCGGGGGAGCATTTGTATCTGAATCTTCCCCATCTCTTTTTACGTCCTGGCTTAAATTACCCCATCTTCAAGCTTTTACTCCCTGCCCTTCACCTTTGCTGGAGCACATATGTACACATACCACAGTAACAGGTAACGAGGACTTGAGCTGAAAGGTAAGCTCCTGCTTTTATTTTCTTTCTTACACTTGTTCTAACTTTTCTTTAGAGCTTTCCATTTCCTTGGGAAAAAAATACTCTCCTAGAGAACTCTCCAAAACATATTCTGTGACAGTTATAGTATGAAAGATCAGGGTAAAATCCCCTTCAAAGGCTTATCCTGTTCCACTTATATTAAAATGTAACTACTCTGTAACTAATCTGCACATGTGTGCACATGAACTCACACACAGTCATTCACTCACTTGTCCTCTTCAGTTTCAGATCTGTTTCAAGTATACAAACTTTTTATTAACAATGAAAGAGATGCTTGGAATACAAACTAAACAACTAGATAGGGAATAAGTATATAGATTTACACTTCTCAAATAGTTCATCATTTGCTTTAAGCATTTGTTAATCTCTAAAGAATAATTCTCTTATCAGTTCAGTTCAGTTTAGTCGTTCAGTCGTGTCTGACTCTTTGCAACCCCAAGGACTGCAGTGTGTATGACACTTTGCAACCCCAAGGACTGTAGCACACCAGGCTTCCTATTCTTCACCAACTCCCAGATCTTGCTCAAACTCACATCCATCAAGTCAGTGATGCCATCCATGTTGTCCCCTTCTCCTCCTGCCTTCAATCTTTCCCAGCATCAGGGTCTTTTCCAAGGAGTCAGTTCTTTGCATCAGGTGCCAAATTACAGCTTCAACTTGAGCATCAGTCCTTCCAATGAATATTCAGGACTGATTCCCTTTAGGATTGACTGGTTTGATCTCCTTGCTGTCCAAGCGACTCTCAAGAGTCTTCTCCAACACCACAGTTCAAAAGCATCAGTTCTTCGGTTCTCAGCTTTCTTAAGCCCTTGTATCTGAATAACACTGGTTTTAATCTTAAAATTTCACCACACTTAAACCTCCAAGCTCGGAATGAGCACTCTTTCTCTCCTGTTTGTTCCTACATTATCTTCTTTATCTCTTTAGATAAAGTGTCATTTTCTTTCCAGGATACCAAAGACACCATATTTATTCAATTATTCAATTGTCCAAAGGGGGAGCGGGGGAGCATTTGTATCTGGATCTTCCCCATCTCTTTTTACGTCCTGGCTTAAATTACCCCATCTTCAAGCTTTTATTTCCTATAACCACAGGAAAATTGGCCATGCCCAATATCTGTGATAATATTGGTGGCTTAAAAAAAAAAAAATAGAAGTATGAAGCACAGTCAATTCATTGTTGCCATTCATGCATTCATTCAAAAAATAGTCATTGAGTACCTACATTATTCTAGACTCAAAAAAAAAAAAACCTTCCCTCATGGAGTTTACATTCAGTACAGAAGACAAATGAACTGCAAATAAATAAGTACATCTTATTACAGATGAGGATGAGTGCTATAGAGAAAAGAATGGTCAGGTAAGCCTTCCATTAAGAAACTACCATGAGTTCCATTCACTAGTCATAAGAAATGCCTATTATCGGAAGATAGTATGTTCTGAGTATTTCCAATCAAAGTGTGTTCCGGATGGTTAGATCAGTATAGTGACATCTTTATTACTGAATAATCTATAAAATTAAGTTTGACCTAGATAATTTCAGAAGTTCATCACTACCTAACAGTAAATTATCACAACACCCACCTTGTTTCTTCTATTGTCATCCTTTATATTTATAAATAACTGTATTTTTCTTAGGAGATGACAGCAACAGCAGTAAGGTTAATGTCTTAACCAAGAGGATGAATGAGATACTCTTCAGTCACTTGACTTAAGGAAGTTTTGAAACATGAATTAACTGAAAACTTAAGTGCTTCAAAAACACATCTCAAAAAAATCATTAGTTAACAGTGCAGTTATTAGAAATCATACAGATTAAAAAAGTAATCCTCTATATGTATAACTGATTCACTATGCTGTATACCTGAAACTAACACATGGTAAATCTACACTCTATTATAAAAAAAAAAAAGTAATTCTCAAGATTCAATTCTGAATGTGTCTGTTTTGTGAAGTAAGCCATTACCTTTACAACTAATTTGTAAGAGTCCTTCTCAATGGGAGTTCTATAAGAGAATTAAACTCTATAATGTCCTAAGGTTCCTAATGACTGAACAAACTTTTCTCCAGTGCATCTAAAATGGAACTAGCTATGTAAATACTGTCATCCTCGGGAGAGTGAGAAAATAGAAATTCAAATCATCTTCTGTAGGTGTAAATTTTCTTGTGAACTGAGTATGAGAAAGGCTGGAGGACATCTGACAAGTCAGATCTTACTTAAATCATACAAAATAATGATAAAATCTTCTACCAAAATGAAGTAATTCATTATTGGATCATATGGACAATTTCAAAAGAAAATTTCCAATTAGTGATGCTATTAAGAAATATATAATCATCAGTGTTCCTATACTCGGTTACTTTAAAAAAAATACCTTTATCTTATTCAATGTTATAAGTGAGGAAAATATTTGCTGAATCACAGAAATAATAATTTTGTTCTCCAGGATACAACCTGTGGTATACAACGATTTGGACAACCAAGAGCTCTCTTTACTACAAAAAGTATATCATCACACCCAAGTGTTTTCCTAAAATCAGTTAAAAGTAATCTTTATCTTATAAATAACAGAGGAAAGGGTCATAATCAAGCATTCTGAATTCGCTGTTAACAACTTGGAAACAAGATCCTACATTTAGCCTGTGTTTTGAGACAAATATGGAAAAGTCAGGGGCAGTAACAAACTGCCAGCTTTACTGAGTCATGATTCTGACTAAAACCGCGTTATGAAATGGAAAGGATGACAAGTCTTGGGTTTGTTACCACAGATGTTGACTCCCTGAATTTATGGATCTTAGATTTTAAAAAATAGTAATAAACTCTGTACGAATGATGTGGGGCTAAGAAAAAACTTGCCACAGTTGGTAACTCTGATTATTTACCTAAAACAAATCCTAACTATGCAAACAGGCACACCCTCTAATGTACAGACTGGGAACGGCGAGGCAGGGTGAATTCAGAACAATAACAAGGTTAACATTTCAGTGAGAAGACAAGGCTCAGCCTTAAGAGTCCACACTGCGCTAGACGCCCTGGGTTAACGGAACCGCTCAGCTCCGAATGGAGGCGAGCAGACACCGAGCACCTGGGCGACGTCAGACCATCTCCAGTCTCCGCGCAGTACCGCCCGAGAGGGTCCTCCCGACGCCCCCCAGACGCCGCGTCGGGGACGATCCCAGCCATCAGTCTCTCCCTGCCACCCAACACGCTCCTCCGCGAGCCGATCGGGGGAGAAAATCCATCTAGGGGCGCCGTCCAGGGGCGAACCTGTCTGTGGGCGACCCCGACCGGGGACGACCCCATCAGGCGCTGACTCGCGAGGCCAGCCCTGAGTGCAGAGGCCAAGGGAGATCAGGGGGCGCGACCTCTGCCCCTCTGGAGCAGGGAGTCCAAGGGTCGCCTCCTGCTCGGCTGCCAGTCCCCGCCGCCCCAGAAGCCGCGGGTTGCCTCTGGTACCGTAGGGCGGAGGCGGGCTTGTGCCCACGCTCGAGGCTCTAACCTGGAAAGGTGCTTCAGGATCTGTTTCTTGATGAGCCCAGCCATGGTGCCGAGGCGGGAGGCGCCGCGCTCTCTCTCGGTTCTTCACTGCCTCCTCTCTTCGAGGCCGTCTTCTCTTTGTCCGGATTCACCCGGCCGGAGGAGAGTCTCCTGAGCACTCACGCCCGGGACAGACCCGAGGCCCCGGCCGAGGCCACAGCCGCCACCGCTGCCGCCAAGGACCCGGAGCATTGCGCTCAGGCAGCCGCGGCCGCCGCCGGCGCCATCTTGGCTGCAGCATCACCTAAGAGACCTGGGGGAGGGCCCGGGAGCGGCGGGCGCGAGGCGGGGCGGGGCCGGCGCGAGGCGGGGCGGGGCGGCGCGAGGCGGGGCGGGGCGGCGCGGGGCGGGGCAACGCCGGCTCGGGTGGTTTGCTGTCCCGCTTCCCTTGAAGGGTCTCGGGTCCGGGGTCCTACCTGTCCCTGACTCTCTTGAGTAGTTTGACTCCCAACCCCAGAACCTTGTGGGTTTTAGACCTCATTTTCAGGCTCTAGTGTCCTTCACTGAGTGCTTCGTCCATATCTCACTTTTCTGTTTCATTTCCCTGTCAGAATTGACTCCACAAAGTGCGGATTGCTTTGCTTTCTTTACTTACTCAGTTTTCTTCATATTCTTCTTTGCTTAGTCTGCGTTACCCTGGCCAAATGCTATAATTTGATGTTTCCTCTAGAAATTCTAAGGAAAGTGAAAGTTGTTACGGTGTGTTAATAGAGTCCAGGACCTGGACATTCAGTTCAGTTCAGTTCAGTCGCTCAGTCGTGTCCGACTCTGTGACCCCATGAATCGCAGCACGCCAGGCCTCCCTGTCCATCACCAACTCCCGGAGTTCACCCAAACTCACGTCCATCGAGTCGGTGATGCCATCCAGCCATCTCATCCTCTGTCGTCCCCTTCTCCTCCTGCCCCCAATCCTTCTTAGCATCAAACTCTTTTCCAATGAGTCAACTCTTCGCATGAGGTGGCCAAAGTACTGGAGTTTCAGCTTTAGCATCATTCCTTCCAAAGAAATCCCAGGGCTGATCTCCTTCAGAATGGACTGGTTGGATCTCCTTGCAGTCCAAGGGACTCTCAAGAGTCTTCTCCAACACCGCAGTTCAAAAGCATTCTAGTTTTGTCTCTAGTATTTTCTAGTTACATTAACCTGGAGAAAATAATTTCTTACTTTTAATTATCTATACAATAGGTTAATATCAGCCTTATCCAACTCCCTAGGTTGCTGTATCTAGTGAAATAAAGGTGTAAACTTTCACTTAAAATTTTCTATGAAAAGGAAGGAAATACTTGAAATCAAGGACAGCTGTTACAGCTCTGCACCTTCACTCGACCCAGCTCCAAACCAACGCTTTAGAGAGATGAAAATGACCATCCAGTGACATCTGAAAAGGTGAGGGGGGGGGTGAGAATTACACTACCTCTGAGGGATGTATCAGAAAAGTCTGTGGGAGTGTATGGGAATGGCAAGGGGATAGTTTACATATAGTCCAACACCTGACCCTTTTAAAGCAAGGGAAAGCAGATGCTTGTGGATTGACTATTTACTCAATTTACTCATTTATGAAAGTGAAGTTGTTCAGTCGTGTCAGACTCTTTGCGACACCATGGACTGTAGCCTACCAAGCTCTTCTGTCCATGGGATTTTCCAGGCAAGAGTACTGGAATGGGTTGCCATTTCCTTCTCCAGGGGATCTTCCCAACTCAGGGATCGAACCCGGGTCTCCTGCATTGTAGGCAGATGCTTTACCATCTGAGCCACCAGGGAAGCCATGCTGCCGCTGCTGCTAAGTCACTTCAGTCATGTCCGACTCTGTGCGACCCCATGGAAGGCAGCCCACCAGGCTCCCTTGTCCCTGGGATTCTCCAGGCAAGAGTACTGGAGTGGGGTACCATTGCCTTCTCCAGGGAAGCCATAATGCACTACAAATAAGGGACTATTCAAGTAACTAGGTAGCCTGAACAAAAACAAACTTTTCCTGTCATCAAGAAGTTAATTAACAGCCTCAGATGAAAGATAAATTTGTATGCTAAGACCTTGAGCTCTGTAATTAGACTCTTGTTCAAAGGCTGAGTTAGCCACTTTGTAGGCAGGGTGTAAACTTGGGCAACTTATTTTAGTCTCAGCCTCAGTACCTCATCTATTGGAGATAAAAGTATCTCACAATTTTGTGAGGATTAAAATATATAGCATTCAACAAAGTACCTAGCATATAGCAAGCTCTTAATGCTAGTATTATCCTTGGCATAATTGGAAACAAGGTCAAGAGAACACAAAGGATGGAGTGATTCTATCTTGTTAGTCAGAGATGGGATTTTAGTGGAGATATTATTTCAAGGGTGAGAATGTCAGCTTAATGTTAAATGAACTGCCTCCAAAGTCAGACTTGGATTTGAAACTTCGCTCTATAAGCTGAGCCACAAGGGAAGCCCAAGAATAGTGGAGTGGGTAGCCTTTCCCTTCTCCAGTGGATCTTCCCAACCCAGGAATCAAACCGGGGTCTCCTGCATTGCTGGCAGATTCTTTACCAACTGAGCTATCAGGGAAGCCCTAACCTTAAATGAATTGGCTCCAAAGTCAGCCTTGTATTTGAAACTTCACTCCGTGGATTTTTAGCTTTGTAATGGTAGGGAAAGTACCGAACCTCTCCAGCCCTGTGGTATTATTTACCTTCATGAGGTTGTTGTGAGGATTAACTAAGCTAATACAGGTTAAATACTTAGAGAGCACCAGACACAACAGAATGTTGGCGATCATTACTAACTCACTAGGTGGAAAAGGATGTTTCAAGCAGCTGGAACACCATCATGAAAAAGGACAGAAGTGTCAAAGTCCATGACTTCTAATGGCAAGTATCTAATGTGCTAGAACAACATGAGAATTCCTTTTCGAAGTAAGAACTATTCAAGAATATTTCACGTTAATAAGTGTAGTTACAATATCTTTTTCTTTAGAAAACACATGGCAATAATTTCAACTTGACTCTCCTTTAACTGAGAGAATGCCTATCATAAACCCACCATAAATTCTATGGTTTAAATTTACATTTTTGTTCATTGCTACTTAATGTTCAAAGTATGATTTTCAAAAAGTTAAAAACATGACTGTCATACAAATGTATAATGAATGTGCATCAAAAATTTAATTCACATTAATGCAGGAACCAGCGAGATAGGATATAAAGTTAGTTCAATCATTAATGCAACTTAAATATTTGCACATGTTCAGTATGTGTATCATAGTGATATTTTTAACCCTTTTAAAATACATTCTGCCAAAAGATACATGTATTTGAAAAGTAATAGTCACACACTTGAGATTATGTGTACTAAAACCTGGAGGGGTGAGAAGGATTGCATAGTGTGAAGGTGAATGGAATCAGAGCTTTTACTGAACAGTCTGGGCTGATGTTGGCTTAACTTCATACTCAGCCAGTTCATACCGGCTCATGAACCAGTTGTGCACGTCTCTTTCCAACTCTGTGTTCCAGTGTTTGGTAACTTCAGGAAAGCTTGTAATCAGCCATTGTAACAGTATTTTCATCGCATAAAATGGTAAACACTACAAATCAGGACTTTTTCCCCTGGAGATCCAGTTGTTAAATATTTATCAGCAGACAATGTAGAATGGGTGAAAGGGAGATGAGATTCCAAATGCATGGATATTATTTTGTAGGCAGAGTCAAGCCTTGGAAAACTATGGTGATTGAATTTTGGAAATATGATGAGATCTCTGATTTAGAAAAATATTTCTGATAATCATACTGGCAGTATAGAGGACAGAACATATTGAGAAGAGAATGGAAATAGGAACCTTGAGAAGCTTGTAACATTACTATATCTGGTGAAAGATGAAGCAGTATCAGTAGAGGCAAACAACCAACCAAAAAAAAAAAGTCAAGGAGAAATTCCAGGATTAAGTGAAGGATTGCAGATGAAGGTAATTGAGGTTTCTAGTTTGAGGCACTAGATATATATTGGGGCATACCACTAATTGAGACAAGTAATAGAGGTGGAACAAGCAGTTTTGGAGATAAAATTGTTTTGAATGTTACCGTTAAGGTTATTTCAGGCTGTCTGGAAAGAAACATCCAGGTTGCAATTGGGGGTGGAAGTTCTTCTTTAGGATTTACTCAAGGATAGCTAAAGCCAAGAACAAAAATAATCTTGATCCAGGATCAGGGAAAAATGAAGGAAAGCAAAAAGAGAAGCTTAAGTGAGAAAGGGCTTAAAACCAGTAGACATAGAATGGAAAGAGCATATCTTAAAAGATGATAGGTGAATGGAAATGGTGACCACTCTATGATGTAAGATTGATAAAATATTTTTTACATGAGGGAGCCTATCAATTTAATATTGTTAGAAAATTGATTACTAAAATTGGATATAACTAAATTTGAAGTTTCAATGGCTTTTTTTTACAAAGAATTATAGACATCTAGAGTGCCTGAGGTGTTGAAGAAGACTCCTGAGAGTCCCTTGGACTGCAAGGAGATCCAACCAGTCCATCCTAATGGAGATCAATCTTGGGTGTTCATTGGAGGGACTGATGTTGAGGCTGAAACTCCAATACTTTGGCCACTTCATGCAAAGAGCTTACTCATTGGAAAAGACCCTGATGCTGGGAAAGATTGAGGGCAGGAGTGGAAGGGGAGGACAGAGGATGAGATGGTTGGATGGCATAACTGACTTGATGGACATGGGTTTGGGTGGACTCCGGGAGTTGGTGGTGGACAGAGAGGCCTGGCGTGCTGCAGTTCATGGAGTCGCAAAGAGTCAGACACGACTGAGCGACTGAACTGAACTAAGAGTGCCTGACTTTGAGAAGTTTGCCATGGCAAAGGCAGTAGAATGATCATAAAATAAAAGGATAATGATGGCAATGACAATGATAACTACTACCAGGTACTTGACTTTTATCATTTACTCTTCATAAAACAATTCTGCAAGGGGAAATTATTATAGTACTCCATTTTATAGATGAGGAAACTAAGGTGTAGCGAGGTTAACTAACCTGTCCAACACGTGTAGTGGCAGAGTCAGGATTTGACCCAGGAGTTTGGAAGAAGAAATAGCACTCTTAACCACTATCTTTGATTTCAATAATAAGACCTACTTCAAAAATTGTAAAGATTAAATTAAGAAATACATCCAAAACCCAAAATTTAACCACATGCATTAAATGCTGTGTAAGTAGTAACCCTTATCTTCACCACCCAAGGTTACACAGCCATTTTGTGGCAGGGTCCGGATTCCAATTTAAAATTCATTCTCTTAACCATTATGATACTGTGGAGTGAGCCTAAGTCATCATGGGAACACACAGGAGGAATACCTAATTTTAGGAAGGGGAACGGAGAGGGAGTGTGTCAGGTGTCGAGCAGCTTTTTTAGATAAGACACAAAGCTCGGTCCAGAAGAGCAAGTGGACAGGGAAGAGTGTGAGTAAAACAGCGAGGTGGTTGACGGAACAGCGTATTTGTAACAAGGTGACTGGATCCAACATTCGGATGAGCAGTGGTGCATGATGAAGCTGAAGAGTCTTCATACCCAATTCCATGCTGCGTAAGGTTTTGCAATGTATTTTTCAAAAGACGTCACTGAATAATACTATTCGAACACACAACCTTCCCTCCCAACACTCCCACAGAGATGTATCGTTATAGGCGTTATAAGAAACTTCCAAGAGCAACTCAAATCTACAAAAGTAAAGAACAATAACGAATTGAAAGAAAAAAAACTTTAGCATTTTCTCTCTTATTGGATCTGGCCAAGAAGTAAAAAGGTTAGAAAAGGAAGGAAGTACGGTATGACTCTTGCGAGCAGATAAGGGGGCAGGGCAACCTCTGGTTTCCGGCGTCCTCGGTTGCTAAGGGAGACCGGAAGCGCGTATGTGTTCGGCGGATGCACCCATAGAGTGCCGGAAGCAGTAACCATGGAGTGCCGGAAGCAGTAACCATAGAGTGCTGTGAAAAGTGTGAGCAGAGCGGTCGGAGAAGAAGGCTTCGGCGACTTGGTTTCCGCTGAAATGACGACGTTAGTGCTGGATAACGGAGCTTACAACGCCAAAATCGGTTACAGCCATGAAACTGTCTCGTAAGTGTTCGCTGCCCGCGAGAGACAAAGCATATATGCTTAGTAGTTACGCTTCATTTTGGGACCTCTGTAAACTGCAAACGCCCCCGCACAGCTCTCACTCTGTTTGAAGGATGCTCGGCTTGGAACTGGGTAGCTGGGAAGCTTTGAAGTGGGACTTGGGTTACTAATTTTGGACTTTGTGGCCCCCGGAAGTGGGATGTGTGTTTCGTTTCGTAACAGGAAATAGGAAAGTAGGCTTCTAAGGAAGAGGTTCCCAAATGAGAGACCTGTACACCAGGTTCCTGAGCCGTCAGGAATCGTGGGCAACGTTTTGCGGTACATGCATTTTTGCTGGGAAGCGGTTATGGCTTCCGTGAAATCCCCCGCGTGCTCTATGCCCGCCCGCCCCCACCCCCCGCAAGTGTAAAAACCACTGTGTCAGTGACTGAAGACTTTGTATTCAGGCCCTTCTAAGTGCTCTCTGACTGACCTTGTTGATTTAGACTCGTTTACACAAAGCCATCATGGTCAACAAAAGAGTCCGAAGCAGTACTTGGATGCAATCTCAAAAAGGACACAATGATCTCTCTTCGTTTGCAAGGCAAACCATTCAGTATCACGGTGATCCAAGCCTATGCCCCAACCAGTAACGCTAAAGAAGCTGAAGTTGAACGGTTCTATGAAGACCTACAAGACCTTTTAGAACTAACACCCAAAAAAGATGTCCTTTTCATTATAGGGGACCGGAATGGAAAAGTAGGAAGTCAAGAAACACCTGGAGTAACAGGCAAATTTGGCCTTGGAGTATGGAATGAAGCAGGGCAAAGGCTAATAGAGTTTTGCCAAGAGAACGCACTGGTCATAGCAGACACCCTCTTCCAACAACACAAGAGAAGACTGTACGCATGGACATCGCCAGATGGTCAACACTGAAATCAGATTGATTATATTCTTTGCAGCCAAAGACAGAGAAGCTCTATACAGTCAGCAAAAACAAGACCAGGAGCTGATTGTGGCTCGGATCATGAACCCCTTATTGCCAAATTCAGACTTGAAGAAAACGGGGAAAACCACTAGACCATTCAGGTACAACCTAAATCAAATCCTTTATGATTATACAGTGGAAGTGAGAAATAGATTTAAGGGACAGGATTCGATCGATAGAGGGCCTGATGAACTATGGACGGAGGTTCATGACATTGTACAGGAGACGGGGATCAAGACCATCCAAGAAACAGTAATGCAAAAAAGCAAAATGGCTATCTGAGGAGACCTTACAAATAGCTGTGAAAAGAAGAGAGGAGAAAAGGAAAGATATAAGCATCTGAATGCACAGTTCCAAAGAACAGCAAGGAAAGATAAGAAAGCCTTCTTCAGTGATCAATGCAAAGAAATAGAGGAAAACAACAGAATGGGAAAGACTATAGATCTCTTCAAGAAAATTAGAGATACCAAGGGAACATTTCATGCAAAGATGGGCTCGATAAAGGACAGAAATGGTATGGACCTAACAGAAGCAGAAGATATTAAAAAGAGGTGGTAAGAATACACAGAAGAACTGTACAAAAAAGAGCTTCACAACCCAGATAATCACGATGGTGTGATCACTCACCTAGAGCCAGACATCCTGGACTGTGAAGCCAAGTGGGCCTTAGACAGCATCACTACAAAGCTAGTGGAGGTGATAGAATTCCAGTTGAGCTATTTCAAATCCTGAAAGATGATGCTGTGAAAGTGCTGCACTCAATGTGCCAGCAAATTTGGAAAATTCAGCAGTGGCCACAGGACTGGAAAAGGTCAGTTTTCATTCCAATCCCAAAGAAAGCCAGTGCCAAAGAATGCTCAAACTACCACACAATTGCACTCATCTCACACGCTAGTAAAGTAATGCTCAAAATTCTGCAAGCCAGGCTTCAGCAATACGTGAACCGTGAACTTCCAGATGTTCAAGCTAGTTTTAGAAAAGGCAGAGGAACCAGAGATCAAATTGCCAACATCCAGTGGATCATGGAAAAAGCAAGAGTTCCAGAAAAACATCTATTTCTGCTTTATTGACTATGCCAAAGTCTTTGATTGTGTGGACCACAAAAAACTGTGGAAAATTGTGAAAGAGATGGGACTACCAGACCACCTGACCTGCCTCTTGAGAAACGTATATGTAGGTCAGGAGGCAACAGTTGGAACTGGATATGGAATAACAGACTGGTTCCAAATAGGAAAAGGAGTACGTCAAGGCTATATATTGTCATCCTGCTTGTTTAACTTCTATGCAGAGTACATCATGAGAAACGCTGGGCTGGAAGAAGCACAAACTGGAATCAAGATTGCCGGGAGAAATAATAACTTCAGATATGCAGGTGACACCACCCTTATGGCAGAAAGTGAAGAGGAACTAAAAAGCCTCTTGATGAAAGTGAAAGAGGAGAGTGAAAAAGTTGGCTTAAAGCTCAACATTCAGAAAATGAAGATCATGGCAGATAGATGGGGAAACAGTGGAAACAGTGTCAGGCTGTAGTGTATTCACAGGGGACCCAGGGACTTTTGTTACTTCCTGCTTTCCTTTTTTTTTTTTTTGTTTAAGAGAACAGTCAAACTGAGTAAAAATGTAAATTGTTGCAGTCTTATTTCTGCAGCGTGTATTATTGTACTTATCTTTTAACAGCAAATCTCTTATCATTTACTTAAGAACTAATTTAAAAGTCTTAATAAGAGTAGGTGCAGAATACTCGGGCTCCCCTGGGGCTCAGACAGTAAAGTATCTGTCTGCAATGAGGGAGACCTCTGTTGGATCCCTGGGTCAGGAAGATCCCCTGGAGAAGGAAATGGCAATCCACTGCAGTACTCTTGCCTGGAAAATCCCATGGGCCGAGGAGCCTCGGTATAGTGACAAAAGGCATAGGGGAAGAAGCAAGTTAAATAATCAAGGATAGTACATTGACTAAAGTAATATAGCCATAAGATTGACTACAATGCAGGGTTTAAAAATCATGTCCTTTAAGATTATACACTTTCACTGTATTATCTCAATTAATGCAAGGATTTTGATTGACTTTAGTGCAAAGTAATCCTCAGGCCATAGTGGCATATTTGAGGGTGGCAAATTCTGCTCCCCCTCACTTTCTCTCTATCCCTCTCTCTCTTTCTCTGTATGTGTGTATATATATATATGTATATATATGTATGCACACACAGATGCATACAATACATATAGTGTAGATATATATGATGGATAATAGCTCTAGTTTGTCTTCCTAACCAGATTGTAAGCTCATGGTGGGCAGCAACTATATTTAAAACTACCTTCTACTTCTGTACCCTATAGTATCTTGCAACTGCAGATCTTTTACTTCATGGAAACAATTTTATGGTCAGAGTTTTGAACTTGCTTTTTTTTTTAAACTAGATTGGTATTAAGAGTTTTTTTCAGGAACTTTAACTTTACTTCAGCCCCTCTTCACCTGTGTGCAGTGGCAGAATCAATGCCCACCTGTAATAATATGTTGAGGATTATATGAGAAAGATAGTGGGTCCACTGCAGAACCTGACATATGGTGAAAGTGAAAGTCCCTCAGTTCTGTCTGACTCTTTGCATCCCCGTGGACTATACAGTCCATGGAATTCTCCACACCAGAATACTGGAGTGGTAGCTGTTCCTTTCTCCAGGGGATCTTTCCAACCCAGGGATCCAACCCAGGTCTCCTGCATTGCAGGCGGATGCTTTACCAGCTGAGCCACAAGGGAAGCCCAAGAATACTGGAGTGGGTAGCCTATCCCTTCTCCAGCGGATCTTCCCAATGGAGGAATGGGAACCAGAGTCTCCTGCATTGCAGGCAGATTTTTTACCAACTGAGCTATCAGGGAAGCCCTGGTATGTGGCAGAACATTAAAAAAAAAAAGTCATTTTTAAATATTTTGAAGACAGAATGAGAAACACTGGTTCTGGAAATTTTCGTGTTCTTTCTTTTAGAAAGTAAAAGTGGTTGTTAAGTAATTGTATGTTTAAGAACTAAGTATTTAACTAACTAACTAAGGGAATAATTACATTATTTGTTTCTTTGTAGAGTTATTCCAAACTGTCAGTTCAGATCAAAAACAGCACGTCTTAAAACTTTTACTGCTAACCAGATAGATGAAATAAAGGACCCTTCTGGACTCTTTTATATTCTTCCTTTTCAAAAGGTAATCCAACTCTATAACATTTATAGCATTAAGGATCTACATTTAAAGATAATTTGAAATGTGTTGTAAGATTTTGTGTGTTTGAAAATATTTTTAGATTTCTGAAAAAGCATTATTTAAAGTTAAATTAAGAGCTTATTCTTGCCTGGAAAATCCCATGGACAGAGGAGCCTGGTAGGCTGCAGTCCATAGGGTCGCTAAGAGTCGGACAAGACTGAGCGACTTCACTTTCACTTTTCACATTCATGCATTGGAGAAGGAAATGGCAACCCACTCCAGTGTTCTTGCCTGGAGAATCCCAGGGACGACAGAGCCTGGTGGGCTGCCATCTATGGGGTCGCACAGAGTCGGACACAACTGAAGCGACATAGCAGCAGCAGCAGCAGCAGCAAGAGCTTATTAAAATCAAAAATTGAATTTAAATTGTCATGTTAAAAAATAGCCATGAATAATTATACCTCTCTTAAAAAGAATCAACTATACTTCAATAAATAAAAATAAATGACTATAATTTAGTTACTGATTGTGGGTACTGAATTTTACTTGTTAAAGCTAAATGAAATACAAACATTAAAGAAAATAAATATAGGGGGCATCTCTACATATTGGTGTGTCTTTTGAGCCCTTTTATGTTTTGGTTATTGTTAATTTGTAATGTTTTGAATTAAAAGAAGAAAAACATACCAATGTAATAGCGTTGAGATTCAACTAGTATTAGACTGGTAAAGAGAAAGTAATTAAGAGAGTAATCAGTGATTTATAATGTATTGATCTGATTATTTAAAAATTCTGCAAATATTTTTGATAGTTAATTCACAAAACAAATTTTTTAGGGCTACTTGGTGAATTGGGATGTTCAAAGACAAGTTTGGGATTACCTTTTTGGAAAAGAAATGTATCAGGTAACAAGTTGGAGTATGTATTCAAATTTCTATTTCCATGTCTCATTCAAGTGAAAAATCAGAAGTTATATTTTAAGATTTATAAATTTTTGAATATTTCTTACAGTATTTAAGTCACTTAATCTACTGTGCTTAGCTTTGATTTCTAAATAAGTACAAGTGCATAGAATTTCTATTGTGAAGTGAAATTTGAGGTTGAGAAGAGCTAATCTATATGAAATTTAAGATTAAAATTTTACTTCAGATATGTACTGTTCTTAGACCACTTTCACAATAAAATTTTTTTGCTCATATATCTGAATGTGTGAATGATACAATGTTAGAATTTTGTGCTCTTAATATCTTTAGGTGGCTTTAGGTATCCTGAGACAATGTTCAAATTTTAATGCTTCTTTAAGAGTATGTGGGAGAGAATTGTGTAAACATTAAATATCCCAAAGCTTCTCACTTTTTCCCTTTTATTTTTTACCTTTTAACTTTTAAAAACAAAATATCAGTTCCAGTGCTTGTAGTTGCATCATTCATTACTTTTGCATAATTATCTTTAAACAATTTGATGGTACCATTTTATCAGTGCTACCATTAGGAGAGTTAAATAATAGTTGAAAACCATGAATGCTGTAACCAGACTTCCCAAGTTCAGTCCTAAGTTTGTCATTAATTAGTTATATGAACCTCGGTAACTCATTCAGCTCTTCTGTGTCTCAGTTTGCTCACCTTTCAAAAGGGGATAATAGTAAGACGTCTTCTAGAGTTATTGTGAGAATTAAATAGATGTACGTACATAAAGCAGATGTTTATAATTATAACTATAAAGCTGCAAAACTCGGAATTTTTTCCTCTATAGGTTGACTTTTTAGACACTAATATTATTATCACAGAACCATATTTTAACTTCACTTCAATTCAAGAATCAATGAATGAAATCTTATTTGAAGAATACCAGTTTCAAGCAGTATTAAGAGTAAATGGTGAGTTAAAGTTCTGATTGAAATTGAGTTATGTGAATATGAATAAACACTTTAAATCCAAGAATATTGAGTGACATTCTTTTAGATTTGATGAAATTTAAAATTAGATGAAGCCCTCAAGCTTATTGGTCCGACTTCTCTCGCTATATCTTTTTAATATAGTATTTCTCCCTAATGAAGTTAACTAGCAACATATTTCTAATCTCTGAAAGTTTGTTTTTTCTGAGATAGTTGTCTTTTCTATCACTGATGTGTTTGCTATTCTTATTATTGTTTGAAATAATGTTAATAGCTCAGACTGCCAATATGAGAAAAAACAATCTATACATATCATCTAGAAGTTAGTTTTTTAAAGGCTAGAATTAAATGACTGTACAAAGAAAGTATTCACCTATTTAGCATGTAGCATTTAAGTCTGTATAAACAACAATATACTGTAATGGTTAGGAACATAATCTCTAGAACAGTGTTCTCAACCAAGAGTGATATTGCTCCTGGGGACATTTAACAATGTCTGGAGATGTTTTTCATTATCACAACTGGGATGGTACTTCCTGCATCTAGTATATAGAGGACCAAGATTCTGCTAAAACAGTGCACAGTAAAGCCCCCAACGCTGGGGAAGTATCTGACCCACAATGTCAGTAGTTCTGAAGTTGAGAAAAACTGCTGTAGAGTCATACTGCTTACGTTTGATTCCTGGCTCTGTTACTTTCTAATCATATGACCTTGGGCACATTATTAACATCTCTGCTTCAGTTTCTACATCTGTAAAAATGGGATTGTTGTGAGAATTAAAACACACATATTCATGGAGTTTAGAATAGTGCCCAGCATGTAATAAATGCTCAGCAAAATTATTTGCTATTAAAATAATTATTATAAGTTGTGAAGTAAATATTTACCTTCAAAGTTGGTCACAAAATTTTTATCATTTTCCACAAAAATATCATGTTTTAATGTTTAAATATCTGACAGAATTAAGAATGTTATTTTAGATTAACTTTTTTTTTACAAAGGAAAATTTCTGTCTTTCTGTTTGCTTTAGTTTGCTGCTTTTCTTTACTTATTGTTTTAAATTAGTTGTACTTTTATTCATTATGTTTATTTTTTCTTTATCTTTTATTTTCTTAATAGCTGGGGCTCTCAGCGCACACAGGTATTTCCGAGATAATCCTTCCGAGTTATGCTGTATCATTGTAGATAGTGGATATTCCTTTACACATATAGTTCCTTACTGTAGAAGTAAGAAGAAAAAAGAAGCGATTATTCGGTGAGTTGCATTCAATTTTCATCTTATTTCTTATAATAAAACTGGATGAAATGTGTGGTAAACTGAACTAAATTTGAATTCTTCCTTTTTAGGATAAATGTGGGAGGAAAACTCCTAACCAATCATCTAAAAGAAATCATATCTTATAGGTAATACTTAGCTTTGATTCTATGGTAAGATGAGATGCTGGGGTGAAATTTTTAAAGTAATTTAAAATTATTCCTTGCCTTTAGTTCTAATTTCAGGTGACAGTTCTGAATTACTGCTTTAAAGACTGTATTACATAGATACTGGGTTGACCAAAAAGTTCATTTGGGTTTTTCTGTAACACCTTATGGAAGAACTTAAATGAACTTTTTGACCAACTCAGTAAATACCAATGATGTTCAAGTTAAAAAGCTTTCTGACATATGAAATGGTAGTGTCCACCAAAAAGATATTTCCAGTTTCTTGGGAATTTAATACATTAATAATATTTTAAAATTGCAAATGTACATATACCTTGTAAAACATTTTACAATGCATATAAGGAAATAAGGGTCTAAAAAGAAAATAAATCTCTGCTTCCCTTTTCCATTTCTCTTGTCAGTTCTCCATACACAGTATAATACTTGAACTTTATTTATCTTTTATCCTTTTTTAATCTCTAAAAGCCGTAATAATGTGCACTGCCATGTATAAAACAATAGCTATAAGAATCTACTGTATAGTACAGGGAGCTCAGCTCAGTGCTCTGTAATGACCTAGAGGGATAGGATGTTGGGGTGGGTGTGGGAGGGAGGTCCAGGGGGAAGAGTCTATATGTATACATATAGCTGGTTCACTTTGTTATATAACAGAAACTAACACAACATTGTAAAGCAACTATACCCCCCCCAAAGAAAAATATATAGATAGATATGTTTCTGGATTAGCCGATATTAGTTGACTGTCCACTATTAAAAGATTAGGAATTAGTGTACTTAATCACCTCCCAAGGAGGGCATAGCAACCCACTCCAGTATTCTTGCCTGGAGAATCCCCATGGACAGGGGAGCTCGATGGGCTACTGTCCATGGGATTGCAAAGAGTTAAACATGACTGAATGACTAAGCACAACTTAAATAAGATAATGGAATGGGTATTCCATAAAGTTAAAAATATTTTACACATTCAAAAATTTAATAGTTTTTAAAGATCAGTTACCTGGAAGTTTAATTCCAAAAAAATACTTTCAATGATAAGTTGCAATTAAATTTTTTCATTTCACATTACCATTTTTATTTCTGTTTAGGCAGTTACACGTTATGGATGAAACTCATGTGATTAATCAAGTGAAAGAAGATGTATGCTATGTGTCTCAGGATTTTTATAGAGACATGGATATTGCCAAGTATGTATAATGGTAGCCTAAGAATTGGAAAGTTGATTCTTGGCTAATGTTAAGCATAGTTAAAATACTTCATAAGTCTCTATTTTGTTTTCCAGATTGAAAGGAGAAGAAAATACAGTAATGGTAGACTATGTTTTGCCTGACTTTAGTACAATTAAAAAGGGCTTTTGTAAGGTAATTTTTAAAAAAATTTTATTTTGTATTAGCATGAAGTTAATTTATAATGTATTAGTTTCAGGTATGTAATAAGTGATTCAGTTATACATTATTCTTTTTCAAGTGTTTTCTCACTGTTATTACAGAATATTAAGTTGAGTTCCCTGTGCTATACAGTAGGTTCTTACTGATTATTTATTTTAAATATATTGTGCATGGATGCATATTTAGTTGCTTCAGCTATGTCCAACTCTTTGCGACCCCAGGACTGTAGCCTGCTAGGTTCCTCTGTCCTTGGGATTCTCCAGGCAAGACTACTCGGATGGGTAGCCATTCCCTTTTCCAAGGGATTTTCCCGACCCAGTGATTGAACCTGAGTCTCCTGCATTGCAGGCAAACTCTATACTGTCTAAGCCACCAGGGAAGCCCGTAGTAACTCCATGGACTAGCCCACCAGGCTTCTCTGTTCATGGAATTTTCTAGGGAAGAATATTGGAGTGGGTAGCCATTCCCTTCTCCAGGGGATCTTCGTGACCCAGGGATTGAACCTGAATCTTACGTTGCAGGCGGATTCTTGACGATCTGAGCCACCTATATAGAAGTGTATGTTAATCCCAATGTCCTGATTTATCCTTCTCCCCACCTTTCTCTTTTGACAACCATAAGTTTGTTTTCTAAGTCTGTGATATAAGGTAATTTTTAAGTTTTTTTCAAGCAACCACTCAGGTTTGAAAAGCATCTAGCTGGGATTGATGGAATGTCAGAGTTGTTGATGATAGCCTTCTTGCCTGTCGGCCATTTCTGTAGACACCAGAGTATGAATGATTAATTAATATCTGTATTAAATTTATTTAGAAAAAGAACTATCCACTGTGATAGCTTATGGGACAAATCTGGAGATAAACAGTAACTTTACCTATATTATGGTTTACCCATTTCTGTTTTCTTAAGAATTAGTGTAAGTCCAGTTAGATTATTTGCCTGTTGTGAATGTTATTGACACAGTAGACCCAGGGCTGTGGTATCAGATTGTAGTTGAAAACGGCAAAATCCAGTGTATTTTGAAAATGTTGAGTAGGGTTTATCTTAGATGTCAAAACAATATAATTTCTCCCTATCTTTGATCAGCTCAGTTTTATGTTTGGGTAAATGTGAAGTTTGCCCTTACAGTTACTGGCTTGGTGAGGACTTTTAGCAGTTAAAAGACTTTGGTCAGAAACCTAAGCACACAGAGATATTTTCACAAGGAGACATTTATGGTAATATTCATTGCAGTATATATTGAGTGAAAAATTGGGAAGAGCCTAAATACTCACTAATGGAAGAAGAATAAATTTTTATTTATTCATGTTATAAGTGAAAGTGTGAAGTCACTCAGTCACTCTGCGACCCCATGGACTGTAGCCTACCAGGTTCCACCATCCATGGGATTTTCCAGGCAAGAATACTGGAGTTGGTTGCCATTTCTTCTCCAGGAGATCTTCCCGACCCAGGGATTGAACCCAGGTTCCCACATGCTAGGCATTGTAGGCAGACGCTTTACCATCTGAGCCACCAGGAAAGATCCTCATGTTATAAAATAAGCAGTAAAAATATAGTAAGAGGTATGTGATCATCATGGATAAATCTCAGAAATGTATCTGTTCAGAAGACTATATACCATTTCAGGATATGTAGAATAATTCTTTGTATGTGGGCATTTATAAAAATGAAATAAAAGTATAAAAACTGTGTGTGTGAATAATAACACCACATTTAAAATGGGAGTGTTATCTGTGAAGGTATGTTAAACTGACTGATGGATACATGGGTTTTATACAATTACTTATACTTATTTTTATGCCTGAAATTTAAAAAATAATTTCTTTGGCCAGATTTTTAAGGTGAAATACAAATAAGAATTCAGAGAAGGTTACCCCCTTAGAAATAGATCCCTGTGGAAGGACCAAGGCTGACTTTAAGAAGTGAGAATTAAGACAGATTATGGAATCTGGTTATCTGGACATGAACTGGGGAGAGGAACTGGAAGCCTGAATCCCACGTAGAATATGGAAGATGTATTTTTTATTTATAAGACAAGGAAAACTGCCCCAAACATATAGATAGCAGGCATCTTTCTCATCAGGCATGTTTGATCATCCTCATACAACTATAGCTGTTTAAAGCAGTCCAGTGATATAAACACCTTACAGAGAATTTACAGCACTCTGAACTTATGATGATAAAGTAATCGGTATTTCTACCAGGATGGACCCTGAATGATGGACCCTATGTCTCTAAACCTGACTGAAAATCACCTGGGCCACTTGAAGAACAATTGATATCCATGTTCTTTGTTCCTGTCCCTGGAAATATTTAGGACCTAAGTTTGGAAACTTAATCTAGAAAAGAGAAAAAAATCTCTTCCAGGTGATTGGACTATTAGCTGGGCTTGGAAATCCTTCTCTTTTGTAAAACGTATTTCTCTCCTGCCCTGCAAATGACAACTTACCAGTTTATTGGACATTATCTGCTGAACCCTGCCAATTTCCTTCCCAAACCATAAGCCTTGGTTTCTCAGCACTGCACTGTACATAGTGAGCTAGTAGAGGTGTGGTTGTTCCATCAGTTGACTATTGTATTGCTTCTCATCAGAGAAAAAAGGCAAAAGCCACATTGTACTGTTTGCAGCTCTTTTATTGACTTTTGACCTTGTGATCAGAATCTTGGTGTGACTGCACTTCTGTGGACTCCTTGTTACATGTACACTTTAATATCAGTTGAGTGGACATAGTTGGACTGGACTTTTACCAGATGATGGAATGTTACCTCAAATATCTGTTTTAAAAATAACGGTTTAATTTCTACTTTGCCAGTTAATATTAAAATTTATATTTCACTACATGTTAAATTGTGTACATCGTAATAATTTTAAGGTTTAGAAATGACTATATTTTGTATATGTTAGGATTACTCCTAAAATGTGTCTTTTTAAATTTAATACTTGATTAACTTGTTTTCATTGTTGCCTGATAATCAAAATCTTTGATGAAAGCTGATAAAATATGTTTGAAATTAGAAAAGCCATACTGCATAAAATGAAAGAATTTGTTTCAGAGTCTTTATACTTAGAATATTGTTAAAACTTGGACCTTGATTGTTTATTCAAGAACATTTTTAAATACTCAGGAAAAAGTTACAACCTTGATTTTCTAGTATTGATGACATCAATATGATGAGGTCTGTAATATTGTTACTGATTACAGCTGATAGAAATTTCAGTTTTATTCTTTAACAGAAAGAAAATGCCTACTAAAGTGTAATGAATGCTTTACTGACCTTAATTGAGAAAATTAAGTTAACAATTACCTAATACTTACTAGTTGCCACTTTTAAACATTTTTTTCATACTACCAGAATGAAATTTATGAGGACTGTACAGTCAGTCATGGCCTGCATTAACTAAAATAGCAACTCCCAACAGCCCTTTTAAATTTCTTCATCTATGTCTAAAACAAAAATCATTTTGGAATTGTACTCTTAGAAACAGAAACTGCTTGTAGTTCCAGATTACATATTAACAATGACTTCAGAGCTAACATTCAGCAAGGATTTCTACTTCTGGCTCTTTCCCATAGTTAGATATTTGACCCTAGGTCAGTCACTTGATCTTCGGTAAAATTAGGGGTGTGGACTAGAAAACTTTTTTGTCAAATGAAATTCTCCATATCTGTATCTGTCTCAAGTTATTTTGAGTGTTGACAAGATGAGTTATATCCTGTACACTCAAACCAATATCATTTTTAAATGAATTTGTAAATTTATAGGAAATATTTTCCATTCTTCTTGAGAAGGAAGAATACTTTGTAAAGAAATAATATTCTTCTCTTTGCCAGTGCAGCAGTAGTTTAACTGAGTAAAAAATGATGTGTAATTTTCCTTGTTCTTCCTAGAGTATTGTGAATTTATTGTAGTTTTTAGGATATTTTTATTTTAAAATAATGCTTCAAGTGAGAAACTTCCAAATGATAGCAATCAGAATCATTCATATCCAGATTAGGAGTAGCAATGTAGTGCATGCATGCTAAGTTGCTTCAATTGTGTCAGATTCTTTGCAACCCCATGGACTATAGCCTGCCAGGCTCCTCTGTCCATGGGATTCTTCAGGCAAGAATACTGGAGTTGGGTTGCCATGCCCTCCTTCAGGGGATCTTCCTGACCCAGGGATCGAACCTGTGTCTCCTATGGAATGTAATAGGAGGAAATACTGTGTATTTCGGGGTTATTAGCTGAATGATCTTGAGCAATTCACATAACCTTGCCTAGCCCAGTTGGATCATTAATAAAAGGAAAATATGCCTGCCTTACTGGGTTATATAAGAATTCAGAATGATAATGTATGAAAAACGCCTAAAGAAAATTCCACATTGTTGGCTTGCATGCTATACTGGGTAGCGGATTTGTGATGGTGAACAATATGGACAACAAAGGATAATAGAGGATGACTACTGGAGGGGCCTTTTATTTGGGAGTCAGAAAAAGCCTCTCTGAGGAAGCTGAAAACTGAACAGAGAATGGATGACTGATTACAGTGAGGAATCTGTTATAATCTTTATCTACTTTACTTCTAACAACAAATTAATATTTCTTTTCATACATTTTAAATAATTTCATATTTATATAAGGATTTGGATATAGTCAGTTACAGGTAAAAATGTATAGATGAGTCAAATGAAGTTTATGTCCTTAACCATCTAGAACAGCTGATGATTCTTAGTACAGTTGAGAGGAACCATTATTTTAATGATGTAGAATGTTATAAAAGGAAATCATTTTTTTCCTGGGCCCTTCAGGAATTACAGCTCACAGAATTGAATGGGTTAGCAGAAAATAAATAACAGAAGAATTTCAGTGATAAAGTCCATTTATTTGCCTAAATCATTTGGTAACTGATTTTTGAATAGAGATTGAATGCAAAATAAAAAAAAATTTAAGTATGTTCTTTTTCTTTAGAAAGCAGATTCACTCTGCTATTATAGATAGATTATGAAATTCCTTCTGCTCTATTATCCTTTTCTTTGTTTGTTTTAAAATGTGTGGAATAAAGCCAGCTCATCTTTGGGGGAATAGCTACATTAAGAGTAAATAATCACTTTAATTGTGTGGTTTAGGTAACAGGAGAGAAGACTGCATTTTTCTAACTTTTGAGAATCCTGAAACTTCCAAGAACATGGTTAATATATTGGTATTTCATAGTATTAAGATTACTAAATGTTATTCATTATATGAGCTAGATAACATAGCATACTTTTCATCTTATTTTTCTTTAAGCCAAGAGAAGAGATGGTGTTAAGTGGAAAATACAAATCTGGAGAACAAATTCTTCGTTTGGCCAATGAGAGATTTGCTGTTCCAGAAATACTCTTCAATCCTTCTGATATAGGCATTCAAGAAATGGGGATTCCAGAAGCTATTGTCTATTCAATTCAGAACTTACCTGAAGGTACATTAATAAATTAATGAGGAATAATGATATCCTTGCTCAGCTGGTAAAGAATCCATCTGCAGTGCGGGAGACCTGGGTTTGATCCCTGAGTTGGGAAGATCCCCTGGAGAACAGAAAGGCTACCCACTACAGTATTGTGGCCTAGAGAATTCCATGGACTGTATAGTCCATGGGGTTGCTAAGAGTTGGACACAACTGAGTGACTTTCGCACAATGACACTTTTTTAAAATTATAAAATCCTCTCTGAATCCTAAGAAGTCAACTGTTCCTTTTGAATAATCCGAACAAATGGCTAATTTATTTGCAGAGACTTCCAGATCCAGTAATGTACTTGAATGATTCTTTATTGGTCCCAGATGATAAATTTGATATAAATAATTATGGTGTATTTAAACTTAAAGTAATTCATCTCTTTAAGAGTATTAAATTGCTATATCCCTTTTAGAAAAGTTTTAAGCCATATTTGCACAGAATAGAAATTTATAATCTAACAATTTAATGGTTTTTAGTTGTTGATGAGATTGGTTTATCCCTTCTCTTATATTTAGATTATACTGGAAGTTAGGGTTTTTTGTTTTAGAAGTTAGTTTTATTGAAATTAAAGTACAATGCTTCACAGTGTTGTCTGGGTTCTCTTGAAGCATGATTTAATGAAATGATGTTCTAGAGTTTTAGAGTACTTTTATACCTTGAAAATGTCTCCCTTCTTCTTAAGGAACAATTTAGGCATTGTAGAAAATCTTACACATGCAATGCCCTTTCCTCTCATTAAAAAAAAGAAGAAGAAAAAGAAAAATAATGCCATCACCTTAATATAGCTTCTCCAGGATATCTTTCCAACCCAGGGATCAAACCCAGGTCCCCCGCATTGCAGGCAGATTTTTTTACCATCTGAGCCATAACTAGCCAGTTGTTTTAATACAGCTATTTTACAGCTATTTTCATATTAATATTTCATGTTGATTTCTCATTTTATATAAACAGGATTTTTCACTATCATTTGTGTTACACAGTAAGTATGTGTGTCTCAGTGAGATAACATGGAAACGAATTCTCAAGTTAAAAATGGACCTCCTGGTTATCTTTACACCAGCTAACCATCTCAGCCTACATAAAGACCTCTTCCATTTTATGGAAGAACAGTTGTAATTTTCATGTCTGGTACTAGAATTTTACTCATTCACATAAAGCTTATGTGTATATGTAATAAATTGCTAGTAGTTCAACCCCTTCACTTTTGCCTTGCTTTTAAAGATTTATGAGGTCATATTTCTGTTTAATGTATTTATTTGTATAAATGATAATCTCATTACAACTTCTTATAATTTGTATGGTTGTTAAAAAAAATAAATGGTTCCCCAACTAGTAACTTGAATTCCTACTTGCTTTTACCTAAGTCCACCTCCCTATTTCTCCAGAAAGATAAGTAAACAGATTTTCTAATGTCTCTTTTCTCTATCTTTTTTATCTCTTTTAAAAGAAATGCAGCCACATTTTTTTAAGAACATCGTTTTGACAGGAGGAAATTCCCTTTTCCCAGGATTTAGGGATCGAGTTTACTCAGAAGTTCGATGTCTCACTCCAACAGATTACGATGTTTCTGTTGTGCTGCCTGAAAAGTAAGTCTTGGCTTATATAGAAACAAATCATGGAAGTTAGTTTGTAGATAAAAGAGATCTATAGGCAGACTTGAGTTTAAAGCCTAGTTGTACCATGTTGGCAGGTTTATTTCACCTTTGGGATGCTCATTTTTCTTTTCTCGAAAATTGAAATGACAAACCTTACATTTAAGTGGATTAAAATGGGGTGAAATATGTAAAGTACTGACCATCATATTTAGTAAATAACAGGTGCTCAGTTAATATAAGATCACTTCCCTGTAGTCAATCAGTCCTCATTCCTAAGAAATTTTTATAGACAAAGCAGTTAGGTTATTATCTATTCGATTTTTCTGAGCTGTCATTTTTTGAGAGTTCTATCAAGAATACAAATAAGAGGATTTAACCAATAAGATAAATTATGTCAACTGATAAGTTGTTTTAAAATAATTTAAAATAATAAACTTTTAAATTTAAGTAGTCTTTTTTTAAAAAAAATTCAAAGCTATTTCACATGTACCCCCCTATCCTGTTTTATGAGAAAAAGCAGATAATTAAGGTAGAATTTTAGAGCTGTCAGAAAGGCTTACAAATCTGTCTAGTTCTATGTACTTACTTTCTAAATAAACAAGGGCTGGTGAGTTAACAAAGGCCTTATGGTAAGTTAATTGCAGTAACCAGACTAAAATTTAGTTCTCTTTAGTTGGAGGCAGGAGTTCTCACCAAATTCCAGTAATCCCCCCTCACTGCTCCACTGTAGCAGAGTTGAAAACAAGACCCCACACACCTGATGTGGGCCTCAAGGCACATGGGATCTTAGTTCTCCAACCAGGGATTGAACCCACATCCCCCTGCATCGGAAGCACAGAGAATCTTAATCACTGGACTGCCAGGGTAGTCCCCCAGATACCTGATTTTTAATTTTAGAATTTTATTTTAAAGCTAAAGTGGAGTTTTTTTAAATCAATAGCAGTTAATAGAAGGCCCTCATCTGGTCACTTAATTTGATAGCCATCAGATAAAAGAATAAACAACCATTAGATGTTGGAATGATTTTTATCAGCATTAATGTTCATATACTCTTTTGAATATGAAGTATATTGAATTTTTATCCTGAATTTTAAATTGAAAGTCATGAACACACATGGATATGAAAAGAGAAATAGTTTTTATTCTTTTATCCATCAGATCTTTTTTGCACATCTTTACAGATAGATCTAGATACAGATTTAGTTTTTTTAAGCTTAGGAAATGCAGTAAATACAATAAGGAAATTTTTCTGTATCATTTTTCAGATTTAAAATTGAACTAGGGGAGAGGAATGGTAGAATTACACAAAGTATAACCAGTATAACCTTGGTTGTTCATAAATTGAAAGTCTGATGTGCTCTGTTTCTTGGTGCCCTTTCCGACCGTGTAACAGGTTTGTCATGCACTGTGCTCTTTTTTTTCTTTTCTTCCTCTTATTACCCCCTCCCCTGCACTGCACTATGTTTTCTAAATGTCTCATTTATTAGAGGGAACAAAGGATAGGAGCAAAAGCACAGACTGTGAAAACAACTCCAAGTTGAATCCTAGTTTCAGTCTTAAGCTCTTTGAACCTCATTTTCCAGATATATAAAGTGAGTTTTTAACAGCAGTTCGTCGGTTGTAGGGTGAATTGATGAGATGATGTATCTTTGCCGCATAAAAAAGTTAGACTCAGATATATTCCAGTTTTTCTTTTTATGCATTTTTGATCTTTTGTTTGTATTCTTGATTTTTCTTAGAAGATCCGTAAATTCAAAGCACAGGGAAAAAGTAAAGAAAAGCTATTTGTAGTGGTAACCAAGTTTCCTTTCTTTATGAGTTTCTTGACTTCTTTGAAAGTGAAAAGTGAAAGTTAATCACTGTTTGCAACCTGATGGACTATAGCCCTCCAGGCTCCCCTGTTCACAGAATTTTCCAGGCAAGAGTACTGGAGTGGGTTGCTATTTCCTTCTCCAGGGGATTTTCTTCTCCAAGAGATTGGACTGAACCCAATCTCCTGCATTACAGGCAGATTCTTTACCATTTGAGCCACCAGGGAAGCCCCTCCTCTGAAGTTTATACTTATTTTCACACTTGAAATGATTTTCTGTTAAATCAAGTTGGGTAAAGATTGCCACGTTTTAGTTACTAATTAATGTTTCTGGCATTTCAGTTCTGTAAAATCATCTGGGTTCTTTTATTTTACCTTTATTTTTAGCCCTATTACTTATGCCTGGGAAGGTGGAAAATTGATATCAGAGAATGACGATTTTGAAGATATGGTGGTAACAAGAGAAGATTATGAAGAAAATGGACATAGCATCTGTGAAGAGAAATTTGATATTTAAGAAACATTTCTGAAAGTTCTGACTTTCTATGACAAAGGTTTAATTTTCAGCGTTCTTTTTAAAGGAAGTTAAGGACCTGTGTTAGCTTTCATCCCAAGATAACATCTTGAACTTATCTAAATACTTTGATCCCTGGCTAGTTTTCAAAGGTTTCTTAGCTAGGTTAGTAAGTAAACTGTAACTCACCCCATATTTTCATTATTTTAGCTAGACTTATTCTAACAATGCTTATGCTGTTTCTGAGAGTAAGTTATCTTTCATTAAAAGATGAAAAAGTGAGTGTAATTTAAGTTTAATTCTTTATAGCCAAAAACACAAACTTAACTGTCTCACCGGTCAGGTTTCCTTAGAAGGTAGTTTTGTGTGACTGACTCAGAATTGACCAGTGTGTGTTCATCATTTCCCTTCCCCAGTGGGGATACAATTTCTCTCTTTTAGAACTATTTTATTTTCAATTTGTCATTTTTATTTATATATACTAAAGTTGGAAAAACTAATCTATGTTTGCATCATGTTTCTTTTTTACTTGGCATAAGTGTGAAAAGATGACACTGTAAACCAATTTAGTTGAGTGTTTTTGATCACTACCATGTTTCAGAAGTATATTATTTCACTCATAAAAACACTATACCATTTTTTGTTTATTTTTCTTATACACCATTTTTCAGAATGAAATTCTTATGTCATTGGGCTCCTGAATCAAATTACTACCAGTCTCTCTACCTTAACTAAAATCTTGTGCCTACCCCATGGCTTCAGGGACTTTAACAGCCTAGAGTGAAAGAAGGTAGTTTTCCAAAGGAAAATTAAGATAAAGAGACAGATGCTGGGCAGGGTGAAAGAACTGTCCATTACAATTACATTTGGATTATATGGATGGTCCCTGACTCAACAGTGGTTCAACTTAATGATTTTTTGACTCTACAATGGTGCAAAAGCAGTATGCATTTAGTAGAGACTGTTCTTCAAATTTTGCAGATTTATTTATTTATTTTTGGCTGGACTGGGTCTTTGTTGCTTTGTATGGGCTTTCTCTGATTTTGGCAAGCAGGAGCTACTCTTCACTGCAGTGCATGGACTTCTGATTGCTGTGGCTTGTTGCAGAGCACAGGCTCTAGGTGCACAGGTTACAGAAGGTGACACTTGGACTCAGCAGTTTTGGCACTCAGCTTTAGTTGCTCTGCACATGTGGGATTTCGCTGGGCCAGGGATTGAAGCTGTGCCCTCTGCGTTAGTAGATAGATTGTTAACCACTAGAGCACCAGGGAAGCCCTGTTCTTGGAATTTTGAATTTTGATCTTTTCCCAACCTAGTGATATGTGGTATGTTCCTTTCTTGTGATGTGGGGCAGCATTTGGGCACATGGATATTCATTATATTAGTTTTCAAGTCTCTGATTCACTAGTTTAAACCTGAGCCGTCATCGCCAGCCATATCTTCATGCAAATTGAATAACCGGAAATGCTGCTGTCAGTTCTGCTCTGGCATCATTTCCCTTCCCCAGTGCAGGTTAGGCTTGTTCACTGGCATGCTGTGTCAAATGGAAGTGCTCTATACTAGACTGGAGTCAGGATGGACAAGTTAATCACTAGAGCTCTCACTTAGAGCATTTATTCTTACTGTACTGGTCACCTTTCTCTCAACCCACATCTGACCAAAGAGAAAAAATTCAGGCCTAGTTTATGAGTAGATTATGCATGATATGGCTGGCAGTAGCCAGAAGTGGAGTGCTGGCAAAGATTAAAAGTTGAACTATCACACCCATAAATAAAGAGTTGCCTCATAGTATCACTGGTCACAGAGTTAAGTGACAGAGTTGATCTGCAACAGCAGCGTTTTTGTTTTTATGTTCAAAAACCTTCTTAGCACATAAACAATTACACAGAAAAGAGGTCTGAAGAATGGCTTTCACATTAAAAAGAATGAAATGCCATTTGCAGCAACGTGTATGAACCTAGAGATTGTCATACTGAGTTGGACTAAGTTGGACAGAGAAGGAGAAATACAGTGTGACATCCTTTATATGTGAAATCTAAAAAATGCTACAAATGAACTCACAAAGCAAACAGACTCAGAGAAGGAACTTACAGTTGTGGAGTTGGGGGAAGGGATAGTTCAAGAGTTTGGGACAGACATGTACACACAGCTATATTTTAAATGGATAACCAACACAGACCTACTGTATAGCACATGGAACTCTTCTCAGTGTTACGTGGCAGCCAGAATAGGAGGATAGTTTGAGGGAGAATGGATACATGGACATACATGGCTGAGTCCCTTTGCTGTTCACCTGAAACTATCACAACATTGTTAATCAGCTATACCCTAATACAAAATAAAAAGTTAAAAAAAATTTAGAAAAGAATGGTTTTCAGTCTTGAACATTCTTTTTAATTAATTAATTACATTTTTATTTTTGGCTGTGCTGGGTATTTTTTGCTGCACATGGGCTTTCTCTAGTTGTGGCAAGCGGGGCCTACTCTCTAGTTGCAGTGTGTGAACTTCTCATTGTGGTGGCTTCTCATTTTTCTTTTTCTAATTTGTTTCAAATTGGTGGATAACTGCTTTACAAAGCTTCTCTTGCTGCAGAGCACAGCTGTACGGTGCATGGGCTTCAGTAGTTGTGGTTCACAGGCTTAACTGCCTCGCCACACGTGGAATCTTCCCAGACCAGGGATCGAAACCATGTCCCCTACATTGGCAGGCAGATTCTTAACCACTGGACTGCCAGAGAAGTCCACTGAACATTATGTATGTAAATTCTATGAGATAGAATTTTTATCTCAACATTTATTTATCCAAGTTAAACAACATCTATTTCTGCTTTATTGACTATGCCAAAGCCTTTGACTGTGTGGATCATAATAAACTGTGGAAAATTGTGAAAGAGATGGGAATACCAGACCACCTAACCTGCCTCTTGAGAAACCTATATGCAGGTCAGGAAGCAACAGTTAGAACTGGACATGGAACAACAGACTGGTTCCAAATAGGAAAAGGAGTACATCAAGGCTGTATATTGTCACCCTGCTTATTTAACATCTATGCAGAGTACCTCATGAGAAACACGGGGCTGGAAGAAGCACAAGCTGGAATCAAGATTGCCGGAAGAAATATCAGTAACCTCAGATATGCAGATGACACCACCCTTATGGCAGAAAGTGAAGAGGAACTAAAAAGCCTCTTGATGAAAGTGAAAGAGCAGAGTGAAAAATTTGGCTTAAAGTTCAACATTCAGAAAACTAAGATCATGGCATCTGGTCCCATCACTGCATGGAAAATAGTTGGGAAAACAGTGGAAACAGTGTCAAACTTTATTTTGGGGGCTCCAAAATCACTGCAGATTGTGATTGCAGCCATGAAATTAAAAGATGCTTACTCCTTGGAAGAAAAGTTATGACCAACCTAGACAGCATATTGAAAAGCAGAGACATTACTTTGCCAACAAAGGTCCATCTAGTCAAGGCTATGGTTTTTCCTGTGGTCATGTATGGATGTGAGAGTTGACTGTGAAGAAGGCTGAGCACCGAACTGTGGTGTTGGAGAAGACTCTTGAGAGTCCCTTGGACTGCAAGGAGATCCAGCCAGTCCATTCTAAAAGAGATCAGTCCTGGGTGTTCATTGGAAGGACTGATGCTAAAGCTGAAACTCCAATACTTTGGCCACCTCATGCGAAGAGTTGACTCATTGGAAAAGACTGATGCTGGGAGGAATTGGGGGCAGGAAGAGAAGGGGACGACAGAGGATGAGATGGCTGGATGGCATCACCAACTCGATGGACATGAGTTTGGGTGAACTCCAGGAGTTGGTGATGGACAGGGAGGCCTGGTGTGCTGCAGTTCACGGGGTTGCAAAGAGTCGGACACGACTGAGCGACTGAACTGAACTAAAATAATATTTACCTGAATAGGGCCTAAAAATGTGAATAAGAATTGTTAAGCAGGGTGAATCATGATGCTAATTGTCATGAAAATAATTTACTGAATATTCTAATAGGAGATAAGCTTTTCAGTGATTGAAAATGGATTTTATTTATACAGGGAAGAAAAACTTTGTCCCTACATTGCTCAAAAAGGTTTAGCTTAAAATTGAATGACAGTACCCTTGGGAATTTGCTTTAAGCCTGATAAACTGTATGGAGCTGACACTAGGTGGAGTAGCTGGGATAGGAATTTCTCTTTAGGAATTAATGCCCCAGAACCTTCAAAACCATTCAGTAAAAATCATTTTACTTTGTAAACAAGTTTAATTGAATGGTAGTATATTCAAAATAGTCTCCATTAGGGAATGCTATAGGATATGTCATTCAAATTAAACATTTCAAGCACTAGTGATTCTACTATTTCTAAATTGGATTTTATCTCAACCCAGGGTTCTCACTTGCTAACATTTTCCCTTATGAACCCGAATAGGTCAGGTAGTAAATCCAGATCTCTGATCCCAGAGCACAGACCCTTGTTCCCTACCACACTGTCTCTCAGACCTTTGATATTTCTGGTCTAGTCTCATAAACAAATTATGCATTTATATTTTTATTCTAGAGATTAAAAACAAAACAAAACCTCTGTTCAAGGTTATAAATAATCTGAGCAGCAGACCGAAGGACACAGTAGTATCTTTAACACATTTCTAAAAGTGCCATCCATTCTTAGTGGTAGCTAGCAATTCTCCACCTGATCAACACGCAACATTAAAAAGGAGACTCCTAATAAGGAGACGTTCCCCTGCACCCTGACTAATAATGAGGGTTGGGCTGCATGTTTCCACTTTTTTCCTGTCTAGAATCACCCTCTGAGTTCTTGCACTGGAGGTATACTAATTTCCTCCCCAATTCAAAACAACCATATACATGAGGACAGTTAATATCTTCTAATGTCAGAATTGTTCTACTTTGTTTTAAAGTCACAGGAATTTAGAATTCATCTAGCTAATGCTCTTATTTTAACGTAACACTTTAACATTTAGACCAAGAGTTTATCCACAAAGTAAGAGCAAAATTTGGAAAATATATAAATATAGGTTATTAAGGGCCTTAAGTGTATTCTCTGAAAACAGAATAAATAATGATTCTCTAACCCAGTGGTTCTTAATGTGCTTCACTTATAATTCCCTTGGAGAATCTGGTGGAAAGCTATGAACCTTCTTCCTAGAGAAATAAGCACATACACACACACAGTCGCATACAACCCCAGAAAGTACACTGTACTTCAGCACTCTGAAACCTGTTCATAGACTCTTGGTTGAGAACGTTGACCAAGCATTCAAATTCAACCCAACTGGTACAGTTTTTACACAAAAAGACAAAACTGATGACATTAGTTATATATGTTTCAAGTACTTAACGATCCACACTTCTCTTCCCTGTGATCAAGGCATAAATTAAGACCACAGAAGAATGTACTTTTGTGTAAGCTGCAACAGACTGAACCCTCAACCTGTGTCACATTGAGAGAATGATCCCATAGAGTAAACTAATCGATTTTAAAACAGGGAGAAAAGAAGAAAACCATAAATAGCTTGATGGACTAAAATTCAGAAGGCAAAATCATGGTTTTAGATATTCATGAATTTTAAATTTGTGGCTTTTAGTCTTCTGCTTAATAAGTATTTGCTTCTTAGATGATTCACAGCATTTAAGTTACAGTAGCCTAAAGGGGTAGCTTAAAAGTGGTATGTACTAAGGAAAATACATGCTTTCTTTGGAGAACTCATATATGAAATGTTCTTTTTCTGTGGAAAAAAAATTCTAAGGAAATTAACTGTCAGATCCCTAATAATAGCACCACATTTAATAAGCAGCATAGTAATTAAATGCATAAGCATACAAGAATTTAACTTACATTCCCTTTTAAAGATAAAAAACATCCTTTACAGTTTTAAGATCTACTCTCTTAGCAACTTCCAAATACTAAATAGAGTATTGGTAACTATAGTTGCTATGCTATACATTACATCCCAGGACTAGTGTATTTTATGACTGGACATGTATACCTTTTGACTCTTCCTTAATAAAGTTTAAGCATAATTACACTTTAAATGCTTATAGGCTATCCTTTCTACACTTCATGTGGGTATTGGCAGTTTGAGAAAACTACCAGAGTTCTTTATATTAACAAATTATAGTTTCTTCTCCTAGAAACATTAGTGCAAAACTTCTGAATGGTGTTTTTGGAATTCTTTAATTAATTTAGTTTTTCATTTCAAAGAGATACTAGGGTTACTATTAATCTCAAGAGCAGACTGGTGAAGATATTGGCTTGTCCTTTCCTTTTGTTTTTCAAACTCCTTGTATGTCAAGCATTGGCAAGATGTGAAACCTAAAAAAAAAACAAGTACAGTTGGAAAAGCAAGTTAAAAAAAGAAAATCATGAAAATGTACCTATTCAAACTGGTGTTAGGTTGGACTTTTTTCCTCAAATATGGTCGATGACATTACTTATATTTTCTTTGCTTCAGAGTAATACTGTTTCTTTACATGTGCTCTATACTTTAGCAAAACATACCTTGTCTTATTTTACATACATCGTTTGATTTTATTTCCAAAATAAGTCCATGACATAGGAGAACCAATGTCCTACTATTCTAGTTTCAAGTGGAATACACTGGAATTTAAATGACATGACTCACAAATTGAAGGTGAAGGGGAGGAAAAAGTTTTCCTTGACTTTCTTAGGGTCCCTGGCTAGGTCTGAGAAGTAAACTGATAAATATAAAAACTGGAGAAAAAGCATACAAATGTATTTAATAAGTTTTATGTGACATAGAAGCCTTCATAAGGAAATGACTCAAAGAAACCGACCTTCATACTTTATGCTAGGTTTGATGAAGAACTGGAGAAGGAAATGGCAACCCACTCCTGTACTCTTCCCCTGGGAAATCCCATGGCTACAGTTCACAGGGTCGCAAAGAGCCAGACATGACTGAGCGACTTCACTTTCTTTTCTTTGATGAAGAATACACAGTCCCAGAAGAATGTGACAGGGTAAGGTATGAGGTAATTGTAATAAACTGGGAAAAGTTAGCAAAGCCTGTTTGTTCAGATTCTTCTTGACTTCTCTTTGCCTTAGGAGATAAGGATAGTCCTTTGCTCCTGGTGTAGAGAGGGCATCTTTCATATGAAGGTGTTACAGCCTATTTCAGGGGGAAATGGCAAGAGGGGAGTAGGTCAGAGCAACCCTCCTGCTTCTGCCATTTTCTCAAACTCTTTCAGCTTAAAATATTCAATGTCATGTGCCATGTTTTGGGGTAATGTGTCCTGAACCATCAGAAGCACGTAAAAAACATGAACAAAGAATTTCATGAATGCGAGCAGTCTTTTTAGCATGGCCCTGTGAGCTGTCCTGGAGAAGGCAATGGCACCCCACTCCAGTACTCTTGCCTGGAAAATCCCATGGATGGAGGAGCCTGGTGGGCTGCAGTCCATGGGGCTGCCAAGAGTTGGACACGACTGAGCGACTTCTCTTTCACTTTTCACTTTCACACATTGCAGAAGGAAACGGCAACCCACTCCAGTGTTCTTGCCTGGAGAATCCCAGGGATGGTGGAGCCTGGTGGGCTGCCGTCTACGGGGTCACATAGAGTCGGGCACGACTGAAGCAACTTAGCAGCGGCAGTGAGCTGTCTTAGCATGTACAGTCAACTAAGCCTCTCTCTATGCTGATCTACAGGTGGGGACACCTTAGTCTCCAGACACAGCAAAGCAATTCTCAATCACTGTTAACTTCTGAAATCCTACAGCCCATTAATATTAAGTTTTGTGGGTTTTTTTTTTTCTTTTTCTATTTTCACTATAATGGCCTTTGCTTAAACACACATGGTGACACCCTGGAATTACATTGCCTCTGAAAACTTAAAATCTTACACCTAACTCTCTGTTCAGAATCTACTGTCCTTCAAATAATAATATAATAATAGCTTACAATGAATGTTTACATATATCAAACCTTTTGTACTTTTTCTCACTAAATCTTCAATGTTCTAAGGTGTAGAGTTGTTGGCATTATTATTATCCCTGCCTTATCAAAGAAACAAAGCTTGGACCACATGGCTGAGCTAAGGTCTGAACCTGAGATCGCCCCACTCCCAGGGTTTGGAGTCTCTATACTATACCATACTGCCTTTTGCCCGGTTACAACTCACATCAATCTCAGAACATGAAAACCTGCCATGCCATTTTTCTTTGTTCATCATCTTTTTTCCATCAGAGACATATCTGATCATCTGAACCACTTTCTCAGTCAGTTGATTTTAAATGTTTCTGATATCAAATATTTATCCCTGTCTTTATAATCAAGACAGCACAGGTAAAGCCCTATAATAGGAAAAAGCTTGGCTTGTTTGAGATTCCATATTATAAATACCCCCATCTGGAAGCAGCAATGAGATACAGAAAGTATTTACCTTTTTAGAAGAAAGGTAATCAAACAGAGGGCTTCCAAAAAGAACTAGAGAAGAACTTACTCTAGAGATATTAAAAAATAACCTTAATGTAACCACCTTTTATAGCATTATACATTTATTACATACTCACCCTTGGTTCCCTTCCAGCTTTTGTGACTCTAACAGTCACTTAATGATACAGAAAGAATAAGTCTGAGTCAATACCTGATATGGCATCTGGATCTTCTCCATGCAGAAGCTTCTTAAATTTCTTACTAACCATATCCAATAAAGTAACTGATGTCTACATAAAAACAGATATTTTCAAGTTTCTAATATGAATTTTTCTAGCCAGTAATCTAATACAGGGGGCTTCCCTGGTGGCTCAGACGGTAAAGAATCAGCCTGCAATGCAAGAGACCCGGGTTTGATCCTTGGGTTGGAACGATTCTCTGGAGAAGGGACTGGCAAAAAAATCTCAGTTTTTTTGACCAGTGGGTAGGGGAAGAGGATTACAGATGGGGAAAGGGGGTGGGTAGCAGAAGGCCTCTGAGTTATAAAGGGTATATAAATACTTGAAACTTTTTTAGAATTCTTAAAATTCTATTTTCTACTTCCACATATGTGGTATATCTGAAACTAGGTTAACCAATCATTAGTACAGTGCTCTACTATAATAAAAATTATTTGTACTTCCATAACAGCACTGGACTAGATAATCTTGCACTGTAATCACACGATCTATATGTAAATAGTAGCTCTAAAATACGTAATAATATTCTCTTAAAATAGATATATACTCTTTTTCCAGTCTTAGTTATCACACAAAGGAAATCCCGGATTACAGCATGTATCTGGGGTAAAAAAAAATCCCTCAGCTAACATTGTTATAGAGGGTAGACCTACCAATGTTGAACCTCATATCCACATAGCTCCTTTATCTTGAGCCCCAAGGTAGATACCTTTCCATTAGCTTCTATTGTCCTGAAAATTTTCAAACATGAAGCCATCCCCATCAATTCATTCTGTCATGCAACAAAAATTTAGTGAGTGATTTCTATGTGCCAGGACAGTTCTAGGTGATAAATAAGCACATCAAGTCTGAACTCATGGAATTTGCAGTCTCAGACATGACAGCACATGAGATAAAGACAATTTCAAAAATCAGCAAATATATAATTTCAGGTAGTGATAAGTGCCATTAAGAAAGATAAAGCAGGATACAAAGCTAGAGTGAAGAAGATGGGTAGCTATCTTAGTTAGAGAAGATAGAAAGATACCCCTCTTAGTTACTGAGAGGCTTTCATTTTGAGCAGAGGGCTGAAGTGATGTGAAAGAGTGAGACCATAAAAAGACTGAAGAGAAAATGTCCCAGACATACCCAAGACAGCACAAGTAAAGCCCTGTAACAGGGAAAAGCTTGGCTTGCTTGAGATCCCGTATTATAAATACCCCCATCTCCATTTCCCTGAAATACTTCGTCCCCTGATCTCCAGAAACCAGTCATTGACGTCAGTTCTCCCTGCTTCCTGAATTCCGTACCAGCATACCCTCCAGCCCATGTCAAGTTCCTTCTCCCTTTCAGTCCTGCTACAAAATTTGAACTAGTATCTTTCTTTATGACATTGCTAGTTCTGACATGAGGGGGAGGTAAAAAATCCTTTCTAACTTCTCAACCATATGTAGCAAAGAGGAGAATTCATTTACCTAGAGGAGGAGGCAGAGTGAGAAGAAAGTGGAGATGCTAAGTGGTAAGGAAGAGGAGGAGAGAAAACATTCTTTCTAAATTCCTGGTTGGATCTTTTTATAAGTAAGGAATAAACATGAATTATGGTTTAGTGACTGTAGAATTAAACATTTATGTAACCACTGCCCTAATCTCTAAGGAAATGACAACCCACTCCAGTGTTCTTGCCTGGAGAATCCCAGGGACAGCGGAGCCTGGTAGGCTGCCGTGTGTGGGGTTGCACAGAGTCGGACACGACTGAAGTGACTTAGCAGCATGATGAAAAATGAGGTGCAGAGTAACAACTGATTTTTAAATGAGCTTTAGAATATATTTCATTCAAAAGTCATAAAAGCGGGACTGCTTCTATTGTATATACTTAGTACCACATTTTTCTCTGAAATGATGGAAAGAAACTTCAGTTAAGGGTGAGAGAACTGTTACAAAGCTCAAACCAATGTATTTCTAATGACATGAGATAAATTTTTTACACACAAAAAAACTGAGACGGGAACAATTTGTTTTAAATATATCCACACTCCCTCAAACTCCCTTCCCATCCAGTTGAGAAGGGAATATTTCTTTATAGAGACTTTGGAGAAATAATGCCACTAAAAGTACCAGTGTCTGGTACTAAAATATAGTAGTGAGGCTAAAAGGTAATCTTTTTATAAGATTACCTTAGAAAAAAGTAATCTTTTTTCTTATGTTAGGAAAAAAATCTTTTTAAAGATCTTTTTCAAAATATATCAAGAATTTGACAATGGCTCACTAACTCTATTGCTACTCCTTTGTTTCAATTCACCACATTTCTTGCCCAGATTATTACAATAGCATCCTAAAAGATTTTTCTGCTTCCTTCCTTCCCCCTTTATAATCTGTCCACAACACAAAACCCAGTTGTCTTCATAAATATCAGTCAGATGAGCCCACTGTTGTGCTCAAAACCTCTCAGGATTCCCCACTTTATTCCAAGGACAGGCAAAGTCTCTCCAATGGTCTACAAAGCCCACCTCCTCTCTGACCTCATCTCACACTACTCTCCCCTCTGCTTACCACTTCCTTGCTCTTGTTCCTCAGCACCCAGCAAGCATCACCTCCAAGGCCTCTGCTCTAGGAACCATTTTTTTCTGCCCCAAACCAACCCCCCAACCCTCATGGCCATTTAATTGACTGTCCTCATGCCACTATGTTCAAATCTCACTTTCCCAGTGAGCCCAACCTTGGCCACACCATTTAATACCATAAGCTCCTACTAACCCCCACCCTGGCACCTCAAAATTCCCTAAAACTGCTCTTTTTTTTCCTATAGCATTTGTTGCTTTTGATCAAACTGTATGATGATAAATTATTAGGTGTGTTTTTATTTTTGTCTGCGCCACATAGCCTGTGGAATCCAAGGACTGAACCTGGGTCCCTGAAGCAAAAGTGAAAAAGAGCCTGCATCTTTGTGTTTTTTTTGCTAATGTGTTCCAAGTACCTAAGACAGAGCCTGGCACATAGTAATGCAGCAGAAATAGGTTGAAGAAATTAATCAGTGTACTTGTAAATATCAACTAAATACCAACGTTGTTTTGAATCTGCTTCCTTCTCTTTAGTGGGCGAGGGGAGAGAGCATTCCTTCAATCTTTGCCCATTATAGGTACTCAGTAAATCATTTATTAAGTGAATTCTTTGCTTTTTCATATGACACAAATAGCTTAGTAATAAGTGTGTGCAGGCAAAATGCCAGACATACCTTGAAGAGCTCATAGTGGAGCTCCAGTAGGAACAAGACTAATTGTCCTGGCTGTACTTTTACTAATGACTTGGATTGCAAAACTGCTTTGGCAAGAGTTTTCAGGACCACCATTTTGTTATCAAATTGTAAACAAAAAGATTCATTAGCTTGAATTGGTTTTAAACGAAATAAATAGAAGGTTTTAAAACTGTTGTTGCAATTTTTTTCACCTTTTTTTGTAACTTGTTGGCATTAGTTTCTGATGCAATTGCCATGGAAGTAATAGCCATTGTAATTCTTCTCTAATGTTGGGACAACAACAATCTTAGATATAGTTGTGTTGCTTCAAGTGCTTCTGTTCTTTTTTCATTCTCTGTTACATGGGTTTACAAAGAAGACAAAGCAAGGGGAAAAAATAAATGCAGATTATACTACTTAGCAGTCAATTAAAATGCTGTGATGCTGTATTTGGTTTGCAGATTCATTTTTACATTTGAAAAGTTTTTATTATAAAATATTTCAAACATATAGGAAATTATCTATATAATATGCCAAACACATGCATAATTATATCCAGCGCTGTCAAACATTAATTTCTTTTTTTTTTTTTTGGCTGCATGCCACAGCCTGTGGGATCTTAGTTCCCCAACCAGAATCAAACCCGCACCCTCTGCACTGGAAGCGGAGTCTTAATCACTGGACCACCAGAGAAGTCCCCTTAATTTGTTTTTAATGTGAAATTATATGGCCACCTAGATAGCTAAAAAAAGACATGATATGTCACTCAATTTTTATTTTACTAAAAGGTCACCAAATTAGTACATCAGAAATTAATATTTATAGACACCTCAATTTTCTAGTCCCGTGAAAGTGAAAAGTGAAAGTGAAAGTTGCTCAGTCATGTCCAACTCTTTGCGACTGTATAGTCCATGGAAGTCTCCAGGCCAGAATATTGGAGTGGGTAGCCTTTCCCTTCTCCAGGGGATCTTCCCAACCCAGGTATTGAACCCAGGTCTCCAGCATTGAAGGTGGATTCTTTACCAGGTGAGCCACAAGGGAAGCCCCTCTCTAGTCCTATAGTGTATCAAAATATTTCTTAGAATGTCCCTATGATAGAATTACCTTAGATCTAATTCCTATACTACATTATTACATTAGACATTATAATTTACATGACAGGGAAAAAGTGAAAAAAAAATGAAAAAAGAACTCTATGAGGGAATTTGCTGGTGATCTAGTTGTTAGGACTCGGTGCTCACTGACAGGTCCCTTGGTTTCGTCTGTGGTGGGGAAACTAAGATTACATAAGCCATGGTCTCTGGGGAAAAAAAGACTCCATGAAGTAATTTGATACCATAGAAAAAAAATATTAAAATGCAACATTCAGGGAATTCCATGGTGGTCCAGTGGTTAGGAATCCATTTTTCTACTGCAAGGTGCATGGGTTCAGTCCCTTCTTGGGGAACTAAGATCCTACCTGCTGCAGACCAGAGCCAAAAAAAGCAATACTCATATAATACATATAATTTTCCACAACTCGTATCTTCAGGTTTTATTATTATGCAATAACTGAAGTTTAAACATCACTTAACTAAAAGTTCAATAATTCCTGAATAAATACCAATATACTCATCAGTTAATAAGCAGCCTCTCTCCTGATTTGGAAAACTCAGCAGTGGCCACAAGACTGGAAAAGATCAGTTTTCATTCCAACCCCAAAGAAAGGCAATGCCAAAGAATGCTCAGACTACTCCACAATTGCACTCATCTCACATGCTAGTAAAGTAATGCTCAAAATTCTCTAAGCCAGGCTTCAGCAATATGTAAACCATAAACTTCCAGATGTTCAAGCTGGTTTTAGAAAAGACAGAGGAACCAGAGATCATATTGCCAACATCTGCTGGATCATTGAAAAAGCAAGAGAGTTCTAGAAAAACATCTATTTCTGCTTTATTGACTATGCCAAAGCCTTTGACTGTGTGGATCACAATAAACTGTGGAAAATTCTAAAAGAGATGGGAATACCAGACCACCTGACCTGCCTCCTCAGAAACCTATATGCAGGTCAGGAAGCAACAGTTAGAACTGGACATGGAACAACAGACTGGTTCCAAATAGGAAAAGGAGTACGTCAAGGCTGTATATTGTCACCCTGCTGATTTAACTTATATGCAGAGTACATCATGAGAAACGCTGGGCTTTTCTCAGAATAAGCACAAGCTGGAATCAAGATTGCCAGGAGAAATATCAATAACCTCAGATATGCAGATGACACCACCCTTATGGCAGAAAGTGAAAAACTAAAGAGCCTCTTGATGAAAGAGGAGAGTGAAAAAGTTGGCTTGAAGCTCAACATTCAGAAAACTAAAAAAAAAAGAAAGAAAGAAAGAAAGAAAACTAAGATCATGGCATCCAGTCCCATCACTTCATGGCAGATAGATGGGGAAACAGTGGAAACAGTGACTGACTATTTTTTGGGGCACCAAAATCACTGCAGATGATGATTGCAGCCATGAAATTAAAAGACACTTACTCCTTGGAAGGAAAGTTATGACCAACCTAGACAGCATATTAAAAACCAGAGACATCACTTTGCCAACAAAGGTCCAAGGCTATGATTTTTCCAGTGGTCATGTATAGATGTGAGAGTTGGAACATAAAGAAAGCTGAGTGCCGAAGAATTGATGCTTTTGAACTGTGGGGTTGGAGAAGACTCTTGAGAGTCCCTTGGACTGCAGGGAGATCCAACCAGTCCATCCTAAAGGAAATCAGTCCTGGGTGTTCATTGGAAGGACTGATATTGAAGCTGAAACTCCAATATTTTGGCCACCTGATGCCAAGAACTGACTCATTTGAAAAGACCCTGATTCTGGGAAAGATTGAGGGCAGGAGAAGAGGACAAAAGAGGCTGAGATGGTTGGATGGCATCACTGACTCTATGGACATGAGTTTGGGTGGACTCCAGGAGTTGGTGATGGACAGGGAGGCCTGGCGGGCTGCAGTTCATGGGGTCGCAAAGAGTCAGTCATGAATGAGTGACTGAACTCCTGAACTCCTGATTATAATATTTTACTATGACATCAAAGAGTAACTTTTTCTGTGTATTCAGTCTTGTCTTTTCGTTTCTGTGTTGTACTAACTGCTGGCCAACAGTAACTATTAACTAATCAGGAAAATATTCCAAGCATTCAATTGCTGCATTAATTAAGCCAGTTATCAATCCTGGAGGTAAAAAAAACAAAATAAATCAATGGTTGACATTGTCATTTATCTACCTAAAACATTCTTTGATAAAGCATAATGAAATCTAGCTTATAATTAACAATCTAAAAAAAAAACAACTAGAAAATCTTTTCAGTAATTTTTGCTGGATGACTGAGGGAGTAAATGAGAAGGAACAGATTTTTCCTTGCTAGATACCACCATACTTTTCTCTACCTTGACTTTCAGGGAATTATAATATCTGGGGGCCACTGTTTCATCATTTGTTTCTACCTTTGTTAGATTTTGTGGAGAAGAGTTCATTTGTACTGTTCTATTCCATTGGTGGTTCCTCTCTTATTCCCCACTCTGATCATTAGGTGCATATGGTTGTATTATTATTTGAAAATAAGATACTAAATGCTTTCCCATCAAGATGCACTGTTTAAATCCCACTGCACACTCTTTTCCCCTTTTTATCTCCCAACCCCAATAGATAAGAAATTTAGGAGACTTCAGTGATTGTCCAGTGGCTAAGATTCTTCACTTCCAGTGCAGGGGGACTGCTTTGGATCCCTGGTCAGGGAACTAGATCCCACATGCTGCAACTAAAGATCGTGCATGCTGCAAGAAATATCAAACATCCCTTGTGCTGCAGCTAAGATCCTGCACAGTCATATATATGTATTTAAAAGTCTCTGAATTCAGTATTTCTTTATAAAACAAAAGAAATTTAAGATTCTTTCACTCCCCCCTCCCTTCAGTGATGACTTTGGAAGGCCTATAATTCCCCCTTCTCTGCATCTGCCACCTTCCCAGCCCCAGATTTTGCTGAGATATGTTCAGTTCAGTTCAGTTCAGTCGCTCAGTCATGTCCGACTCTTTGCGACCCCATGAATCGCAGCACACCAGGCCTCCCTGTCCATCACCAACTCCCGGAGTTCACTCATACTCACGTCCATCGAGTCCGTGATGCCATCCAGCCATCTCATCCTTGGTCGTCCCCTTCTCCTCTTTCCCCAAATTCCTCCCAGCATCAGAGTCTTTTCCAATGAGTCAACTCTTCACATGAGGTGGCCAAAGTATCGGAGTTTCAGCTTTAGCATCAGTCCTTCCAGTGAACACCCAGGACTGATCTCCTTTAGGATGTACTGGTTGGATCTCCTTGCAGTCCAAGGGACTCATTTGAAAAGACCCTGATGCTGGGAAAGATTGAGGGTGGGAGAAGAGGATGACAGAGGCTGAGATGGTTGGATGGCATCACTAACTCAATGGACAGAAGTCTGAGTAGACTCCAGGAGTTGGTGATGGACAGGGAGGCCTGGCGTGCTGCGGTTCATGGGGTCAGAAAGAGTCAGACACGACTGAATGATTGAACTGAACTGACTCATGTGGACTTAAGTTTGGAATCACCTCTCTGTCTAGTTAAGTGTTTGCGATAACAAGATCTTCCTCTCTATTTAATTGAAGAAATTGAATTTAACTAGAGGTTCCAAAATACTTTCCAAGAATGGAAAGTGAATCAATTGAAGAATACATAACAATGTGTGTTGTTTTCAAACATCTTCCACAGCTGAGAAAGAAAAATAATATAACTATCAGACTAATAAATAACATTTCAACCAGTATTATAAAATTCTATTTCCAGCAATACAAAAGCATTAACATAATATAATGGATAAATTTAATGCTGGGATAATTAAATTGGCTAAATTACAGTTTTTCTTTTCAAGATTGACCTTTAAATAGACATCAGGGTTATTAGTCATATTACTTTTCTTTTCTGGTTATGTTAATTATAAAGTGATATTATCTAGCTTTTAAGGAGTATTATCAATAGGTTAATTCCAGATATAAAAAGCTATTGGTCTTGCTTATAAATTATTTTGCACATCTGAGAGAATGAAATGACTAATTATTTACAATTTTATTTAAAGCAGGGATAGTTGTAGTTAAATTGTTTTTAAATTCAAATATAGTATTAGGTTAATTTTAACTTGGGTTTCTGGTCATTTATGTGAAGAGTTAATAAAGTTTTTTTTTATTATTCTAAGCATTGGATCATTATTAATATTATGTTTTTCTTTAAATGAAAGAAAATTACAGAAGCTAAAGCTACAGTAAATCTCAAGCATTGGATCATCATTAATATTATGTTTTTCTTTAAATGAAAGAAAATTACAGAAGCTAAAGCTACAGTAAATCTCTTGCAGAGCTTTACTGCCAATCATTGTTGTTCAGTCAGGAAGTCATGTCTGACTCTTTGCGACCCCATGGTTGCCCTCTGTTCTTCCCAGTAGCATACTGGACATCTCCCAACCTGGGGGGTTCATCTTCCAGTGCCATATCTTTTTGCCTTTTCATACTGTTCATGGGGTTCTTGTAGCAAGAATACTGGAGTGGTTTGCCATTTCCTCCTCCACTGGACCATGTTTTGTCAGAACTCTTCACTATAAACCTGTCCATCCTGAGTGGCCCTGTATGGCCTGGCTCATAGCTTCATTGAGTTATGTAAGCCTCTTCGCCATGACAAGGCTGTTATCTATAAAAGGGTACTGCCAATAGCCTATGCATTAAATTTGGATCATAGCCATGATTTGTCTGGTTATTTTAAACAGAATTTTGAATAGAATTAACTTGTTTAAAAATGGGAGATTTCATATAAAATTCTTGGTTTCTCTTTTAAAGTATCATAAGATCTCATAACACTGGGCTTGAATTAATACCTGACCAAAGTTAGCTTATGTAAATTAGTGGCTACCCTATTTGCACTGACATGTCATTTCCAGCTCACCACAAACCCCACCACTTCCTACTGTATCCCAAACAGTGAAGTTGATTGTCAGCCACCATTTTCATGGTATCATGCTATTGGTTTTGCTACAGTAGAAATTAATTTCCCTAGAGTTATATCTCTGTCTTAAGCAGGAAAAGGAAAAACAGCCAATGGGACCATTGCTTGACAAATCCCATGAACAGAGGAGCCTAGTGGGGTCGCAAAAGAGTCAGACACAACTTAGAGACTAAACAACAAGGGCTATGCATTTCAAGCAAAGTGACAATATACAGCTTTCTTACATGTTTGAAAATGAAATACACACTCTTTGATCTGCCTGGCTCCTAAAGGCCTCTGAGTTTGCTACTGCTGAGTTACTGACCAAAAATAAGTAAAGACCTGAGGTCATTTGTTATTGTTCAGGCTGTAAGTCGTGTCTGACTCTTTGTGACCGCATGAACTGCAGCACGCCAGGCTTCCCTGTCCTTCACTATCTCCCAGAGTTTGCTCAAACTCATGTCCACTGAATCAGTGATGCCATCCAACCATCTCATCTTCTGTTGCCACCTCCTCTTGCCCTCAAACTTTCCCAGCATCAGGGTCTTTTCCAGTGAGTCAACTTTAGCATCAGGTGGCCAAAGTATTGGCACTTCAGCTTCAGCAACTGTCCTTCCAGTGAATATTCAAGGTTTGATTTCTTTTAGAGTGGACTGGTTTGATCTCCTTGCTGTCCAAAGGACTCTCAAGAGTCTTCTCCAGCACCACAGTTGGAAAGTATCAGTTTGTCAGTGCTCAGCCTTCTTTATGGTACAACTCTCACATCCATACATGACTACTGGAAAAACCATAGTTTTGACTAGATGGACCTTTGTCAGCAAAATGATGTCTCTGCTTTTTAATACACTGTCTAGGTTTGTCATAGCTATTCTTCCAAGGAGCAAGCACCTTTTAATTTCGTGGCTATAGTCACTGTCTGCATTGATTTTGGAGCCCAAGAGAATGAAAACTGACACTGTTTCCACAATTTCCCCATCTACTTGCCATGAAGTGATAGAACCAGATGCCAGATCTTAGTTTTTTGAATGTTGAGTTTCAAGCCAGCTTTTTCACTCTTCTCTTTCACCTTCATCAAGAGGCTCTTTAGTTCCTCTTCACTTTCTGCCACTAAAGTGGTATCATCTGCATATCTCAGGTTGTTGATATTTCTCCTGGCAATCTTGAGTCCAGCTTATGATTTATTCAGCCCAGCATTTCGCATGATGTACTCTGCATATAAATTAAGTAAGCAGAGTGACAATATACAGCCTTGATGTAATCCTTTCCCAATTTTGAACCAGTCTGTTGTTCCATGTCTAGTTCTAACTGCTGCTTCTTGTCCTACATACAGGTTTTTCAGGAAAAAAATAGCCTCTAATCAATCAGTCCATATTTGTTAATACCAACCTTTGGGCATAGCACTGAATCAAGTGCTAGAAAAAGATATATATAACAATAATGACCCTTCAGCAGCCATCCATAGGTGAGGAGGAAAGGACAGCCACACATGAAATGGATGAAGGAAAAGTTTATCAAGTTGCCAAGAAGCATGAATAGATTCTTACGAATAAATCCAAAAGTAGAAAAAAGACTATTCAGCAATAGCATCAAGACAGAATATCCATTTATTCAACAAACATTTTGAGGCCTATTTTGTATTAGACACTCTTCTAGGTTCCAGGTACATAGTGGTAACTAAAACACGCAAAATTCTTGCCTTAATGGAGCTTATAGTCTACAGGGAAGAGGGAGGCAGACAATAAATAACAAAAAGTAAAATACGTCTGTGTCAGTTTGTATTAAGTTCTCTGGAGAGAAATGAAGGGAAAAAGGAGATCAGACTACACTCTGGGATTAGTGTTGTGATTTTAAATAAGAGGTTGGGAATTATCATCAGGAAGATGATATTTAAGCAAAGACCTGAAGGAGAGGGAGCAGAGAAATGTGCATGTCTAGATATACTAGCCAAGTGCAGAGCTGATAAACAGAATAGCTAGCTCCATGTGAGGAAATTAAGACTCAAGAAGGATGTTGTGGCAACACATAGAGTCACCACCATATTCTTAATGGCGCATTTCTTATCCAATCATCTCTGTGCTGGGTGAAGGGGATACAAGGGGACACACTTTGCATTTGAAGAGCATACAATCCATCCAGCATTTAGGATAGCCTAAACACAAACATATGTACATATGAGTGTATGTGTATATATGTATAAATAAAAAGAAAATTTTTATAAAATGAGGAGGCAGTATATGAGCCATTCATTCACTAAGTGTTACGTACCAACAGCTAAGCACTGGGCCATTCAACAGGAGATAAAATGGTGAACAAAGATGAAGACTGTCCCTAAGTACCTCACACTCCAGTAGGAAACAAAGACAAGTCAACAGGCAATTTCATTCAGTGTGTAAATGTTTTGGTGGGAGAAGTACAGTGTGTTCAGTAGGAATCACACTTCGCTTTGGCTGAGGAAAACTTTGTACAATTTATTCTTCTGGAAGTCAAGTAAAACTGATGAATAGTGGAATTGCTCTAGCCGATCTGAACATTCCCCTCAGGAGAGAGGGTGAGTGCCTGCATCTTTAGAATCCCTAACATTTCTAAAATATATTTCAAAAATGTTAGTATATTAGCTTCAAAATATTAGTCATTATATTTTTTTATATTTCTAATACATTTTACAGGTGTTATCAGAAAGAAACACCTGTAAAAAATAAACAAATCTCAGTAAAGAAACACATCTCACCTGTAAAAAGTAAAGAAATCTCAGCAAAGGTTCACCTTGACTCTACTAGTCACACAAATGCAATTTGCAAGAAGCCTGCAGTCCTGGCTTTAACACTGCTGGCAGAATTTTCGACTCAATTCAAGTGAAGTAGGTTTCTCAGTTTTGGGGGAATTAAGAAATGACCTTTTTCAAAAACAAAGAAAAGAAGAACTCGATAGTTTTATTTCTCGGCTGACATTTATACAGGTGTATTGCCAACTGCATACCTTTAGTCAGCCATATTTTTCCAAATAGAAAGTAGCTTAGATTTTCTTGTGGGCCAGCTAATTATTTAATTTTATAAAACCAGACAGTTTTATATGTGTTGATACATCTGAGGGGGTGTTTTTGTGCTTGAGGATCACAGAATAGTCAGATTTCAGTGGATAATAACAACAAAAAAGCTCCAACCATGCCTGATTTCTTAGAATTTAGAGAAACTTCCAAATGCATTTTTCCAAAAATTTTGGTATGAAAATTTTTTAAAGTGAAATTTTTTTACTCATTAGATATAAGAACAATCAATTTTAAAGTTAGTTCTCTTTTGCAAGCCCTTTTACAAAACAAAAAAACAAACAAAAAAAAACCCTACTTTAGTGAGATTTAGTAGATTTAAGACTTTCAAAGATAAAGACACTTGTTATTAGTAACTTATGAAAGAGTACTTCTTTCAAAACTATGTTTTATTAGAAAGAACAACTAAAATAGGTTCTCTGTTTCTCTATTCTGAAGGCTTACAGGTTCAGTTGGGACAAAGAGCAAACATACCATCTACATATATTTCAGCTGTACCCATTTAATAGTTTACAATACTTTGTTGCAACAATAATGATAAGACACTGGGTAAAAGTATGGAAATCTAGGTGTGAGTCCTTTTTAAAAATTTATTTATTTTACTGTGTCAAGTCTTAGTTGCAGCACATCAGATCTTCTGGTACACCATGCAGCCCACAGGCTTAGTTCCTCAAAGGCATGTGAGATCCGAGTTCCCCGACAAGGGATTGAACCCCCATCCCCTAAAGTGCAAGGTGGATTCTCAACCACTGAACCACCAGGGAAGTTCCCAGGTCTGAGTCTTGATGCCATTAGTTAACTGGAGAAACTTTGCAAGTTATCTAACTCAGTTTCCTTGTCTACAAAATAAATAGTCTAAACTAAAATAGAGGTTCCCAGACTTGGCTGATTTTTGTTTTAACATAAAGTCTCCTCTTTTAGGGGATTCCCTGGAAGTTCAGTGGTCAGAACTCAGAACTTTTACTGCCGTGAAAGTGAAAGTCGCTCAGTTGTGTCCGACTTTTTGCATGGATAGTCCATGGAATTCTCCAGGCCAAAATACTGGAGTACGTAGCCGTTCCCTTCTCCAGGGAATCTTCCTAACTCAGGGATCGAACCCAGGTCTCCCGCACTGCAGGTGGATTCTTTATCAGCTGAGTCACCAGGTAAGCCATGACCCAGGTGCAATCCCTGGTAGGGGAAGTAAGATCCCACAAGATACACAGTACAGCCAAAAATATCTCCTTTTTTAAAATGCAAAACTTAATAATTACTGTTTTGTAACAATGTTTCAAATATCTGGCTAAACACAAAATGTTAAAACTAAAGATATTTCTATTTTCACCTAACATTTTTTGTTAAATATGTTATTCATAGAAGAGTATATAAATGCATGTGAACCATTTAAAGTATTTGGGAGACAAATGCAAGAAAAAGAAGAGACATAAACCCTATTTTCCTTTTTAGAAAATTAATAGATGTCTGTAAAACTGAAAAAAACATGAAGCAGCAGTATAAGCATGACATTTAGAGACATGAGATACATTTATAACATACATGGATTACAATATAGAGAATTGTAAACGGTTGTCTTTGGAGAGGGGCAAACGCGTGAGACGGAGAAGGCAATGACAACCTACTCCAATGACAGAGGAGCCTGGTGGGCTGCAGTCCATGGGGTTGCAAAGAGTCGGACACGACTGAGCGACTTCACTTTCACTTTCATGCATTGGAGAAGGAAATGGCAACCCACTCCAGTATTCTTGCCTGAAGAATCCCAGGGATGGGGGAGCCTGGTGGGCTGCTGTCTTTGGGGTCGCACAGAGTCGGACACGACTGAAGCGACTTAGCAGCAGCAGCAGCAGCAAATGCATGAGAGGAGAAGGGTAGGAAACTTATTTTTTGATGAGAAAATCTGTAGGACTACTTTAATGTTTTATATTATGTATATGTATAACAAAGATACAAATAAAAATGTTTTTAAAAGTACATAAGAGTGTCATCTTTCTTTCCCTTACCATGTCTTATTTATTTATCCTTTTGAGTCTGTTTCCCCAACTATAAAATGAAAGTTCTACCCTCACTTTACAGGTCTATTGTTAAATTATAGGTAACAAATATAAAATGGATTAACAAGTTACTTGGCCCAGAGAAAGGCCCAACAAATGAAAATTACTTTTATAAGCATCTTCACTGATAAATTATATCCATCTTTAGTTAGGAATTTCTTTTTATTTTTGTTTAGTCACTAAGCTGTGTCTGATTCTTTGCAATCCCATGGATTGCAGCTTGTCAGGCTTCCCTGTTCTTCACTATCTCCTGGAGTTTGCTCAAACTCATGTCCACTGAATTGGTGATGCTATCTAACCATCGCATCCTCTGTTATCCCCTTTTCCTGCTGCCTTCAATCTTTCCCAGCATCAGGGTGTGTGACACCCTTTCAAATGTGTCAACTCTTTCTATCAGGTGGTCAGAGGATTGAAGCTTCAGCTTCAGCATCAGTCCTTCCAATGAATATTCAAGGTTGATGTACTTTAGGATTGACTGGTTTGATCTCCTTGCTGTCCAACGGACTCTTGAGAGTTCTCCAGCACCACAATTTGAAAGCATCAAGGCTTCAGCACTCAACCTTCCTTATGGTCCGACTCTTACATCCATACATGACTACTGGAAAAACCATAGCTTTGACTGTACAGACCTTTGTCAGCCAGGTGATGTCTCTGTTTTTCAATATATTATTTAGGTTTGTCATAGATTCCCTTGAAGCAAGTGTCCTTTAATTTCATGGCTTGAGTCACCATCCACAGTGATTTTGGAGCCCAAGAAAATGAAATCTGTCAGTTTCCACTTTCCCCGCATCTGTTTGCCATGAAGTGATGGGATCTGATGCCATGATCTTTGGTTTCTGAATGTCAAGTATTAAGCTAGTGTTTTCACTCCTCTTTCACCTTCATCAAGAGGCTCTTTAGTTCCTCTTTGCTTTCTGCCATTAGGGTGGTGTCATGGTGCATATCTGAGGTTACTTATATTAATGCTTCTTGACCTGCATACAGGTTTCTCCAGAGACAGGTAAGGTATCCCATATCCTCATGGGAAAATGATGAGACAAGTTTTTCTTTTTCACTCATAATAGGTAAAAATCGAATTTTTGTTGGCTCCTCTTTTTCAGCCTGTCCTCTAAATATTCATCTTTCTCAGAGTTTTCTTCTAGTTCCTCTTCTCTTCTCATTTGCACCCTTTCTTTGGGCACCATGCATTTCTCTTCTCACACTCATCCTAGTATTGTTGATAACTTTTGCTCCTCCAGTGTGCAAATCATGCTTGTTTTGCTTCTGTCATGGTTTGACCACACGCAGAATAGTATGTAACCACTGTGAATTGTGATTGCATCCCTCCTAACTGCCCTGGGCATGGGGCTCTTCTTTCCACTGTTAAGTGGCATTATTAGCACAAAACCACAAATAGATGAAATATTGGGGAGGGAAGGACAAATTCCTCGATGGCTCATAAAAAAATCTGCCTGCAGTGCAGAAGATTTGGGTTGGATCACTGGGTTGGGAAGGCTCTCTAAATGAGACAATGGCAACCTACTCCAGTATTCTTGCATGGAGAATCCCATGGAGAGAGGAGCTTGGTGGGGCTACAGTCTGTAGTGTTGCAAAGAGTTGGACATGACTGAACAACTGAACATACAGAGCATTTACAGAGCCGTGAAACTATTCTGTATAATACTGTAATGGTGGAACAGTCATCAGACATTTGTCAAAACCCACATCATAATATACACCACCAAGAGTGAACACTAATGTAAATCATAGGCTTTGAGTGATAATGATATGTCAATGTAAGTGCATGGATTATAGCAAACAACCGCTCCGGTGTAGGGTGTTGATAGTGGGGGAGGATGTGTATATATGGGAATTCCCTGTACTTTCTGTTCAATTTTTCTGTGAACCTAACAATGTTCTAAAAAAGTAAGGTCTATTTTAAAAAGTCAGTTCTTCCTTAAAAGTTCTGAAAAGAACTAGTGGAAACTGAAATTACCTTTTGAAAGTGGGAGAACAGGTTTGTCAACTGTGATGCTTATAGGTAAAGCCAGACTCCCACTCATTGTGTCAATAAATTCCTCAGTTCTTTCCTCACCAATCTCTTGTGCTAGAGGATTTGAAATCATTTCATCTTCTGGTCAGTTGAAAGAAACAATATGTGAATTTCTCTATTATATATAGGACCAATATTTCAAATATGCATTTAAATTTACTTATTAAAACTTACTTATACAGTTCCTATTTTCAAAAAGATGTTAGGCAGCTTACAGTAAAAGATACAAGTAATAAATTTTTAGATAATAGAATATCACCAAAAGAGGATGTTAGGATTGTAAATAAACAGAAAAATACATATGTTAATTCTAAAGTTATCATGGTTTCTATAACAGAGTAGAAGACTTTTGCTCTAGTTTCCATAACTTTGACTTTATCTACGTTGGTTAAGTCACTTTTCAAAAACGAGGAAGCACACAATTCATCAGAGGAGATAAAGTTTTTCCTGGTATAAATTCTGAAGTATTTATGTGATCATTTCCTCATAACCGTTTTAGAGCAAATGCAGAAATAGATTAATTTATATGACTATTTCTTTTATTAATTTCTGAAAAAACTTGAAAGTAGAATATTTAAGGTCAATGAAGACTGTTCTGCCAGCATCTAAACACAAAATACTACAATATCTTGGTTAACACTAACCTTAAATGTTTCTTTGCTTTTATTTCATCAGTTAACCCAGTCTCAGAATTCTTTTTTCTTTTGCAAAAAACATAAGATGATTTATTGCCTAGAAACCTGTAGAGTCTATTGTTTGAACCTTCAAATTCCAATTCCTTTTCATTTTTGAATAGCTTCGTTCCTACTGGTTCAAATACTTTATGGTTCATTAGAACTTGGCAAAGACCAACTCCTTTAAGACGAGAGATGTCATTACTACTTAGGCACATATTTTGCCTAAGATGACTTAATACTGCATTGACAACATAGGAACCGGTAAAAGTCTTTTATGTTTGTAAATGCTGCTTCCTTCTTTATTTCCACTTGAGTCTGAAGGGAGTAAATAATACCATCCCATAGCTGAGTAGCTCGAAAGGGACCAGAGCATCATGAAAAAAAATTTAAACATATGTTTCTAGCAAGTTTAGATTACACAAAAATATGTAAGTTTTTTTTGCAACCTTATGCTTTTTTATGTCATATCTGCTGCCAATGCCTTTCTTGAGTTTCTTCTCCTCGCATCTTATGGAAACTATAATAAGTTTCCTAAGGTTGCACATGTTCACCTCCCAATAAAATCAGAGTAAACCTAGGAATTTGCTCTACTGATAAAACATATACTATTATGTGAATGTATAGTCTTGAAGAATATTAATTTAGGATACATTCAAAAGGAATGTACACACTTACTGAACTCTTGTTTATTACAGAGCTGTGGCTTCATCAGACTCTGTTTTCATTTCTTTTTGACTTTTTGAACAATGACAACCTTTGCATGACAGAAATCTAGGGCAAGGAGCTGAAAAAATTTGATTTATCTGTCAGTTGTTCTTGTTGAAAAAGAAAACTTAGGAATAATGAAAACCTGAAGACAGTGAAATGTCTAGCACATGGGGAATAGTTAAATAGATTATAGTATAGCTTTATTACAGAATATTAAAAACCATTAGGAAGAATGACATTTATGGCATGAAGGATTTCATTAAGTAGTAAAAACAGAGTTGGGCGGAACAATTTTTATACTATTAATATCATCCTAGTTATGCAAAAGTAAATTCCTAACCTATACACAAATATATGAAAACAGAAAGAAAGGTCTGGAAGGATAAAATTCAAACTAACCTTTGGGAAACAGACATAATGAAAGCATGTTCACTTTTCAGCATACATATTTCTGATGTTTATAAAGTACATATATAAACTTTTTCAATTAACTGAAGACAATAAAATTTAAAAATTTAGATATAATTTACATTTCACAAAATTCACTCTTTTAAAGTGTACAGTTCAATGACTTTTCATTCACAGCTCTGTGCAGCCATCTCTTTCATCTAACTCCAGACCATTTCATCACTTCAAAAAGAAGACTTCATACAGTTAGCAGTCACTCTTCATTCCCTCCTACCCCAGGGAATTTTTAATAAATTTTTAGTAAGATAAGGGAATAAATGGAAACATCTAGAACGTTGTCTCTAGATTTTTGTTGTTAGAATCCAAGAATTTAAGGTCTTTCTTCCTTTGCCTATGAATAACTGGAAGTTCAATTCAATTCAGTTCAGTCGCTCAGTCGTGTCCGACTCTTTGCGACCCCATGGACCGCAGAACGCCAGGCCTCCCTGTCCATCACCAACTCCCGGAGTTTACCCGAACTCATGTCCATTGAGTCGGTGATGCCATCCAACCATCTCAGCCTCTGTTGTCCCCTTCTCCTCTTGTCTTCAATTTTTCCCAGCATCAGAGTCTTTTCAAATGAGTCAGCTCTTCGCATCAGATGGCCAAAGTATTGGAGTTTCAGCTTCAGTATCAGTCCTTCCAATGAACATTCAGGACTGATTTCCTTTAGGATGGACTGGTTGGATCTCCTTGCAGTCCAAGGGACTCTGAAGAGTCTTCTCCAACACCACAGTTCGAAAGCATCAATTCTTCGGCGCTCAGCTTTCTTTATGGTGAAAGACATGGTTTTTCCATGACTGCTGGAAAAACCATAGCTTTGACTAGACAGACCTTTGTTGGCAAAGTAATGTCTCTGCTTTTTAATATGCTGTCTAGGTTGGTCATAACTTTCTTCCAAGGAGTAAGTGAGTAACAGGAAACTGGATGCCAATTTTACATAACTGTGTGATGTTTAGAGCAAAGAAACAGTCACCTTCAAATGCCCTCTGTACCAGAAGCTGTCTGTCCTTGAACTATTACAGCCCGAGACCTTGTGGACAGTGCTTAGACAGAAGCAGGGGGCGGAGGGCAGAGTGGAAAAGGGGAAGGTTTGAGGAGTAGGAGCAAGTAGGGTCGAGGTTAGGGTAGGGTGGGATAGATAAGCCTAGGAGTCTATGAGCGGTGGAGACAGGGTTATTTTCCATGGACCATCTGCCTCGCTAAGCGTCATTAAACAAGCAGGCCAGGTTAAAGAAACAGTCCTCGAGCTCAAGGACTTGCAGCATTGAACGTCTTAGAATCATAGACCAGCAGACCATACTCTTGAATCCAAGCTGCATTTTAACAACATCCCCAAATCATGTGTTCACATTGAAGTCTGAGAAGTACTGCTTTGCAGGATTCCCCAAGAGTAGCTTCTGAAAAGACCCAGAGGCGGTCCTCAGTCAGACTGAGAGGACATGTGGGCGGGGAAAGGGGCGGGTCCAGGAAAGGGGCGGGCCCCAGAGGCCTGAGCTCAAAGTCCAAACCTTCGCTCTCCGCAGCCGTGCCCCTCTTTAGGGCACATTTGGCTAGGCTCTAAAGGGCTACCTGTCCCTCTTTTACTGGAGCCTCTAGGGCTCACGAAGCTCGATCCGTTCCACCCAGGGTCGGGAAGCTGGATCTGGCCGTCAAGGCAAGGCTACGGAACTGCGAAGTCAAATGAATTGCCATAAACTCGTCCACAGGGCTCCGCCTCCGGCCCGTGACCCCGCCCCTACTTGGCTCTCTTGGGGCGGGGGCCAAAGACGTCCCGGTCCCGCCCCTTCCGAACAAGCCGGAAGTGACGTCATGCCCGGACCGACTGGTCTTTCGGTCTTCTTCCCCCTCCTTTACTTTTCTTCCCCACTCCCGCCCCTCCCCTCCCTTTTCCCCTCCTCCGGTTCCAGCCTTTGAGGCCGCAAGAGTGTAGGAGGCTATGGAGTAAGCCGGAGGCAGCGGCCAGGCGCCGAAGCTGAGCAGGAGCAGCCGAGAGGCGTTTGGGGGGCGGGAGAGGAAGAGCCCCAGCGCCGCCCCTCCTGAGGGAGAAGGGGAAGAGGTGAGTGACCGCCCATGGGTACCGAACGACCTCCTTCACCGATCGCGCACCCGCCTGGGCTCCCCAGGCAGAGAGAAGGAATAGGGAAGGACCTGCACCGGGGGTAGGCCTCCCAAGGTCCCCGGGGTTGGCGACTGTTGCCTGGTGACGGGCCTGCTGGCTGCAGGCGGGGCCGGCTGGGCGGTAGGCGCCCTCGCGCGAAGCCGGGCTGGGGTAGCGGCAAGCTGCGGGGAGCGGATCCGGGAGGCCCGAGTCTCCCGGAGGCCTGGAAGCGACTGGAGACCCCGGGCTGGAGCCATCTGCTGGAGGGAGAGCCCCCTGCTCAGGCTCAGGAGCTCGGGTTTCCGCGGTGGAGATCTTGGTTCCCTTTTGGGAAATAGGACACTACTCCGGGACTGGGTGAGAAGAGCTCCCCTCAGTGCTGAGGTGCGCCTCTGATAACCTGGGTTACCATCTGAGGCCCTCCGGCCCAGCGTCCTTTTCTGACAGGAGCTTTAGTTCTGGAATGGAAGGTTATTGTTTGTGAGGTGGGTGGGGCAGGTGTTTTGTTAAATACCCTCTCCGAGGCTCCTGCTCTCCTGTTTTTCTACGTAGGAGAGAAAGGATGGAAGAAGGTTGAGACCCATGAAGCTTGCAAAAACTTGGGATCCGATAGAGTACATATCTGTGGTCAGTAATTAAGGGAACCAGTGTTGTCAAGTCAGCTCCCATAACAGTCTTCCTGAGGCTCCAGTCTCAAGCGACTTAAAAGCACCAAGTCAGTAGTGACACAGTTTTAAGCTGCAAACTAGTATTTTTATAGATCAAGGTCTGGAGTCAAAAAATTTACAAATTGGATTCTATGGGTAAGAAGTTTCCTAAGTCGCATTCTCAAGCCTCTTCATTCTGGAATATTAATATGGTTTAAGGTTAATGCTCCAAACCAGCCTGTCACAATAAAACCCCCTTCATGTTCTAGTAACAGACTGAAAGTCAGGTGGTTGAAGCTTCCTTTTGGACTTTACAGGTTATTTTTTTGTTTGTTTGGCTTCTTATCTCTTTTTTTTTTCATTTAAATACTAATTTTTTTTAAGTTTTAAAATAATTTATCAGCTGAGTATAAGTAGAATTCTTGAGATACTATTAAACTGTAGTCATAAAAGACAATTTTGAGGGAGTGTTTAAAGGAAAGAACCTAAAGGAAAGTAAGGACCTTCATTCTGTTCAGATCCATTTTATACACATGCAGAAACCTATTCTATTCTCTCTGATATCCAAAAACACCCAGTAAAATAAAACACCCAATAAAATACAAGCGCAATGTACACTGAAATGTTTCTATAAAAACCAATCCCATAATAAGGAAAAACTACTCATACTCACATGTTTGAAAGTCATGACTTATCTCCCAAGAAAAATAGGTCCTCTTACTGTGTTTGACTCAAGTGACTAGTTTTCATCATCCATCCTTTCTATAGGAGTTCAAGTTTGACAATTTCCTGTCTCATACCAGTCTCTCCTGGAGTCTTATTTGAATATCTCTTGAGTCTGTTTACTCCTGGTCTTTACACTAATATTCTAGTTCCAGCCATCATCATTTCTCATTTGAATTATTTACGGTCTCCTAATTAAGGCCTTTAGCAGCAGCAGCAGCAGGTGGCCCTACAGAGAAGGCAATGGCAATGCACTCCAGTACTCTTGCCTGGAAAATCCCATGGACAGAGGAACCTGGTAGGCTGCAGTCCATGGGATCGCTAGGATTGGAAACGACTGAGCGACTTCCGTTTCACTTTTCACTTTCATGCATTGGAGAAGGAAATGGCAACCCACTCCAGTATTCTTGCCTGGAGAATCCCAGGGACGGGGGAGCCTGGTGGGCTGCCGTCTGTGGGGGTTGTAGAGAGTCAGACACGACTGAAGCGACTTAGTAGCAGCAGCAGCAGCAGGTGGCCCTAGCGGTAAAGAACCTACCTGCCACTGCAGGAGACATAAGAGACACAGATTTGATCCCTGGATCGGGGAGATCCCTGGAGTAGGAAATGGCAACCCGCTCCAGTATTCTTGCTTAGAGAATCCCATGGATAGAGGAGCCTGACGGGCTACAGTCCATAGGGTCACAAAGGGCAGACACGACTGAAGTGACTTGGCACACACAGAGCGCACAAATAGGGTCTACCTGCATTTACTGTTGGCTCCTTCTATAGTTTTGCACACCAGACTGAGTGATTTTTTCAAAATGCAAATCTGATTACATACTCTTCATGTTTGAAACCCTTCACTTTTTTAAAGAGAAACTAAAATCCTTAACAGGCTGTTTGGGCAGCTCTTAATTGCCTTTGCAACCTCATCTCCACAGCACCTTCCGGCCTCCTTTTCTTCTCCTAGTCACTTTTGTCTTTCTGTTCTGCTTCAGGTGTATGGCATTTGATTATGATGCTTCCTTTGCCTGGAAATGCTCTTCCTTTCCTTTTCATCCAGTTAATGCCTGCTCTTCATTCAGCTTACATCAGGGAAGACTTTCTTAATTAGGATACATTCCCCTAATTATATGTTCTCATGACGCTATTACAGAATTGCCATACTGATTAATACTTATTAAATTAATGAGACTTCCCTCATGTCTTGATACTGTGTAAGTGCTTAATAAATGTTTGTTAAATGTATGAATTCATTGACTACTTACGAAATGTGCCAGAAATTGTTCTCAATATTTTGTGTGCATCATGTCTTTAATCCTCACAACAGTTACTTGAGGCACGGGTGACGATTTCTGTTTTTTAAAGACTGGAAATAGTGTTAGGGAGGCTAGTTGGTGGTTATAGTGCTTTTATGAAACCTGGCATCTGAACCCAGGTTTTGCTGCCACCGAAGACTGTATTTAATCATGTAATTCTCATACTGTGCGTTGTAATCACGTGGGGAGCTGCTCAAAATATGAATGCCTTGACTGCATGTTTATGGATTCTGACTCCAAAGGCTTGAGATGGTACCTTGGCATTTATATGTTTTAACAAGTAGTGATTGTTTAGTCACTAAATTGTATCCAACTTTTTGCAACCCCGTGGACTGCAGCATGCCAGGCTTCCTTGTCCTTCACCATCTCCTGGAGTTTGGTGAAATTCATGTCTTTTGAGTCGGTGATGCTATCTAACCATCTAATCCTCTGCTGCCCTCTTTTCCTTTTGCCTGCAGTCTTCCTAGCTTCAGAGTCTTTTCCAATGAGTCAGCTCTTCCCATCAGGTGGCCAGAGTATTGGAGCTTCAGCTTCAGCATCAGTCCTTCCAATTAATATTCAGGGCTGATTTCCTTTAGGATTGACTGGTTTGCTCTTTGCAGTCCAGGGAACTCTCAAGAGTCTTCTCCAGCACCACAGTTTAGACGTTCACCAGAATTTGAAGATCATTGCTTTGAAGTTTGAAAAACACTTTTTTCGACAACACTTCTGTGCTGTATGAGTTTTGGTTTTCACGCATTTCAGTTTTATTGCACTGTATCTCAGATTTTAGGTCTTCTTAAGGAATAATCACAGTCCTAAGGAAATCGCTTAGTTATCATTTTGTCTAATTTCCTAGTCAGTTATTCTTTTTCTTCTGGCTAGAGTTGCTAAAGTAAAAGTAAAGAAGTCACTTCGCTGACAGAGGTCCTTATGGTCAAAGCTCTGGTTTTTCCAGTATTCATGTATGGATGTGAGAGTTGGACCATAAAGAAGGCTGAGCGCAGAAGAATTGATGCTTTTGAACTGTGGTGTTGGAGAAGACTCTTGAGAGTCCCTTGAACAGCAAGGAGATCCAACCAGCCAAACCTAAAGGAAATCAACCCTAAATATTCACTGGAAGGACTGATACTGAAGCTGAAGCTCCAGTGCTTTGGCCACCTAATGCGAAGAGCCGACTCACTAGAAAAGACCCTGATACTGGGAAAGATTGAGGACAAGAGGAGAAAGGGACAACAGAGGATGAGATGGTTGGATGGCATTGACTCAATGGATATGAGTTTGAGCAAACTCTGGGAGATAGTGAAGGACAGGGAAGCCTGGCGTGCTGCAGTTCATGGGGTCCCAAAGAGTCAGACACTACTCAGCGACTGAACAACAGAGTTGCTGAACAGTGAGACGCTGCCAGCCCAGTGCTGTTGCTTTTTTTTAAAATTATAATAATTTCCAAATGTCTGGTTGACTTTCTATAGTAAAAACTGTGAAGTTCCTTCCAAAGAGTTGGATGTAATTTTTCCTCAAATTTTACTTATTGTTCAGATTAGCTATTTGATACTTTAGCATATGTTGCCTTGTAACCTCTCATTCTGCTTTTAAAATCTTACTGTATAAAACTTAATGGTGAAAACAATGTTTTATTTCTTGTTTCTCCTACTGTACCTAGCCTGGTGCTTTTCACCTCTTCTGTACCCAGTAGTTTATTGAGTGATGTGTGCTTCACTCTACATTGCTAAGTCTTCTTAGTTTTTTGTTTCTTAAATCAGGGATGTCTCTTGAAATAATCAGTTCCAGCTCAACTTATAATAATTATATACTGTTTATAGTTATAAAGAGAATGATTGTGTTCAGCTGATACAGTATTTGTTTCCCAAGTACAACTAAACATGGTTTCTGTTCCCGAGTAAAACAACATGGTTTCTGTATAGGCCAAAGAATGTTTTTAACCATTTTTTTTTAACTCTTATCTTTTTAAAAACTTTAGTAAATCTGTAAGCAGCCCCTACCAAAAAAAAAGTATTTCAAAAATTCTGTAGTTGGTTTACTTCTCTACCTCTTGCCACTTTGATGGTAAGCTCTTTCATGGCTTATTTTTTCTTTACTTCTTTTTTCCCCAGTTTCTTATGTGATGTCAGGTACATAGTGGGTGCTCAATAAATATTAAATAGTTCACCAGATGAATTTTCATGTCTATTTCTACCTTGGGTACACCAGTGTTGACTCTGTTTGGCTAATGGATAGGCAACTCAAATTTGAACATTAAGTCTGAAAATGTCCTTTGTTTTGATACTCAACTATTTATAGTTTTCAAGTCACATCATATATAGTCTTCCTCCCTTTCATGTCTTGGCACAGTCTTTTCTGGAAACTCCTTCACTTTTCTCCTACTTGAAAAACACTTCTTTTAAATTTTTTTTACTGATTTACAAACACTTCATTTTTGAGCCCATCTTCATGTTCCCAAAGCATGTTACATTCATACTCTAGTTAACTGGTATAAGTCTTTGCAGGTCAGAGTTTGCTACTCAACTGAGTCCCTAAATAGCAGAAATGTTTCCATTTACATCTGGATTCCCAACATATGACAAGTGCATGGCATGTAATACATAGCTTAGGCAGATTTAGAGGAAAGGATATGTAGGTTTTAAATAGGATTTTAATGTCTCTTCCACCTTCCCATCAAAATCAGTAGCAGATGTTCATAGAAAACAACTTGGCATGGCAATAAATGTTTTCATAATTCCAGTAGCAACATTTTCCAACTGCTTTCAGAAATGCAGTATTAAATAGAAAAAGGAAAGTGAATTTTATTTCTATTTATAGACAGTTCAAATCTTTAACAGAAGAAAGTAAGTTATATCTAAATAAATATAATTTAACTGAGAAAACAGGACACAAACTAATGCTACCTTTGTCCAGTGGCCTTCTAGATATTTTTGCTTGTGTATTTTCTAATTTTGTAAGACATTGTGCTTTTTGTGCTTTAAGTTGATAGCATTAGAATTTTTTTTTGTCAAGGGTTTAGATAGTTACAGAGTTTCTAATTTTTAGATTATGTTTTATTTTTATCAGAACCTTGGAGTTTTTGCTTATTAATTGAAATAAGCCTGTTCTGTACACTCCTGTAATAACTATCTTGTTTCTTAATTGTTGTTCTATGACAGATAAGGCATAGGATTTTGCCGTTAAGAACTAAAGCACAAGCCCCTTCAGAATTTCTTACCAAACTTTTTTTGGCTTTACTCTTCAGAGACTTTCAGGATTAATGTATTCTTGAACTGCATTTTCCCTTTTGGCATGCCTGCTAAGGTTTTGTATACCCAGAGAAATGCCCTATAATAAGACTGGGATGGCTGAGAAAACATTTTACTTTGGTCAAGTGGGAGAAAATTGTGAAAAAGAGTTGGTTAGGAAAATTTGCAAGACACACACTTGTTCTCAGGCAAATCAATTTTAGGAAAGAATACACATGGCTTCCCTGATGGCTCACTGGTAGAGTATACCTGCCAGTGCAGGAGATGGGGTTTCAATCACTGAACTGAAAAGATCCCCTGGAGAAGGAAATGGCAACCCACTCCAGTATTCTTGTCTGGGAGATCCCATGGACAGAGGAGCCTGATGGGGTCCATGGAGTTGCAGAAGAGTGGAACAGGACTTAGCATCTAAACAACAACAACACACGGCATGAGTGATAGGCCTTTAGACCTCTTTCTGTGCGGTAGACCCTTAAACAATCTAGTGAAGCCTATGGACCTGTTCTCAGAGTAACATTTTTACAGCTTGTCAGTTTCTTTCTACAAAAGCCTCTGGGATTCTGATTGGATTGCATTGAGTCTGTAGATTGATGGGGAAAATTGACAATATTGTCTGTACAACTTTTTCCATTTACGTCATCCTCAATTTTTCACAGAAAATTTTATTTTCATTATGCAAGTCTTTGTGTCTTTTTTAAGTCCTTGTATCTTGTTAAATTTATTCATAAGTATTTTGTGTCCTTGAAATGCTATTTTTTTCCATTTGCTGTATTTATTTGCATCAGTCTTTGCCTTTTAAATTTTTTACTTTGCATGTCAACTTTTCTTTAGTTCCTTAATTTTTTAAATTGAAGTATGTTTGATTTACAGTGTTCAGTTTCAAGCATATACCAAAGTGATTCAGTTATGCATACATACATACATATATGTATTTTCTTTTCCAGGTCATCTTCCATTATAAGTTACTACAGGATACTTTCTCATAGGCCTAGGCTCCCATGAAATCACTGTTTTTACCCTTGGTTCCAGTGCTTGTGAGAATTTTGTGTACATCCTTTAAGAGTGAAGTCTATGGAACTCCCATGGCTAAGCCCAGCTGGCCTTCAAAGCCAAATGCTCTGGGGGTTCCTCCTCCCAGTGTGCTATAGCTCTGGGCTGGGGAGCCTGATATGGGGCTCAGAACTCACTCCTGTGAGAGAACCTCTGTAATAAAATTTTTCTCTAGTTTGTGGGGAAATATCTCGTATCCTGGGGGAGTATGAGATTTGATTATATCGTGAGTCCACTCCTCTTACTCGTCTTGTGGTTCTGTCTTTATGTCCTTAGTTGTAGAGGATCTTTTCTGGTAGATTTCAGTCCTTTTCAGTGGATTGTTTTGGTTTTGATGTGCTCGAGAGAGGAGATGAGCTTAGGTTCCTTCTATTCTACCATCTTGGCCATTCCTCCCTTCAAAATGGTAATTTTGAAATTTCCATGTTCAGTTGTCTGTTTCTAAAATATAAAAGTAGTCTTTTTAAAAAAGTATTTTCATATTCTGCCTTCATGCTAACTTACATATTAATTCCAGTAGCTGTTTTTGTGGATTACTTCTGACTTTCTGTGTGTATGATCATGTCATTGAGAATAAAGAATTTTACTTCTTCTCTTCCTTCCTGTAGATATTCAGAGATACCATTTATCAGGTTGAGGAAGCTCCTTTCTGTTCTTAGTTTGCTGAGAGTTTTTATAATGAATGAGTATTTTTCGGCCTTAACCTAGTTATTGTTGTTCAGTAGCTCAGTTGTGTCCAAATGTTTGCAACCCTATGGACTGCAGCTCACCAGGCTTCTGTGCTTTCACTATCTCACCGAGTTTGTTCAAACTCATGTCCATTGAGTCGATGATGGCATCCAACTATCTCATCCTCTGTTGCCCCCTTCTCCTGCCCTCAGTCTTTCTCAGCATCAGGGTCTTTTCCAGAGAGTCTGCTCTTCACAAATGGTGGCCAGAGTACTGGAGCTTCAGCTTTAGCTTCAGTCCTTCTAATGAATATTGAGGGTTGATTTCCTTTAGGATTAGCTGGTTTGATCTCCTTGCAGTCCAAGGGACTCTTAAGAGTCTTCTCTAGCACCACAGTTGGAAAGCATCAGTTTTTTAGTGCTCAGCCTTCTTTATGGTCCACCTCTCACATCCACAAATGACTCCTGCCGTAATTTTGACTATATGGAGCTTTGTCGACATAGTGATGTCTCTGCTTTTTAATATGCTGTTTAGGTTTGTCATAACTTTTCTTCTAAGGATCGAATGTCTTTTAATTTCTTGGCTGCAGTCACCCCATACTCAGCAGTCAACGCATCTAAGCCTGGAGTTCTGTTTGTGGTAAGAGTTGTAGTTATGAAATGCATTTCTTTTACTGGGTTGGCCAGAAAGTTCATTCGGGTTTTTTCTGTAACATCTTATAGGAAATATAGGGTTATTCTGACTTTCTCTTCAGTTATGGTAGTTGTACCTTCCAAAGAATTGTTTCACTTTGTCCAAGTTGTTGAATTAATTGGCTGGCATAAGATTATCCATAATATAATACCTGATTGATTCAGAATCTATAGAATCTGTAAGGGATTAGCCTCTGCAGGATTTCCTCTATGTACAATACTGGTCATTTGTGTTTTTAAAAGTTTTCTTAATGTAATTAGAGATTTATCTTAAAAAAGTATGTGGCTTCATTGCTTTTCTTTTTCATTTCTCTTTTAAATTAAATTCAGTCTGTTCCATTTAAGTCTGTTCTTTATTTTCTTCTTTCTACTTTTAAAATTTATTTTGAGTTTAATTCTCTTCTTTTTTCTAACTTCTTAAGTTGGAAGCTTATACCATTGATTGTGGAATTTTTTCCCCTAATATAAACATTTAAAGCTATGAATTTCCTACAAGGCATGCTTTGTCTACATACCACAGATTTCTCAATTTTGTTCATTTCCAGATAATTTAAAGTTTTTCTGTGATTTCTTTTTTAACCCTTGAGTATTTAGAAGTGTTGTTTAATTTCCAGGTATTTGCATTTTTTCTAGATATTTATCTATCACTGACTTCTAGCTTAATTTCATTGTCCTTGTCGAATAATATAAAATTCCAGTAATTTCACTCATTTTGAGACTTGTTTTATGGTCCAGCATATAGTCTATCTTAGTGAATATACCATGTACATATGAAAACAAAATGCATTCTGCTTTTGTTGAGTGGAGTGTTTTAGGTTAGGTTACTTGATTTGTTGTTGTTGTTAAGTCTCTAAGTCGTGTCCTGCTCTTTTGTGACCTCATGAACTATATCCCACCAGGCTTCTCTGTCCATGGGATTCCCCAGGCAAGAATACTGTAATGGGTTGCCATTTACTTTCTCCAAGATATCTTCCTGACCCAGGGACTGAACCCACATTTCCAGTGTTCAGGACTTCTACGTCCTTTCTGATTTTCTGTCTTTTTGGTCTTTCTGTCCATCAGCCACTAAAAACAAATCTGTGAAGTCCCCAGATACACTTGAAGATTTGTCTATTTCTTCCTTCAGTTCTGTTAGTTTTTGCTGCATTTATTTTGAAGCTCTCTTAGTTTAATATTTACACATTTAGGATTGTTATATCTTCTTGAGAATTGACAACTTTGTCACTGTAAAGTGTCCCTCTTTGTCTTGAAGCCTGTTCTGTCTGTTATTAATATAGCCACTCCAGCTCCTATTTTCACATTTTTAAACTTAGTTGCAGCCTGTGGGATCCAGCTCCCTGACCAGTGGAAGCCCAAAGTCTTAACCAGTGAACCACCAGGGAAGTCCCCATTTTTAAACTTTTAAATCATCCTGTAAAGTAGGTTTCTTGTAAACAGTGTATAATTGAGTCTTGGTTTTTTAACATAGTTTGATAGTCTCAGTCATTCAACAGGGCTTTAAATCATTTACATCTAATGTAGTTATTTATATGGTTGGATTTAACTCTGTCTTGTTACTTTGTTTCTATTTTTCACGTTTGTTCTTTGTTTTCTTCTTTTCCTATTTTTTAAAAAATTAACTCAGTCTACTTACTGAAGGGTTCCATTTTATTTCTACTATTGGCTGTTTAGGTTCGTCTCTTTATTATTTCAGGTATTGCTCTAGGGTCTATAATATGTCTTTAATGTGCCACAGTCTAACTTCAAATGATATTATACTACCTCACATATAAGAATATTTCAAAAATATACTTTCACTTCCCCTCTCTTATCCTTGGTTTGTCTTGTCATGTTTTTACTTTTACATATAAGTGCAATACATTTTTGCTATTTTTGCTTTAAATGATTAGCTATCTTTTAGAGATAAGGTAAGATAAGTTTTTTATATACCTGAATGATTTTTAGAGCCCTCCATTCCTTTTGTGGAGAAGGAAATGGCACCCCACTCCAGTGTTCTTGCCTGGAGAATCCCAGGGACGGCGGAGCCTGGTGGGCTGCCGTCTGTGGGGTCGCACAGAGTCGGACACGACTGAAGCGACTTAGCAGCAGCGTTCCTTTTGTAGATTCAGATTTCCAGCTGGTATAGTTTCGTATAACAGTAGAGCCTTTCAGGTTTTATATAGTTATTTTTACTGAGAAGAAAGACTCAGGCCCTCTGTACCGATCAAGTCTTAAAGGGTCTTACAGTGTGCACCGTGATTACGTGGTTGAGCACCGTTCCCGGTAGTGTCCAGTGTGGCTGTGTCTTTTCTCTTATTAGTCTGCGACAGTTAAGGCTGAAGCACGGTTTGGCTCCTTGACTCAAGTATATTGGGTTCTCTGAAGGCAAAACTAACATATACCTGTCTCTATAGGATTGTTTTGCTTGTTGTTTGGGGTATATTAAACTTTTAAACTAAGTAATGAGTAAGTGCTTAAAGAAGGAAGAACCAATGATCACTGCTCTCCTATACTTCTATGTTTCTAGGTAACTATAACTACCCAGAACTGCAGCCATGGAGTCCATGCTAAATAAATTGAAGAGTACTGTTACAAAAGTAACAGCTGATGTCACTAGTGCTGTGATGGGAAATCCTGTCACTAGAGAATTTGATGTTGGTCGACACATTGCCAGTGGTGGCAATGGGCTAGCTTGGAAGATTTTTAATGGCACAAAAAAGTCAACAAAGCAGGTAAGTTTTAATTTGGAGTTCAGCTGGAAGAATAACACACATGCTAATAATGACCATACTGTGCATGTATGCACTTTTATTTTAAGAAATGCTGAAAGTAATCGGTTCTTTAGTTGTCATTTCATTCATCTAAGGAAGTCATAGAAAAACAAATGCTTTTAAACATGCCCTGGAATGTCCTAGTTACAAATACATTATTTGATGTATCAGCTCATCTTGTGATTTAATTTTGTTTACTTAATAACATAAACATATCAGTTGAGCGAGTGTATTAGATATTTAGCAAAATGTTTTAGAATAAAAATTCCCATGTTCCTTTTATCTTTATCAAGAAGTTATGACATACTACTCAGTTAAACTTTTCTAATGTTAAATGCATTCTTTTTTTAAGCACTCTTCCCTCTTTTCTTCTACAGCCTTCTAGAAAATAGACTTCTGTAATATTTTTTCATGTTTATTAACCTGGTAGTCTTTACCATCAAAGGGTGATACATTTGTGGGATATAATCAGTAGTATGTTTGGGGGTATATTGATTTAAAAGTTATTTGGAGACTGTTCTTTTAGTGAAGAGTGGTTTGAGTTGTATTTTTATTAAGTTAAGAAACCAACAGATAGTTCTGAGAAATGTGGAGGATTGTTAAAATTTACTAACCACTTTCTTTTGGAACTGTTGAATTGGAAAATCTCCAGGTTTAAAACCTGTGTGGAAATATATTCTTTAAAAACAAAAATTAGTTTCCAAAAGTACTTCACTTCCGTATACGTGAAACATATAGACTTTAAGACATATGGGGTTTATTACACATATTTTCCAGTAAGTATCAAAATTGTATAATTGTGGGTATGCATTATGACTTTTCCAAAATCAGATTATTCCCAAATAAGTATATTAATAAAGACTGAATTGGCTTTGGTTATCCTTTTATGAAGGAGGAGTCTTGGTCCTGTGATAGATTGCTGGTATGTGGTTTGTACCTGACCTTAAATCTTGTTTTTATTGCCATTTGGTTGGAGGTCCTTAAGTCCAAAGTTGATCTGTACCTTAGATATTGATTCATCATTTTTGAACATTGTTTTCACTTTCACCAGCAGTTCATCCAAAAAATAATGGTTCCTTGAGTATTGACTACTTAGAAAGCTATGATTGAGATCATGAAGTTATGTAAATGACCAACCTCTAATGCCAGTACAAATTGCTTTTATAATCAGTTATATAAAGGAAAAGTGAAAGAATACCACATTTACTAAATTTTGCGTTATAATCCTCTGTTACTATTGGAGCTTCTGTTTTTGCCATAGAACGTGAGAACCAGGCACAAATAGTAGATGATTGCTTAGATATTGCACGCTAATATAGCATTTCTCAGTGGTTAACTTTCAGAACTGAGTTCTCTTATGAAACTATACTGTACTCCTTTTTTTTTTTTTCTGACAAAATTATTGCTTTGAGGAAAAAGGTAGTTTTAGAATATATCATTGGTCTCTGTGGATATGATTTTGAATTTTATTTCTTTGCCTCTTTCAAACCTCAGAGGTCAGAACTCTGAGTATCCTGTTTGGAATGCTGACTGGTTGCTTAAGGAAGAGCTGAGTGTCTAACTAGCTTGGCACTGAAGCCTCATTTGAATTTCTCCCTTAATTGAAAAATGTTAATTCTTTTTTCAGTAGCCTCATATTTATTAAAAGAGAATCAGAGAAAATAGATAATCTAGAGCTGTACTTCATACAATATTGGTAGCCATATGATATGTATGGCTTTTTCAATTAATTAAAATTAAGATTAAATTTAGTTTTTCTGTTGTTGCACTGATCACATTTCAAATGCTGCATGGCCACCTGTGGCTAGTATTACCATATTGGACAATGCAGGTATAGAACTTCCTATCATCACAGAAAGTTCTGTTGAACAGTGCTGATTTTAGAGAAACTTATTTTAGAAAAATAATGGAAAAGGATACTCTTCTTTGTCCTTTTCTTCCCCCTTAAAGTGACATTGAGGCTGAAGGAATCTTGCCTACCATCTCAGCTTTTTTTCACTTAGCATATAGTGCACTTGATTGTAGTTGTGTTTTATAGCAGAATGAAAGTGAAGTGAAAGTGTTAGTCACTCAGTCGTGTCCAACTCTTTGTGACCCCATGGACTGTAGTCCGCAAGGCTTTTCTGTCCATGGGATTCCCAGGCAAGAATACTGGAGTGGGTAGCCATTCCCTTCTCCAGGGGATCTTCCTGACCCAGGGATTGAACTTGGGTCTCCCACATTGCAGACAGATTCTTTACCGTCTGAGCCCCCAGGGCAGCCCTTATAGCACAATGCTGCTGCTGATGCTGCTGCTAAGTCGCTTCAGTCGTGTCCGACCCTGTGTGACCCCATAGGTGGCAGCCCCGTCCATGAGAATCCCCGTCCCTGGGATTCTCCAGGCAAGAACACTGGAGTGGGTTGCCATTTCCTTCTCCAGTGCATGAAAGTGAAAAGTGAAAGTGAAGACCCTCAGTCGTATCCGACTCTTTGCGACCCCATGGACTGCAGCCTACCAGGCTCCTCCGTCCATGGGATTTTCCAGGCAAGAGTACTGGAGTGGTTGCCATTGCCTTCTCCGTTATAGCACAAAATATGATCTTAAATTTGACTTAGAGGTAAACATCAGGTAAGATACTTTGGGCTAGGAGATTCTTATACCTGGTTTTAATAGTTAAAAATAGGAAAGTGTTTTCTCTTGTTACATGGCAGTGAAATAAATACTATGATATTCAAACTATTGCATTTAAAGTTTGCATCTTGTTCTTTCCTCCATTTCCTCACATTTTACTGTTTTTACATGATTTTCAAAAAGTATCATAATTTCACATTGTATTAAAAAAAAAACCCACAAAAAACACAGCAGTATTTCCAAGTAAAAAGAATCTTTATATTAGTATTTTCAGGGTTTGTATACATAGCCCTTTGAGGGATATCTATGTATTTTTTCCTAGGATTGGTTATTTCAAGTTGACATTAGTAGATAATTAATTAAAATTTTCAGATTACATACAACTTAAAAATTTTTAACGTAAATGTTTGAAACCCTCTGAGAAGAGTTGTTAGAACAACACTTAAAAACTGATGAAAAAAGAACATTTATGAAACCTGGAATACAGCAAGATAAGAAGACTTGGTAAATATAAAGTTAACTTGTGTGCGGTTACTTGTGCTTTCATTGTACCTGATTGGACATCTGTATTATTATTCTGTCTTTATGCTTCCAAAAACCAATTTCTGCTGCTCTTTATTATTTTTGAAGGACATTCATTGAAGAAGTAGCTCATAGTGAATAATTTAGGAAAGTGAAATTAAGATTTCCTGAGAATCTTCATGGCAAGTGTATATTTTGTAGTAAAATAAAGTTCTTAGGCTAGTTTTGTATATAAAATGAGCATTGAGATTTTAAAAAGTTATTATCTAGATAAACTTAACCACATACAACATGTAAACATGTGGAAATGGATAGATCTTCAATTATAGTTTATTAGCACTTGAAGCTACTATTTAGTCGTAAGTATTATTTAGTTTCCTTTTTGAGTGTTTATTTAAAGCAGCACTTACTTCCTAACCATTAGTCTTTCTACAGTCTCTTTCTGGAGATGCTATAAAATAACTCTTGTTATGTCTAGTAGATAATTGCTGGGCTTAGTTTATTCTGCTGTATTTCTCTTACAGCTTTGAAACTGACTTAGTCTTTTTACAGGGTAGCATATTTAGGATTAAAATGGTTATATAAACATAGATAGGATAGGAATTTTATACAGGTGATATGTGTTACCAGAGGGGGTAGTGTAGTGAAGCAGTAGAAGCAAGACACAAACTAGGGATTAGGTGATAATCTATTCTGTTGAAAGTTTTGAGGTACAGTCTAAGTTTTCTTTTAGAAAATCAATATGAGGCCTAAAGTTCAGTTAACTAGTCACTACTTTGTTGACATTGGCTAATTTTAATTAACTATTTGGACCAAAGGAAATATTTTAAGATAGTTGATAACCTATTCTGATCTGAAATCTTTCAACTTTGACCTAAGACAATAAATGGATGCCTCAGAGAGTGTGTTGTTTCTTTTCTTTATGAACTGTAGTGTTCTTCCTTCAGAAAGGTAAATCCGTAGGAGCTCAGAAATCACATCTTTTTTTAAAAGAGTTAAAACATCTTGAAAAAATAAACACATTTAAATTAGATGCATTTCAAAATGTGTTAGAACATTTACTAAAATAAGATTATACGCATGAATAGTGAGATAGGAGCTTGAACTTTTAGGTCGTTTGTTTTTAGTTCAAAATAATATTACATAAGGTTCTTAGCTCCTGTTTGTTCTGTGTCTCAAACTAATCGAAAGAGCTAATATTTGTGTGTGTGTGTGTGTGTGTGTGTGTATGCATGCATGCCAGGCTAACTTATAAAGGCAGTATATATGTGAGTGCTATTTGAAGCTCTCACTCAAATAGTTTCCTGGGCATATATCATGTTTCATTGTTATTTAGTCACTAAGTTGTGTTTGACTCTTTTGAGACCCCGTGGACTGTTGCCCACCAACCTCCTCTATCCATGGGACTTCCCAGGCAAGAATACTGGAGTGGGTTGTCATTTCCTTCTCCAGGGAATCTTCCCAACCCAGGCATTAAACCCGTGTCTCTTGTGTCTCTTGCATTGGCAGGTGTACTCTTTACCACTGCACCAGCTGGGAAGCCTGACTCTTACACCTTTAAAAATCTTTAAATTTAGTAATCGTGAAGAAACCAGCTTTTTGATATCAGAAAAGTATTACAATGGTGCTAAAATGTGCATAGCATTATGCGTTTGTAGATAATGCATAGCTCAAATTTTATTACTTTTATATATTCTTGATTAAAATTACACATTTCTTTTATTAGGAAGTGGCTGTTTTTGTCTTTGATAAAAAGCTAATTGACAAATATCAAAAATTTGAAAAGGATCAAATCATCGATTCTCTAAAACGAGGAGTCCAACAGTTAACTCGACTGCGACACCCTCGACTTCTTACTGTCCAGCATCCTTTAGAAGAATCCAGGTAAATTTTTATGAAACTTACATTAGAGACTTCCTAAAAAAATAGTTTTTAAAAATACCTTTATATTTGCATTCTATCTATGCAACATACTTTCAGTGAAAAATTTTTTATAAACTTTGAGTGTTGAGTTCTTATGGATTAATTACTTCTTTAAAATTTACTTGCTTGTGCTATGTGTATATCTCTTTTTGAAGCATTAATAGGAGTTTTCCCTACATTTGCCATGAGTCTGTGTGTGTTTACTCTGTGCTCAAGACTACATTACTCCAAATGGAAGCTACAAGAGAACTCCCTGCCTGAAAGAAGTGGTTCTTGTTAATTTACTAGAATTCATTGTGCCCTTTTCATTGATTCATTGTTCAGAGGTTGTTTTTATGTGTGTTCCAGGTAGTACTGTTCTGGGTGTTTAACTTTTTACTAGGTCTGTATGTCAGCCCATAGCCCTCAGTTACTCCACTATCTCTGACCCTGCAGCTCCCCTTATACTGATTTAAATATTGCAGAACTTGGGCTTTATTGGCATTCATGAAGAGAGAGAATTTAGGGGTTACTTTAAGGCATTTTCATGGCTAGGTGTAAAAATTACAGTAGCATTGATGGAAATAGGAACACGTTACAGAGGAAAAAAGTAACTTCGAGTTTTTAATGACTTAATAATATGGAAATGGCACTGGAATCATCCAAAAGAAATGTGCTGTAGAACAGTAAGCCAGACAAAAGTTCAGAGCTGGTGATGTCTATGGAGGTGAATAACGTGGTGGTGGTGAAAGTCGCTCAGTCGTGTCCGACTCTTTGCTACCCCATGGACTATGCAGTCCATGGAATTCTCCAGTCCAGAATACTGGAGTGGGAAGCTCTTTCCTTCTCCAGGGGATCTTCCCAACCCAGGGATCAGACCCAGGTCTCCCGCGTTGCTGATGGATTCTTTACCAGCTGAGCCACAAGGGAAGCCCTAGTAACATAGAGGCAGTAATTAAAACCATAAAAAAATGAATTTCAGGAGCATGAGTCGAAAGAGCAGAGTAGTGATGACAGAACTTGAAAAGGGGAAAGAAGGGCCAGGGAAAGAAACTGGAGGAGAAATGCCACACGTGTTGTATGGCAGGAGAAAATTGGCAGTGTGTTATGGGAGCCAAATAAGGGAAGAAAGGACTCCCTAACACTGGAGAAAGTGAAAGTGAGTGACATCGCTCAGTCGTGTCCGCCTCTTTGCGACCCCGTGGACTGTAGTCTACCAGGCTCCTCCATCCATGGGATTTTCCAGGCAAGAATGCTGGAGTGGGGTGCCATTTCCTTCTCCAGGGGATCTTCCCCACCCAGGGATCGAACCCAGGTCTCCCACATTGCAGGCAGACGCTTTAACCTCTGAGCCACCAGGGAAGCCCACCTAATAAAAAGGAAAGACAGGCTGAGAAGGACCATTGCATTTGGCTAGGGAGAAGTTATTAGTGATACTCAGTTATTTCAGTAGGATGGCAGTTTGGAAGCTAGAAAGGAACCCAGCAGAGAAGACATCATTATGTGAATCAAGTCCCATAAAAGGAACTAAAAGGAAATTTCAGGAGGATAGTTATGAATCACTAATATACTGAGGTAAAGGGTAGGGAAATGAGATCATTCATGTTAAATGAACTTTACTCTTTTTCAGGTAGAACGTGGATCACAGATGAGTAGTGGGTAAAAGAATGAGGAGTTACTATAAGAGGGCTATGAAGGGATATTCTTGAATGTTGAAAAATAAAAAGAGTAAGATTAAGTATATTATGTCTTTAGACATGAGTTTATGAAGTCTTGGATTTTGTATTGTTGCTTCAGCTTCTGACAGAAGCAAGAGTAAAAGAAACCTGTGATGGTAACTACAGGGTTAGTAAGTGTTTGCTCAGTAAAGAGTAGTAAGGATGATTGTTGAGGCGGTAGGGAGAAAGGGGTAAAGTGTAGTCAGGACTGAATACTTCAGACTTGTTGAATAAAGTTTCTGGGAAGCTAGATTAGGTGGTGGTAGTAGAAGGTAGTAAATGAATGGTTAGTAAATACCTGTGGTTGGGTAAGATGGTCCTTGAGATGGGCTATGGTGCTTCTGGTGTGTAACTGTTTGTAATGATGATGGAAATAAATATTCAAGAAAGATAATAGGGGCTTCAAACTTGAATAATCATGAATATTGATATGGCCAAGGATGATTCTGAGGACAAGACAGCAAAGGAAAAAAATTAGAGTTGCTGAAATAAATGAGTCCTGGGAATCACTGAAAATTGTATTCAAACCCTAGGAGTATTTGAGCAGTTTTCCTCCAGTACAGTTCAGTGAAAGAAAGCCTGGTGTCCGATGTGTTAATAAACTTAGCAAGGGAGTGAAGAGCAAGATCAGGATCATTATCTTTCATGATAACTGAGCTGGCAGGACAGTGTAAGCTCCTCCTTCAACCTAAGCAGCTCTGTCTTTATCTCTTATACATACTGAACTTCTGCATATGCTTTCATTTGAAAAATAGTTCAAGGTGAAAAGAAAAGTTACTCAGTACTACTGACAGATGGAATAGCAGAAGGCATGTTTCCCATTTAGCAGTCACTGTCTAGGTTCAGAGGCTTGGGATAGCTTTGTTACTGCGCTGCCTTACAGTTCTTGGGGTCACTTACCGTAGCCTAAAAGCCCTAAGGCATGAAATGTTAGGACTTGAAGTCTCAGACGCTTGGTAATTACAGTAGCAATTGTAAGCAATTATTGAGCTTATATTTTAGTCAGTATGTTATGTATTTCACATGCATTTGATCTTCATGGTAACCCTTCATGGTGGTCTTGCATCACCATTTTACAAATGGACAAAGTGAGACTCAAAGTGTCTAAGTGAGACCAACAAAGAATAAGGATGCTGGAACTTGAAATTGAGTATTTGTCTTCAGAGCTTGAGTTCTTGATCATTAGTCTACAAGGCTTATTGAATGTTAGTATCTAACATTTTCTGAATTTCTAAACATTCTTATAATCAAAAAACAATAGAGAAATCCCTGGCCTTCCAGTGGTTAGACTCTGAGCTTCTAATGCTGGTGGCCCAAGTTCAGTCCCTGGTCCGGGAACTAAGATGCCGTAAGCCGCGCAGTATGCATAAAGCAATACAAAAAAAAAAAAACAAATCAAGAATGCTAATTTTAAAAATTGGAAACTTGTGACACCTTTAAAAATGATAGATAAAAACAAAGCTGCTCTGAGATTGAGGTTGTCATGAGGCCAGTCACTCCGACCAGCATCTGGACCTAACTGCCTGGCCCTGAAATCTTCCACACAAACCTCCTAGTGAGCTCCCTCAGCTCCAGGTGTGTCCATGGGCCGTGCTCTGAGCAGAACATCGTATCTCCTGGCCCCTCGGCAACCTGGGGGAGCCTTGTTGATCCTCTGTATGTGGGCTCCATAGTCACTTCCAGTCAGTTCAGCTCAGTTCAGTCACTCAGTCGTGTCCGACTCTTTGCGACCCAGTGGACTGCAGCACGCCAGGCCTCCCTGTCCATCGCCAACTCCCAGAGTCTACTCAGACTTGTGTCCATTGAGTTGTTGATGCCATCCAACCATCTCATGCTCATCGTCTCCTTCTCCTCCTGCTTTCAGTCTTTCCCAGCATCAGGGTCTATTCAATGAGTCAGTTCTTCCAATCAGGTGGCCGAAGTATGGAGTTTCAGCTTCAGCATCAGTCTTTCCAGTGAATATTCAGGACTGATTTCCTTTAGGATGGACTGTTTGGATCTCCTTGCAGTCCAAGGGACTCTCAAGAGCCTTCTCCAATACCACAAGTCAAAAGCATCAATTCTTCAGTGCTCAGCTTTCTTTATAGTACAATTCTCATATCCATACATGACTACTGGAAAAACCATAGCTTTGACTAGACAGACCTTTGTTGGCAAAGTAATGTCTCTGCTTTTTAATATGCTGTCTAGGTCAGTCATAACTTTCCTTCCAAGGAGCAAGCCTCTTTTAATTTCATGGCTGCAGTCACCATCTGCAGTGATTATGGAGCCCCCAGAAATAAAGTCTGTCGCTGTTTCCATTGTTTCCCCATCTATTTGCCATGAAGTGATGGGCCCAGGTGCCATGATCTTAGTTTTCTGAATGTTGAGCTTTAAGCCAACTTTTTCATTCTCCTCTTTCACTTTCATTAAGAAGCCCTTGAGTTCTTCTTTGCTTTCTGCCATAAGGGTGGTGTCATCTGCATATCTGAGGTTATTGATACTTCTCCCCGCAATCTTGATTCCAGTGTGGGCTTCATCCAGCCCAGTGTTTCTCATGATGTACTTGGCATATAAGTTAAGTAAGCAGGATTACAATATACAGCCTTGACATACTCCTTTTCCTGTTTGGAACCAGTCTATTGTTCCGTGTCCAGTTCTAACTGTTGCTTCCTGAGCTGCATATAGATATCTCTGGAAGCAGGTCAGGTGGTCTTTCAGAATTGTTTCTCTTTCAGAATTTTCCACAGTTTATTGTGATCCACACAGTCAGAGGTTTTGGCCCACTTGGTAAAGCACAGGTAGATGTTTTTCTGGAACTCTCTTGCCTTTTTGATAATCCATCGGATGTTGGCAATTTGATCTCTGATTCCTCTGCCTTTTCTAAATCCAGCCTGAACATCTGGAAGTTCTTCGTACACATACTATTGAAGCCTGGCTTGGAGAATTTTGAGCATTACTTTACTAGCGTGTGAGATGAGTGCAATTGTGCAGTAGTTTGAGCATTCTTTGGCATTGTTTTTCTTTGGGATTGGAATGAACACTGACCTTTTCCAGTCCTGTGTCAACTGTTGAGGTTTCCAAATTTGCTGACATATTGAGTGCAGCCCTTTCATAGCATCATCTTTTAGGATTTGAAATAGCTCCACTGGAATTCCATCACCTCCACTAGCTTTGTTCATAGTGATGGTTCCTAAGGCCCATATGACTTCCCATTCCAGGATGTCTGGCTCTAGGTGAGTGATCACACCATCGTGGTTATCTGAGTCATGAAGATCTTTTTTGTATAGTTCTTCTGTGTAGTCTTGCCACCTCTTTTTAATATCTTCTGCTTCTATTAGGTCCATTCCATTTCTGTCCTTTATTGTGCCCATCTTTGCATGAAATGTTCCCTTGATATCTCTAATTTTCTTGAAGAGATCTCTAGTCTTTCCCATTCTATTGTTTTTCTGTATTTCTTTGCATTGATTACTGAGGAAGACTTTCTTATATCTCTCCTTGCTATTCTTTGGAACTCTGCATTCAAATGGGTATATCTTTCCTTTTTTCCTTTGCCTTTAACTTCTCTTCTTTTCACAGCTGTTTGTAAGGCCTCCTCAGACAACCATTTTGCCTTTTTGCATTTCTTTTTCTTGGGGATGGTCTTGATCCCTGCCTTCTGTACAGTGTCATGAACCTCCATCCATAGTTCATCAGGTGCTCTGTCTATCAGATCTAATCCCTTGACTCTCACTTCCACTATATAATTGTAAGGGATTTGATTTAGGTCATATCCAAATGGTCTAGTGGTTTTCCCTACTTTCTTCAATTTAAGTCTCAGTTTGGCACTAAGGAGTTCATGATCTGAGCCACAGTCAGCTCCCAGTCTTGTTTTTGCTGACTGTATAGAGCTTCTCCATCTTTGGCTGCAAAGAATATAATCAATCTGATTTCAGTATTGACCATCTGGTGATGTCCATGTGTAGTCTTCTCTGTGTTGTTGGAAGAGGGTGTTTGCTATGACCAGTGCATTCTCTTGGCAAAAGTCTATTAGCCTTTGCCCTGCTTCATTCTGTACTCCAAGGCCAAATTTGCTTGTTACTCCAGGTATTTTTTGACTTCGTACTTTTGTATTCCAGTCCCCTATAATGAAAAGGATATCTTTTTTGAGTGTTAGCTCTAGAAGGTCTTGTACGTCTTCGTAGAACCGTTCAACTTTTCAGCTTCTTCAGCATTACTGGTCGAGGCATTTTCTTGGATTACTGTGATATTGAATTATTTGCCTTGGAAGTGAACAGAGATCATTCTGTCATTTTGGGGATTGCATCCAAGTATTGCATTTCGGACTCTTTTGTTGACTATGATGGCTACTCCATTTTTTTCTAAGGAATTCTTGCCCACACTATTAGATATAATGGTCTTCTGAGTTAAATTCACCCATTCTAGTCCATTTTGGTTCGCTGATTCCTAAAATGTCGATGTTCACTCTTGCCATCTCCTGTTTGACCACTTCTAATTTGCCTTGATTCATGGACCTAACATTCCAGGTTCCTATACAATATTGCTCTTTACAGCATTGGACTTTACTTCCATCACCAGTCACATCTACAACTGGGTGTTTTTGGTTTGGCTCCATCTCTTCATTCTTTCTGGAGTTATTTCTCCACTGACCTCCAGTAGCATATTGGGCACCTACTGACCTGGGGAGTTTATCTTTCAGTGTCCTGTCTTTTTGCCTTTTCATACTGTTCATGGGGTTCTTAAGGCAAGAATACTGAAGTGGTTTGCCATTCTCTTCTCCAGTGGACCATATTTTGTCAGAACTCTCCACCATGACCCGTCTGTCTTGGGTGGCCCTTCAAGGCATGGCTCATAGTTTCATTGAGTTAGACAAGGCTGTGGTCCATGTCATCAGATTGGTTAGTTTTCTGTGGTTGTGGTTTTCAGTCTGATGGAGAAGGATAAGAGGCTTATGGAAGCTTCCTGATGGGATAGACTGACTTAGGGGGAAAACGGTTTTATTCTGATGGGTGGGGCTATTCTTAGTAAATCTTTAATTTTCTGTTTTGGGTGGGGCTGTGTTCCCTCTCTCTTACTTATCTGGGGCCAAACTATGGTGGAGTTAGAAGATAATAAAGATAAAAGTGACTTTCTTCAAAAGGTCCCATGCAGGCACTGCTCAGTGCTCCCAACCCTGCAGCAGGCCACTGCTGACCTATGCCTACGCCAGAGACTCCTGGACACTCCCACCCACTCACCACCCAGAGGACAGCCCCCCCCCAGCCCCTGGCCAGCACTCAGCATGCACACCTCTCCTAGCAGTGTGCTATGGAGGATAAGTACCAGAGCTTGCAAAGTACCAGAGTAGTCCCCACAGGATACCATGTTTCCCAAGCAAGAACAAAAAGGTATTCATATTGTTTCTAGGTGCAAAAGACAGTCCGAAAAATGCAAAAATAATGTGCCCTCCCAGGACTCCAACAACTCACAAAGGTCTCAAGTGACATAACTCAGGGACTGCTGCCCCCCATCCAGATATTTGTTCTTAACAGTGAAAAAAAGAAATGTGGCCGGCTTGTGTGAGCTCGAGCTATGTCCTGACGATTCTTGCTCCAGAGGCATCTGGGAAGTCTGTAGTTTTCCTGTGAGCATATTCTGAAAGTTATAGCCTTAGAAATAAATTTATAATTTTAATAATAAATTAATTCTAAATTGATTTATTGGTTTTCCATAAAGAATATCAATTATTTAAAAAGCACAGTGGTAATTATCCAGTGTAATTCATATACAGAGCTTCCTGACTTTGCTCTGTTAGTCTAAGTGTGTTATAGTAATAGTGAAAATAAATCTAAACTTGTCTACCTTCTTGGTAGTTAAATAGGACCACTCATATTTTTCTTTTTTTAAAACAGGGACTGCTTGGCATTTTGCACGGAACCAGTTTTTGCCAGTTTAGCCAATGTTCTGGGTAACTGGGAAAATCTACCTTCCCCTGTGTCTCCAGACATTAAGGATTATAAACTTTATGATGTAGAAACCAAATATGGTTTGCTTCAGGTATGTATTTTTATTCTTCGTGTGGATGGGATATTTTCCTTCAAAAGTATTTTTATAGCCATTTCAAATTTAGCCATATAAACTGCTTTATGTAAACCTTTGCATCTTTTTAGTAATTTAAAAATCATTTCTATGTTCTAGAATTTCTCTACAGTTTATTGTTAGGCTTAAATTGTATTTTTAATGTATGAAACATAACATTAGTAACCTTTGGAGAAGAGCACTTGTTGACTGGTGGGTGTGTGGTTCCTTTTTTATTTTTTTGAGTTTTAAACCTTCCAGAATGCATCTCATAAGTCCATTCCACTTTCGCTGATTTCCTTCCCCTACTAACCAAAATATCTTCAGCTTTATAGAGTAAATTTATACAGTAGATTCTTTGTTTTGGAGGACAGAGATAATTTTGTTCTTTATTTTTAACAGCTTTATTAAGGTATAATTAATTAGCATACAGTAAACTTCACATATTTAAAAATACACAGTTATTAAGTTCCTAGGTAGAACCATCGCTGCAGTCAAAATAATGTACGTATCCATGACCCTCCAGAGTGTCCTCATACCTATTGTAATCCTTACCTCTTGCTCCTTGCTACCTCTGTCTCTCATCCCAGGAAACCACTGACCTGCTTTCTGTCACTATGAATCAGTTTATATTTTCTAGAGTTTTCTAAATGAAATCATACAGTATGTACTGTGTTTTTGGCTGGGCTTCTTTCAGTCAATCAAATTATTTTGATATTCATTCATATAGTTGTGCGTATCAGTACTTCTTTTTATTGCTGAGTAGTAGTCCATAGAATGGCTCTACCATAGTTTGCTTGTCCATTCACTCATTGATGGTCATTTGGGTTGTTTACAGTTTTGGGCAATTGTGAATAAAGCTGCTATGAATATTCATGTACATGTTCTTGATGGACATTTAATTTCACTTCTCATGGTTAATTACCAGGGAGTGGGGTGACTAAATCAAACAGTATGTATATAGTTCATCTTCTAAGAAAATGAAAAACTGTTTTTAGAAATGGTAATACCATTTTGCATTCCCACTGCAGTATAAAAGTTACATATTTTTTCACCTTTCCAAAACTAGTCTTCACTTTTTGTTAATAAATACCATGGTGATCTCAGACACAATATAGAATTATCAAATATTAATCCAAAGTAAGAATGAGTGAACATCAGTTTGAAAACTGAACACAATACTAAGAAAAACTTAATTTCAATGTGGAGTGTAAGTATAAAAAATATTAAGAATTAGAATCAAATTTACAAAGGTATTTCTTGATATTTACTGTCTGTTAACTCAGAAACCAGATTCTCTCACTTTTCAAACTCAGGAACTGAATAAATTTGAGACACAAAGTCTTTTCTTTTGCTTTTGTGTATGTAGAAAGGAACTTAAATAAGTAGTTGCTCTCTGTTTTGGGAGTTTTTCTTACTAATGCTTAGAATGCTCTGGCAACTTTCTCTACACTTTTGCATTTATGAAATTTAATAACCTGATATGTAAATATTTTTATTAGGAGAAGCAGCAAATTTGATTATTATGAGACATTTATTAATGTACTTGAATATAAAAATATCTTTTATTCCCATTTACAGGTTTCTGAAGGTTTGTCATTTTTGCACAGCAGTGTGAAAATGGTTCATGGAAATATTACACCTGAAAATATAATTTTGAATAAAAGTGGAGCCTGGAAAATAATGGGCTTTGATTTTTGTGTATCATCAACCAATCCTTCTGAACAAGAGGTAATAAAGGTTTTATTCTTCTAATTTTTTTTAAAGCTCTGGAAATTTTTAAATTACATCTGAAATAGATTAAAGAATTTATATGTCCGACGATGAGATGATTGGATGGCATCACCAACTCAGTGGACGTGAGTTTGAGAGTAGATAGATAGTAGAGGACAGAGAAGCCTGTGCATAGTTGCCTAGTTGTGTCTAACTCTTTGTGACCCCATGGACTACTGTATGCCAGGCTCCTCCATCCATGGGATTTTTCAGAAAAGAATACTGGAGTGGGTTGCCATTTCCTCCTCCAGGGGATCTTCCCGACCCAGGGATCTAACCTGCGTCTCTTGGGTCTCCTACATTGGCAGGCAGATTCTTTACCACTGGCGTCACCTGGGAAGTCTGATAAATGTGTATAAATAGGCTTTGTGGTACAATGGTATGTTTAAATTTATAGCTTTATAGAAAATTTCTAATGTTCATTGTACCTACAAATATTCAGTACACTAATTCCATGGTAATGTTACTTGAGAAGAAAGTGCTAAAGTTAAGCAAATTTGAGCACTTTTGGGTTAGGAAGGTTTTTTCCCCCTCAGAATGTCAGGTACAGGAACAAACTGTGAATTTAGCAGTGTTTCCCCAACTTACTGAACCACAGAATCTTGTTTAGGGAGCATGATAACAACAATAGCAGTGACAGTCATGGCTAATGTTTACTGAAGCTCTTTCTAAACACTACCTGTGTATTTACTTATTATCCTTGCAACAACTCAGTAAGGTATAGGAATAATACAGATGACCAAGTTAGACTCATAGAATGAACTAACCTGCTTTAAGTTTAGGCAGGTGGTAAGCTGTAGACCTAAGATTTGAATCCAGTTTTTCTGGCTAAAAAGCACCTGTTACTTAGTGATTATGAAACCTACCTATTTATACCTAGGAAAACCCTGCAATATTTCAAATTTTTACTATGTAGTTGTTAAAGAAACCATGATTTGACCTAAGATATATTTGTAATATAAGTAAACATTTTTAGGGGAAGCAGAAAGAATTAGTATTGGTTGAGATATACTATGGGTCAGGCATTGTTCTGGGCCTGTTTTCCATACATTTATTTAATTTTACAACAGCCTTTTGAACCCATTAATTAAATCACATAGCTCATTAGTGAAAGAACAAGGTTTCAAACAACCCTAATCTACTTGAGCTCGTAAGTTTGAAGCCTGTATCAGAAAACATAGGCCATACCTTCCCACATTCAAAATGCATCAAATAGTATACTGATAATTTGTTTTCTGGAAGAGAGTGCCAATAATCTCAAAGATATAAGAGTTCTTATTCTATCTCTTAGCTTGTTTCATGCATGTTGTAGTTTTGGGATTTGGGGAAATTTAGAATTGAAAGTCTTGGTGACATTTTTACTTGCATGACTGAGTATGAATTTAAAACTCAATTGACAGTGGTTTGCTTTAATTTGACATATTTAATCCATGTGATCATTTTTCTGTCCTTTTATAGCCTAAGTTTCCATGTAAAGAATGGGACCCAAATTTGCCATCATTGTGTCTTCCAAATCCTGAGTATTTGGCTCCTGAATATATTCTTTCTGTGACCTGTGAAACAGCCAGTGATATGTACTCTTTAGGAACTGTCATGTATGCTGTATTTAATAAAGGGAAACCTGTATTTGAAGTTAACAAGCAAGATATTTACAAGAGTTTCAGCAGACAGTTGGATCAGGTATTTGCCTTTAAATATTTGCTTGCATTAAAAATGTATTAAGTGTTTCTTAGTATTTTTTTCTAAAATATGTTCAGAAAATTCTCTAAACTGGGAGGAGTGTCACATATTTTGTTTTCATAAAGTCAACTTAACAAAAGTAATTCTTAGGATTAATATTTGTTACTACAACTTTAATCATGGCATTTATTTACTAGAGTGAAAATTGAAATATGGCCTAAAATAATGGGCATTTTGCTTTAGGAATAGAGACAATTTCAGGTATTAAAAGACATGTTTTAGTTATCTTGCAACAGCAGTTTGTTCAATCTAAAAATACAGTTAGTAAATTTCAAAAAGACTTAAATGGACTGTTCACAATATAAATGTATATCTTTTGAATATTTTATATTCATATTTAACATTATTACTTTCGAACAGTTGAGTCGTTTAGCATCTAGTTCACTTACAAATATACCTGAGGAAGTCCGTGAACATGTAAAACTACTATTAAATGTAACTCCAACTGTAAGACCAGATGCAGATCAAATGACAAAGGTGAGTATGTATTAATTCCTGCCTTAGATGGAGGGACAAAAAATGAGTTAAAGTTGATTAAATGCTTCTGAAGATTTAATATATAGTCCCTAGATAACATCTGTATTCATGAGTATATTAAATATTCAGTGTCCTTTAATCTTAAGGAATTAAACAATTTATGATATAAGTGCTCTTCTATAAAGTTAAGATTTCAAATAAAGAGACATAATAGTTATAATTGGGCATGCAGAAGTTCTAGACATGCTAAGAGTTCATAACCCTCTTAATTCACTCATATAAGCATGGATTTTAATAAATGGTACTGTTTATGGCCTCAAGATATTTTAGTTAATCTTTCACTATTTTACTAGTTATGTAAAGTAAATGTTATTGTGTAGTCAGTTCACAGATTCTGATTCTGAAAAATTGACTTCAAAAAGAGAAGTAATTTATTACTTCTTATTCTGATTTTTACAATTAGAATTTTATTAAGTTGTCTTAAGCATTTTGCTAAATGTTTCTGAGTATTTTTTTTCACCATACTGTGTCAATTTCACATATGAGAAGTATTTCAATATTTATTAAAATAATTTTACTTTTCTGTTTTTAGATTCCCTTCTTTGATGATGTTGGTGCAGTAACACTGCAATATTTTGATTCCTTATTCCAAAGAGATAACCTTCAGAAATCACAGTTTTTCAAAGGACTGCCAAAGGTTCTGCCAAAACTGCCTAAGGTTTGTTGTTTTTTTAAACAAATGGCCTTCCACTTGTTTGTAGAGAGGAGTTGTATGTATGTATTTTGGCTGTGCTAGGTCTTGGTTGCTACATGGGCTTTTCTCTAGTTGTAGCAAGCAGGGGCTGCTCTCTAGTTGTGATGCACAGGTTTCCCATTCCGGTGGCTTCTCTTGTTGCAGAGCACAGGCTCAATAGATGTGGTGCACGGCCTTAGTTGCTCTGTGGCATGTGGGATCTTTCTGCATCAGGGATCGAACTGATATCTCCTACCTTGGTAGGTGGGTTCTTTTCCACTGGGGCCACCAGGGAAGCCTAAGGTTTGTTGTTGATCAGTTTGTTATTGTAGTCAGGAGTTTAGCATTTAAAATTTACTTTGACTTCACTATAATAACACTTAGCCTCAAAATGTAACTTTTGCCAAGGGTACATAAATGTCTAAAAGGCTACCGACTGAAGTCATAAAAGTTTAGTGGATCTTTTTTACATGGTGGAAAAATAATTAAATAGGATAAAACAATTAGAAGGGTTCAGTTCAGCTGAGTCGCTCAGTGGTGTCCGACTATTTGCGACTCCATGAACCACAGCACGCCAGGCCTTCCTGTCCATCACCAACTCCGGGTGTCTACCCAAACTCATGTCCTTTGAGTTGATGATGCCATCTAACCATCTCATCCTCTGTTGTCCCCTTCTCCTCCTGCCTTCAGTCTTTCCCAACATCAGTGTCTTTTCAAATGAGTCAGCTCTTCACATCAGGTAGCCAAAATATTGGAGTTTCAGCTTCAACATCCTGGGTTCCAATGAACCCAGGACTGATCTTTAGGATGGACTGGATGGATCTCCTTGCAGTCCAAGGGACTCTCAAGAGTCGTCGCCAACACCACAGTTCAAAAGCATCAATTCTTCTGAGCTCAGCTTTCTTTATAGCCCAATCTTCACATCCATACATGACCACTGGAAAAACCAGCATTAACTAGACAGACCTTTGTTGACAAAGTAATGTCTCTGCTTTTTAATATGCTGTCTAGGTTGCTTCATAACTTTCCTTTCAAGGAGTAAGCATCTTTTAATTTCATGGCTGCAGTCACCATCTGCAGTGATTTTGGAGCCCCCAAAAATAAAGTCTGACACTGTTTCCACTGTTTCCCCATCTATTTGGCATGAAATGATGGGACCAGATGCCATGATCTTAGTTTTCTGAATGTTGAGCTTTAAGCCAACTTTTTCACCTTCCTCTTTCACCTTCATCAAGAGGATCTTTACTTTTTGCCATAAGGGTGGTGTCATCTGCATATCTGAGGTTATTGATATTTCTCCCGTCAATCTTGATTCCAGCTTACGCTTCATTCAGCCCAGTGTTTCTCATGATGTACTCTGCATAGAAGTTAAATAAGCAGGGTGACAATATATAGCTTTGACGTACTCCTTTTTCTATTTGGAACTAGTCTGTTGTTCCATGTCCAGTTCTAACTGTTGCTTCCTGACCTGCATACAAGTTTCTCAAGAGGCAGGTCAGGTGGTCTGGTATTCCCATCTCTTTCAGAATTTTCCACAGTTTACTGTGATCCACACAATCAAAGGCTTTGGCATAGTCAATAAAGCAGACGTAGATGTTTTTCTGGAACTCTCTTGCTTTTTCGATGATCCAGTGAATGTTGGCAATTTGATCTCTGGTTCCTCTGCCTTTTCTGAAACCAGCTTGAACATCTGGAAGTTCACAGTTCACATATTGCTGAAGCCAGGCTTGGAGAATTTTGAGCATTACTTTACTAGCGTGTGAGATGAGTACAATTGTGTGGTAGTTTGAACATTCTTTGGCATTGCCTTTCTTTGGGATTGGAATGAAAACTGACCTTTTCCAGTCTCATGGCAACTGCTGAGGTTTCCAAATTTGTTGACATATTGAGTGCAACACTTTCACAGCATCATCTTTCAGGATTTGAAATAGCTCAACTGGAATTCCATCACCTCCACTAGCTTTGTTCACAGTGATACTTCCTAAGGCCCACTTGGCTTCACATTCCAGGATGTGTGGCTCTAGGATCACACCATTGTGATTATCTGGGTCGTGAAGATCTTTTTTGTATAGTTCTTCTGTGTATTCTTGCCACCTCTTTTTAATATCTTCTGCTTCTGTTAGGTCCATTCCATTTCTGTCCTTTATTGTGCCCATCTTTGCATGAAATGTTCCCTTGGTAACTCTAATTTTCTTACTAGTCTTTCCTATTCTATTGTTTTCCTCTATTTCTTTGCATTGGTCTCTGAGGAAGGCTTTCTTATCGCTCCTTGCTGTTCTTTGGAACTCTACATTCAGATGGGTATATCTTTTCTTTCCTCCTTTGCTTTTGGCTTCTCTTCTTTTCACAACTATTTGTAAGGCCTCCTCAGACAGCCATTTTGCATTTTTGCATTTCTTTTTCTTGGGGATGGTCTTGATCCCTGTCTCCTGTACAGTGTCACGAACCTCCATCCATAGTTCATCAGGCACTCTGTCTATCAGATCTAATCCCTTAAATCTATTTCTCACTTCCACTGTATAATTGTAAGGGATTTGATTTAGGTCATACCTGAATGGTCTAGTGGTTTTCCCCACTTTCTTCAATTTAAGTCTGAATTTGGCAATAAGGAGTTCATGATCTGAGCCACAGTCAGCTCTTGGTCTTGTTTTTGCTGACTGTATAGAGCTTCTCCATCTTTGGCTGCAAAGAATATAATCAGTCTGATTTCATTGTTGACCATCTGGGGATGTCCATGAGTAGAGTCTTCTCTTGTGTTGTTGGAAGAGGGTGTTTGCTATGACCAGTGCATTTTCTTGGGAAAACTCTATTAGTCATTGCCCTGCTTCATTTTGTATTCCAAGGCCAAATTTGCTTGTTACTCCAGGTATTTCTTGACTTCCTACTTTTGCATTCCAGTCCCCTATAATGAAAAGGACATCTTTTTTGGGTGTTAGTTCTAAAAGGTCTTGTAGGTCTTCATAGAACCGTCCAACTTCAGCTTCTTCAGTGTTACTGGTTGGGGCATAGACTTGGATTACCGTGATATTGAATGATTTGCCTTGGAAACGAACAGAGTTCATTCTGTCAATTTTGAGATTGCATCCAAGTATTGCATTTTGGATTCTTTTGTTGACTGTGATGGCTACTCCATTTCTTCTAAGGGATTTCTGCCCTCAGTAGTAGATATAATGGTCATCTGAGTTAAATTCACCCATTCCAGTCCATCTTAGTTCACTGATTCCTAGAATGTCAACATTCACTCTTGCCATCTCCTGTTTGACCACTTCCAATTTGCCTTGAATCATGGACCTAACATTCCAGGTTCCAATGCAGTATTGCTTTTTACAGCATCAGACCTTGCTTCCATGACCAGTCACATCCACAGCTGGGTGTTGTTTCTGCTTTGGCTGCATCCCTTCATTCTTTCTGGAGTTATTTCTCCACTGATCTCCAGTAGCATATTGGGCACCTACCGACCTGAGGAGTTCATCTTTCAGTGTCCTATCTTTTTGCCTTTTCATACTGTTCAGGGGGTTCTCAAGGCAAGAATACTGAAGTGGTTTGCCATTCCCTTCTATAGTGGACCACATTCTGTCAGCGCTTGGACATTAAACATCAGAAGAGAAGTTGTAAACTGTTATGGAAATCACTGTCTTACTAGCAATTAAGGGGTTATTTCAGTATGATACTAGTCTCCTCAGTTCTACTCTCTCTTCCTGGCTTAGTAAATTGTGAGGATAACGTAGTCTAAAAATATTAACGAATGCTGAAAAAGCCACTGTCTGGAAAACTAGCTAATTCCTTTGTAAAAATAATTCCATTGTTTAATCTATCAGATAGTCATTGGTTATATACTGTTTGTCTAGCCCTTTACCTAGACGCCCTGGAGAATAAATGGGAAACAAAATATTGTCCTTGTTTTCCAGGCCGTTTTAGTAAATGTAGATGGCGTTAACATGCATAAAACTATAATTTACAATATGGGATATGAATAATAAGTAATGAAGAAATTAAGAGGAGAACTATATTAATGAAGACTAATTAGGAAAATTTTCCTAAAGAGTGACCATATTTCCCCCTTTCTCTGTAATGTTCCCAGGTTATGTCATTTGTCCTGGCATAATTAGCAGTAGTAATATTTTATTCTCAAAAGTGTCCCAGTTTCAGCTATCAATTATATAGTCACTTTACCCAAAAGGATTGGAGGTGTTAGACGCTTAACTTCAATGTTAATACTAAAAAGCTGATATAAAGATTAATTTTAAGAAAACATTTTTGCTTTTCAGCGTGTGATTGTGCAGAGAATTTTGCCTTGTTTGACTTCAGAATTTGTAAACCCTGACATGGTACCTTTTGTTTTGCCCAATGTACTACTCATTGCTGAAGAATGTACCAAAGAAGAATATGTTAAGTTAATTCTACCTGAACTTGGGCCTGTCTTTAAACAGCAGGAGCCAATCCAGGTATGTATGTAGATATTTTTTCCTGTTTATCTGTGGTTAGTCAGTAGTCTCAATCAATGATAACTATCACTGAAAAGAAAAGTAATGGATATCTGGCTTCTTAAAAATTGAGTAAATGTGAGAGACTTGCTTTTCCATTAGTCAGAAGCTATTTTTCATATGCTTGAAGTAAACCATTCCTAAAGTTATACTTGAACTTTGCAAGTAAATGTCTATAGCTCTCCACAAGTTACTGTCTCAAAAAAGAAATTATAGTGAGGTTTTACATGTGTTATATTGTTCCCATTGACCTTACTGAATGTTACAGGTTTAGTAAAATAAATATTTATTTTTCTCCTGCACTTTTAAATATTTCTGTGTTTCTGCTTTATTATTGAATCTTTAATTTGTAGATGGTTTTTGCCAGTTGTTCCCATTATTTTATTGCTAATAAATAGTTTCACTAGAAGAGGGAAAATACTTCCAGCACCGTGGAAGTAATATGTGTATTGTTAAGAGGAAATTTAATTAGAATCTGATATAGACTCTATTAAAATATTTATCCCCCAGATTCAAGGTGGGCTTGGATTTAAGGGAACAGTAGGGTCCCCTACTTCAGTTAGAATCTGGCCACCTTCATCTCCTTGGACAAGTCATTACTCTCTTACAGCTTCTATTTTCATCATTTCTGAAGTGAAAAGAGTTGTTGAAATTAATTGAAATTTTCTAGCACATGGGAAATATTACTAAATTTCTGATACTACATGGCAGTAGCTTATTGATAAACTGTAGATTACCTAATTTAACAGTTTAATGACAGGCTGTTTGTGGTCCTTCCCTTGAAGGGAGGGAAACTAAAGGAAGTCTGTGGTAGTAAGGCAAGAGTTCCTCTGCCTAAGAAAGGGGGAGGTGAGGGAACTGTAGGGTTTGAAGCAGAGTTCTCCAAACATGGTCAAGGTGTCCAGAAGAAAAGCAATGGAGTCGCATGTCCACCAAGCTGTGCATCATATAGGAGCCTAAGGAATCTATCATCTGAGCACTTATTTGCCTTCATTCTTTGCATTTTTTCCCCCTTACTAGTCTAGCTAAAAATCCCTTCTGAAAAATTTTAACTGAGCCTTGACAAAACTAGTCTGCATAAATAGAAGGGATGGTTTGTTCCTATCACTTAGCTATGTGGTGGCAGACAAATGATCAGGGACAACTGAAAATGTTTCTTTCTAGAATTTTTCCTGACAGTCCTTTTCATTTCTGTACCTTTTCTTGTTTTGAACTTCATAGAAGCCAAGTGATGTAATTTACTTCTTTGTGACGTCTGACTTTGCTGCCCCAGACTTTTATTTTTTACCCAGTAGCTTTCTAGATAGTTGGTACTTGTGGGTGAGTGATGTATTACTGAACATATGTGAAAGTTAGGAAATTAGCTTTTATTTAAATATTTAAACCAAGAACAGATGTTAAATATTGTGCTTCTAGAAACATAAGAGACTTGATTTATATGTTTTTGTCTTCCATGCCTTCAGGCTAGCAACATGGTAAGTGTCAAGACACATAACTTACTCTTTTGAAGCAACTTTAAATTTTGGCATATGTAAAGTGGCATAAAAAGTCTAGACTTTGATACATTGTTCCCCTTGTATACACAGATTTTATTAATCTTCCTCCAAAAAATGGATCTGCTACTAACCAAAACTCCTCCTGACGAGATAAAGAACAGTGTCCTGCCAATGGTTTACAGAGCCCTAGAGGCTCCCTCCATTCAGATCCAGGTATAATATTCAGTTTTTTTCTTTTAATGATGATTTTGATTAGTAAAGCAAAAGAAAGAAGTAAAGTACATTTTAAGTTTGTCATAAAATTTTTATATAAAGCTCAATAATACATATTAATGAGTTAGTGAATTTCATTATGTACTTTTAAAGTATGCTACTGCTGCTGCTGCTGAGTCGCTTCAGTCGTGTCCAACTGTGTGCGACCCCATAGACGGCAGCCCACCAGGTTCCTCCATCCCTGGGATTCTCCAGGCAAGAATATTGGAGTGGGTTGCCATTTCCTTCTCCAGTGCATGAAAGTGAAAAGTGAAAGTGAAGTCCCTCAGTCGTGTCCAACTCTTCGCAATCCCATGGACTAAAGCCTACCAGGCTCCTCTGTCCATGGGATTTTCCAGGCAAGAGTACTGGAGTGGGGTGCCATTGCCTATATCCACTCCTAACTAATTTGAAGAATCAGTTGTGAATACTGGTATTAATAAAGTAAAATGATTATTGTTCTTTTTACTTCTCAGAAATGTACTATTCTGGAAGGTTTGATTTACTGTAGTTTGGATTGCTATATACCTTCTTCCTAAATGAGTAATTAACGTATGAATGAAAATGACAAACATGCATGTGCCTTTTTCTTAAGAAAGCATTAAGCAGGTACTCCCCATACTCAAAGTTTTTTTCATGCTTGGTAACTCAGTCTTCTATTCAGAAATGTTGTTGCTTTTGAATTGAAGTTAATTTGTATAGCAGGTAGGTAGAAAAGCAGATAATAATTTAGTGTGAGCATCCCTAATGCATGAAAAGTCATGCATTCATGTCACAGAAGTGCTTTAAAACATTGCATACTTTGCCAAACTTCTGGTTCATCGCATACTTTGCCATACTTTTAGTTCTTTGCTACTAAAATTTTGGTTCTATGGAATATCTGGAAAAAAAAGTTTGGATTGCTATTAAAAGTATAATTTAGTTTGAGCTTTTTTCCCCCCTACTGTGGGAAGAACATCTGATTGCATAAAGGTTTCATATTTAAAAGTGTATACTCTCTTTGCCAGTGTAGAGATTCTAGTAAAGAAAAGCATAGAAGTTTAGTTTTTATAAGTTGATGACCAAGCTTTTTTTTTTCAAATGTGAACCTAATACCATACATATATGGTCACTCTTTTGATTCACTTCAGTCTTTATCTGAGGTCTTCTATATTACTCAAAGTTGTGAAGTTGAATTTAAAATTTTTCCTTATAACATCATTTCTTCCTTCCTTTGTCCAAATGACATGGAATGATTGGGAAAGGTATACTTACTGTTACTTTTTGGCACTTTCCAAAGGAATTGTGAATTATAGCTTGAAACATTCCCACAGGCCCTGTGTAGCCAACCTGATTATATATTCAGCGAGATTAGGGAGAAAAGGGAGGGTAAAGTGATGTGTAAGTCATTTTTCTTCATAAAATGAAGTGAAGTGAAGTTGCTCAGTTGTGTCCTACTCTTTGCGACCCTGTGGACTGTAGTCTACCAGGCTCCTCCATCCATGGGATTTTCCAGGCAAGAATACTGGCGTGGGTTGCCATTTCCTTCTCCAGAGGATCTTCCCCAACCAGGGATCGAACCTGGCTTTCCCACATTGTAGGCAGACGCTTTACTGTCTGAGCCACCAAGGAAGTCTTTTCTTCATAAGGGGGTTAGGTCAGCAAATAAGTTATCATCCAGTATTTTACTAAAATAATTAATATATAATTCAAATGGACTTTTGCAACTTTGCCAAGTTTTAGAAACCAGCATTTCTGATGTCATTTCACTAGAAGTGTTTAGTCACCAGTCCAATTAACTAGTATCAGCATTGCTTGGTAAGAGTCTGATAAAAGTTAAAAACTGTCTAAGCTTTGGGAGAGAGAGCAAGAGCATGAAACAAAAATCTTTTTTCCTCACGCCTCATGCAAGTAAGAAGGCTAGGAAGTAACTCGTGAAATTCATTTTTGGAGTGGTATTTTTAAAGTGAAGTTTGATTGGAACTATGAACATTTAAGAGGCTAGAGAGAGTTTAGAAAAACATTTGGAAAATTAAAAGATGGTTTAGAAAAGTTAGGATCATTAGAGGCATTGATAAATGAGAACCAGTTTTAAAAATTATTTACCTTAAAAATTACATGGAGTGCTTGTGTTCATTCTCCTCTCCCTACCACCAATTGTAGAGAAAATAGAATGTAAAAGGCAGAAGTTACTGCAAACATGCTAATTGGACTTCCTTTTGTTTTATTTTTTCAGTCCTCTGTTCTTAGGTCTCCTTGTATAGAGAGAGCTCTCCCCTCCTTTAGCTAAGTGATTTAGACTTTGCCTCTTTATAACCTGCTCCTAGATTGTATGACATAGTGCATATATGGCATGTTCAGTCCAGTCTGTCTCAGATGAATTAAAGACTGAACTTTACTGTTCCCCTCTGGTAACAGGAGCACAGTGTCTCACTGACTGCTCAGCCTTGCTCATTCTCCTCTACCAACTGTCCCTTAAATGTAGGTTGTATTTCTTCAAATTATGTCACCTGCTTAATTATAATACTTCTAAATGGATATTAATATTAACTCTTTTCTTTCTGTCTGCCTTTTGGAAATCTAGGAATAAGTTTAAGTAGATAAAATATTTGCCAAAATTCTGATATCAGATTCTTAGTGATTAATTCATTTCTGTCTGCTAACTACAAATAAGTATATCTTTGTTTGCCAGATATCATCAATAACTCCTCCTCTGATACACGTTTATACCTCCATTTTCTTCAGTAATCTCTTTTGTGCTTTTCTATAAGAATCATTCTGCCTTATAAGGTATCTGAGATGTGGGTTCTCCAGCCAGTTTTTTCTCAAGCCATTTCCTGTTCTTTTTCTTATCTCATACAATCCTCCATCTTCCTTCCTTCCCTCTGTTATACTCTCTGTTCCCAGTTCCAGTCATTTACACTGTGGCATAGCATTAGTTAGCAAGAATGTTTTAAACGACTTTTCCTGTTTCTATCCGTTATATTCGCTTTAGTTTCAGATTTTAGAAATACTTGAAAATATCAATATAAAGAAAATTTAAATCCTCTCTTAGAGGTGCCCACAGTTCAGTTAACATTTCCAGATATATCCTTCCTGTTCTTTTTCCTAAGTCTGTAGACAGATACATGTTTTAAAAATTGGAATGATATAATAGTGTCTTATTACATTTATCCTCAATATTATTAAACAACCTTTGAACATGTATTTTAAAATGTTTGTATTATATTCCATGATATGGATATTGTAACAGCTAAGAAATTCATTATTTAAGAGGAATAGTTTTACATGAATTGGTATAATATTTGATTTTTCTCTCATGAGAGAGAGCAAAATTTAGATGTTACTTTCTTTTTTAAAGATGTTCCTGTTTTTAAAATTAAATGAAGAATTGTGTTTTCAGAGAAAGAAATTAGGAATGTTATCAGGAAATTTTGGTATATGTGCTAGTTGTGTGACCTAGCATGAATTTGAGTGAGGTCTTCTGAGCCTGTTTTCTCAGGCTGTAAAGTAGAAAATCGATAATAAGTATTTTTCTTTCAAATAGCTTTTGAAAGGATCAAATGATAGGTAAGAGTTTATTTCAAACTATGTGACAGTATTAACCATGCAAATACAAAATGCTTTTTAATATGTTTCTCTGAGATTGATCCAATTTATTTTATTAATAGGAACTCTGTCTAAACATCATTCCAACCTTTGCGAATCTTATAGACTACCCATCCATGAAAAATGCTCTGATACCAAGAATTAAAAATGCATGTCTGCAAACATCTTCCCTTGCTGTAAGTAATTACATATTTTTATTTGTCTCTCACTTTTCATTGGCTTAGTAATTTTCTTATTGTTTAGTAATCTTTTTATAGTTTGTTCATATGTTTCATCTTGGCTCTAAGTAGCCTATAAATAGTACAGTGAAAGTGAGCAATAGCTGTAGTTTGCCCAGATATATTATTTTATAGTATTCCATCCCTGACATTACTCTGTCTGCTAGTACTTCAGTAGAAAATTCAAGTAATTTTTTTCTTAATCCTCTTTCACTTTAAGCCACAATTTATTTTTTTTAACCACCTAAATTGTTTTCTGCTTTTCTTAGTTTACTTAAAAAAAATAATTTTATTAATATTATGATCCTGATTCAAAGTATTCTATCTTAAAAAACTCTAGCAAAGAAAGTAGGGTGTGAATTGTTTATCAAAATAGTCAAGAGACTATAGATAAAATTTTGATAAAAGAGCTCCTAAATACCAGGTTTTAGTGACTATATTAAAAATATATTAAAAAATATAAAACTTCAGGTATGGCAGATAGAATTTTCACATATTGTTAAAATATTTAAGAATGACTTAAACATGAATTAGAGAAATATACTAGAGGCCCAGTAAAATGAATTATTTGGTGGGAGAATATAGTCCTTTTTATAGTTCAAATGACCTCAAGAAAATATTCTTAGCAAGCAAATATATAGTAAAGCTTCTCAAATCCTAATTACTTTATTTAAAATAACATGAAAGTAAAATCATTCTTTGCCTTTAGCTACTTAGTATCCTGGTAAAGCAATCATCAATTTTCTGAAACAAATCAGAGGAATTTATAAATATGTGAATTTTCTATATTAATAAAGGATGAGAGCTTTTAACTTTTCTTTCATTTTTGAGATTTTAACATATACTTATATGAAGATTAGACCCATGCTTAAAATACTTTGGTCTAGATTGTGAAGACTTTAAATGACTAATTCAGTTTACCTCTTTTAATAGGTACGTGTAAATTCATTAGTGTGCCTAGGAAAGATTTTGGAATACTTGGATAAATGGTTTGTACTTGATGATATTCTACCCTTCTTACAACAAATTCCATCCAAGGAACCTGCGGTCCTCATGGGAATTTTAGGTAGCTGAAAACTTAATGTCATTTGATGCTACTTTACTCTTTTATAATCATGCAAGTGAACTTCTCAGTCTGTAAAACCGTTTTGCTCTCTTTTCATGTATATAGCATTCAGTAACTGAAGAATGATAGTGTAAATGTCATGATGTAACTTTTCTCTCTTGTTAATTTTAGCAAAAGTGGTAGTACCTGACATTTACAAAGGGATAAAAACATTTGGGAATCCCAGCTTCACAAATAGCGTGTAGTTTTCCCTCTAAAAAATGATACTAAATAAGAGAGGCAAACAAAGCTACTTGAAATGCTGATACCAATCATAATAGTAATACCTAATATTTATTTGTTAACTGATTTATAAGAGGCACTCTGCTAAGTCTTTTCTGCATTATCTTATTTTGTCCTCTCTAAAATCTAATGAGATTTGGTACTTTTATTTCTGTTTTACAATAAGGCCATGAAGTTTAGCTAAGTGAAGTAAGTTATTCAAGATTATACAGCTAAAAAGTGGTAGAGTTGGCTCTTAATTTAGATATGTTTAAATATGAACACAGGGCTTCCGTGGTGGCCCACTAGTAAAGAACCTACCTATCAATGCAGGAGACATGGGTTCAATCCCTGGGTTGAAAAGATTCCCTGGAGAAGGAAATGGCAACCCACTCCAGTATTCTTGCCTGGGAAATCCCATGGAGAGAGGAATCTGGTGGGTTACAGCCCATGGAGTCACAAAAGAGTTGGAGACAACTTATCAACTAAGCAACAACAACAAAATATGAGCATATATATTTCAATGCTAAGTGTTGATAAAGCATTATGAGCCTTATAGCACCTTCTAGTTGTCAGCATGCTAGTTATAAATCACTCTATTAAAAAAGCTCTGAAATTGTTTATAAATAGTTGAAGTCCAATCTGGAAATGCTGGGGTCTGCTATACTATTAGCTGTAGAGTTACATAAACATTAACAAGTTACTAAACTTGAAGTTCTGTGTTAATTTTGAAGAAAATCTATGTTATTCAGCCATGTATCTTAAATACCTACTATAGCACCTGATTTATAGAATATCCTCAGTAAATATTTATAGGAATGGTAAGTAATCTGTTGTGGACCTCTGTGGACATAGAAATTTTGTGATATGTTATGAAACTTTTGAGCTCAAGGAAATTAGTCTTCTTCACAAGGAGTCTGACACAATGAAAAGAGCCCTAACCCCAGTTCTGGTTGTGCCAGTTCCTGGACTGACTTTGAAAAGTTTCTTTATCTATCACATAAGGGTAAAATAATATCATTAAAGGAGTTTTGTGAGAGTTCAGTGAGACCAACTGAAGGGAAAGTAATGAGCATAGTGCTCTGCAAACAAGCATTTAGTGGGCATACAGAGTTCTTTGAATATATAAGTGAAGTGTGCATTCATTGGAGAATAATAGGAGGCAGTGTGTTCTCTAGCTTTAGCTTATATACAAAACTCTGATGCCATGAAAGCATTAAGAGATTGAGGAGCAAATGTGCTCAGTTTACCAAATGAAGACTTTGTGAAATAGGTATAACAGCAGGGTCTTGAAAGTTGAGTAAATATGTAAGACAACAAGGAAGGATTGTGTGGAGTTAAATTATTAAAGTTCAGAAATGTTGAGTCTGATTGGTTGAAGTGAATAAAGGTATAGGACCTATGCGTAGACACTTTTAAGTTTGAGTGAGTAGTATGAAATATACATTTAGTTGTGTTCAGAATACAGAGACATTTCTGTAGCCTTACTGCTACACTGTAAGAACTATACCTGATTCGAATAGGCTTTTCCTGATATTAGCATTGTTGTTGTTCAGTCTCGCTCAGTTGTGTCTGACTCTTTGCGGCCCATGGACTGCAGCACACCAGGCTCCCTATCCTTCACCATCTCCCGGGCCTTGCTCAACCTCATGTCCATTGAGTTGATGACAACATCCAACCATCTCATCCTCTGTTGTCCCCTTCTCCTCTTGCCTTCAATCTTTCCCAGCATCAGGGTCTTTTCTAATGAGGCAGCTCTTCGTGTTAGGTGGCCAAAGTATTGGAGCTTCAGCTTCAGCATCAGTCCTTCCAATGAATATTCAGGATTTATTTCCTTTAGGACTGACTAGTTTGATCTTCTTGCTCTCCAAGAGATTCTCAAGAGTCTTTTCCAACATCACAGTTCAAAAGCATCAGTTCTTCAGTGCTCAGCCTTCTTTATGTCCAACTCTCACATCCATACGTGACTACAGGAAAAACCATAGCTTTGACTAAATGGACCTTTGTTGACAAAGTAATGTCTCTGCTTTTTAATACGCCGTGTAGGTTTGTCACAGCTTTTCTTCCAAGGAGCAAGTTTCTTTTAATTTCATGGCTGCAGTCACCATCTGCAGTGATTTTGAAGCCCCCCAAAATACAGTCTGTCACTGTTTCTATTGTTTCCCTGTCTATTTGCCATGAAATTATGGGACCAGATGCTGTGATCTTCATTTTTTGAATGTTGAGTTTTAAGCCAGCTTTTTCACTCTCTCTTTCACCTTCATCAAGAGGTTCTTTAGTTCTTCTTCACTTTCTGCCATAGGGTGGTCTCATCTGCCTAGCAGAGTTTATTGATATTTCTCCTGGCAGTCTTGATCCCAGCTTGTACTTCATCCAGCCTGCCATTTCATGTGATTGTACTCTGCATAGAAGTTAAATGAGCAGGGTAACAATATACAGCCTTGATATACTCTTTTCCCAATCTTGAACTGGTCTGTTGTTCCATGTCCAGTTCTGACTGTTGCTTCTTGACCTGCATGCAGATTTCTCAGGAGGCAGGTAAGGTGGTCTGGTATTCTCTTGAAGAATTTTCCACAGTTTATTGTGATCCGCACAGTCAAAGGCTTTAGCATAGTTAGTGAAGCAGAAGTATTTTTTCTGGAATTCTCTTGCTTTTTCTGTGATCCAGTGGATGTTGGCAGCTTGATCTCTGGTTCCTCTCCCTTTTCTAAATCTAGCTTGAACATCTGGAAGTTCTCGGTTCACGTACTTTTGAAGCCTGGCTTGGAGAATTCTGAGCGTTACTTTGCTAGCCTGTGAAATGAGTGCATTGGTGTGGTAGTTTGAACATTCTTTGGGATTGGAATGAAAACTGACCTTTTCCAGCCCTGTGGCCACCACTGAGCTTTCCAAATTTGCTGGCATATTGAGTGCAGCACTTTCACAGCCTCGTCTTATAGGATTTGAAATAGCTCAGCTGGAATTCCAACACCTCCACTAGCTTTGTTTGCAGTAATGCTTCCAAAGGCCCACTTGGCTTCGCACTCTTAAGATGTCTGGCTTTAGGTGAGTGATCACACCATTGTGGTTACTGGGTCATTAAGGTCTTTTGTATAGTTCTTCTATGTATTCTTTTCACCTCTTCTTAATATCTTCTGCTTCTGTTAGGTCCATATCATTTCTGTCCTTTATTGTGCCCGTCTTTGCATGAAATGTTGCCTTGGTATCTCTAATTTTCTTGAAGAGAGCTCTAGTCTTTCCCATTCTATTGTTTTCCTCTGTTTCTTTGCATTGTTCACTTAGGAAGGCTTTCTTATCTCTCCTTGCTATGCTTTGGAATTCTACATTCAGATGGGTATATCTACCAAAAAAATACAGGCTTTTACAGTTACACTATTTTAAGCCAAAGAATATGGGATAAGTGTGTCATGGTATGTTAAATCTAAACCGACAGTAAAGCTGAAATCATTCTGATACATATGTAAGAACATTCTTCTTCAAAGCATTTATAAGGAAAAATTTGTAACTATACTGATTATCAAGAGCTTTTATATAGATACATTGTTTTTCTGATTTCTATTAATTTTGTATTGAATTACAACATTTATTCTTTTTTTTAAATCAGGTATTTACAAATGTACATTTACCCATAAGAAGTTGGGAATCACCAAAGAGCAGCTGGCTGGAAAAGTATTGCCTCATCTGATTCCCCTGAGTATTGAAAACAACCTTAATCTCAATCAGGTAGGAATATTTTTGTGCTTTATTCAATTTATTCAGCTTACTCTTTTCTCGGCATTGAATGTATAAATATATTACATATAAACATTGATAAAACAAGGAAAAATATGTTGAAGAGGTATATGAAGAAAGTGCTTTTTATATTCAAAGTAAGGAGTGGGTGAGTTAGAAAGAGGGATTATTGAAAGCCTTGTTCAGTCAGTCAGTTAAGTCGCTCAGTCATGTCCAACTCTTTGTGACCCCATGAACTGCAGCACGCCAGGCCTCCCTGTCCATCACCAACTCTCGGAGTCCACCCAAACCCATGTCCATTGCGTTGGTGATGCCATCCAACCATCTCATCCTCTGTCATCCCCTTCTCCTCCTGCCCTCAATCTTTCCCAGCATCAGAGTCTTTTCCAATGAGTCAGTTCTTTCCATCAGGTGGCCAAGGTATTGGAGTTTCAGCTTCAACATCAGCCCTTCCAGTGAGTATTCAGGACTGATTTCCTTTAGGATGGACTAGTTGGATCTCCTTGCAGTCCACGGGACTCTCAAGAGTCTCTTCCAACACCACAGTTCAAAAACATCAATTCTTTGGCTCTCAGCTTTCTTTATTGTTCAACTCTCACATTTGTATATGACTACTGGATTTGCAGAGGGAAGAAAGTTTCTAGAGTCTTCCTGTAATATGTGGTATTACTGAAATAAATTGTTTCTGAAGTACCATAAGAATTAACTAAATTTTAACTAAAACTTGAACTATGTTTTGAGATTGAGTTGGGTATTCTTATAAATTTTAATTATTTGAAAGTTAGATTATGTATATTTAATATTTCTACTAGCTTTTTAGAAAACAAGGTTTATTTTAGCCAAACGTCATTTTTATAATGATCTAATAAAGAGTGATTTTCTTTATGCATTATTAAACAGATTGTGGGCTTCCCAGGTGGTGCTAATGGTAAAGAACCCGTTTGCCAAGCAGGAGATACAAGAGATGTGGGTTTAATCCCTAGGTTGGGAAGGTGCCCTGAAGGAGGGCATGGGAACACACTGCCGTATTTTTGCCTATAGAATTCCATGGACAGAGGAGCTGGCGAGGTGCAGTCTGTGGAGTTGCAAAGAGTCGGACATGACTGAAGTGACTTAGCAGGCACGCACACATGCAAACAGATTGTGTTCAGTTATGCACATATTAGGTGGTCAGTTTTGGATTAGTCTAAAAAACATCAATGTATAATAACTGGTGGAGTTGAATTTATTTAAGACTGCTGAGTAATAGCTGTTAGACAGCTCAGAATATAAAACTTATTGAGACATGTTTTCTGGAACTTAAAATATCACCACTGTACAAAGATACTATAAAAGCTTGCTATGATATTCTGAGCTAAAATATGTGTAATCTATTCTTGTGTCATCAGACCTATGGGTCATATTCTGGTAAAAATAGAGAATATTATGAATAACTTGTGGAATTTTTTTATTCTATTACTTTGTTGCTAACTTGAAACATCCTATCAATTTCTTATTATACCAGTTCAATTCTTTCATTTCCGTCATAAAAGAGATGCTTAATAGATTGGAGTCAGAACATAAGACTAAACTGGAGCAACTTCATATAATGCAAGAACAGCAGAAGTAAGTAGGTTGAATATGAATTGCACATGGTCCAGGAGTGACATTAAAGTTATGTCATGGTTGATTTCCTAGAATATAGATGAGAAAATTTGAAGGATTTCAATTTGACTATATGGAAAAGACCCTGATTCTGGGAGGGATTGGGGGCAGGAGGAGAAGGGGATGACAGAGGATGAGATGGCTGGATGGCATCACCGACTCGATGGACATGAGTTTGGGTGAACTCCCGGAGATGGTGATGGACAGGGAGGCCTGGCGTGCTGCAATTCACAGGGTTGCAGAGTCGGACACGACTGAGCGACTGAACTGAACTGAAAGCGTGTAAAAATTTTCCAGCAGATTAAGTTAAACTGAGTTTAAATAGAATGTTGTTGAAAATCTGATGTTATTTCCAAATACAAAAGCATAACATGATATAATCTTAATGTTTTCTCTACATAAAGAAAATTCTGTTTCTGAGAAAAATCTCTTGTCATATTAGCCACCAGTGTTGTAAAGTCAGGGTTCTGATCACCAAGAGCACCACTTAAAAGTTTTTTTTTCAAATCTTTGAAATCCTTGTGTTTTGATTTATCCTTTTCTCTTTTATCTAAACTTTGAAACATTTACAGAGAATTCATTCCATATGTAGTACCACAGCATCCACCTCTTTTTTGTGTGTGTCTTATAGAGAGGATTTTCTAAATTATCTGCAAAATATTAGTATACAAAGGATGAGGGGAAGGATGAAAATTATTCAACAGAAAATGCCAGTTTTTGTGATCAAATCTTCACTATATTCTTTGCTCCAAAGAAAAAGACATAAGTTTAGAATGCCCATTAATGTTTAACCCTGAGCCAAAGACATCTGAAAATCAGTAAAGTTGATACTAGTCACGAGCCAGATCCTCCAAAAGAAGCTTTTTTGGTCTTGTTCCAGTGTAAGGTAAAGGCTTTATGGAAGTAAGTACACAAGGTGTAGAATGACATGAAATAGCCATTTGTATATGCTAAATATCCTGTGAGATACATACATCTGTGCTGCTGCTAAGTCGCTTCAGTCGTGTCCGACTCTGTGCGACCCCATACACGGCAGCCCACCAGGCTCCGTTGTCCTTGAGATTCTCCAGGCAACACTGGAGTGGGTTGCCATTTCCTTCTCCAATGCATGAAAGTGAAAAATGAAAGTGAAGTCGCTCAGTCGTGTCCGACTCTTAGCGACCCCATGGACTGCAGTCTACCAGGCTCCTCCGTCCATGGGATTTTCCAGGCAAGAGTACTGGAGTGGGGTGCCATTGCCTTCTGCATATATGTCTATACATACATGTATATATGTGTATATATATGTATGCTATTAATGATTTGACTATGTTAGCATAGGAACCCTGAAAATCTTTAAAAATTACAACAGAGAAATTTTCTATCTAGTATTTATACTTGAGGTGTAAATGAACCTTCTCTTTTTTTTCTTTCTATCTAAATAAATGTTACCTGTTTTTCAAGGCATAGATCTTGCCCACATCTTTGATTCAGTGATTATAGAATTTATTGTTAGAATCATAGATTCTAAACTTAATCATGTTAACTTCCCATATTGTATCTTGTCTCTCAGTGAGCTCTGAACTCTCATATGGTAAGAACTGTCCTTGCATGATTTTATGACACCCTGAGTAAATTCTCCAGTAAATCTCAAATGTTTAGTTTTTTTAAGAAAACTTGTATACAAATGTTACTTGTAGGGGCAAGCAGACACTAATAGTAGTAAATAATGAAAAAGATTATGACTCTCCTTAACGAAGTTGCAGTTTGTTTAGGTAGTAATAACTTCTATGTAGGTGAACTATTTTTAGGACAAGTATTTTAAAAACATTTCTTTTTATAGCTTTGTCATAACTCAGCTCTTTCTTACAGATCTTTGGATATAGGAAATCAAATGAATGCTTCTGAGGAGACAAAAGTTACAAATGTTGGGTCTCAGGTAAGAAGATATTTAGATCATTCTAATTCTAGGGAGGAAAAAGTGCTTGGCAGTGCACTCCATTTCAGAAGCTTCTGATCTTTAAGTAGTAAAGTTTTGCACATTGTTCAGCTGGTTGATTTTTTTTCTGTTTCAGCAGATTGACAAAGTCTTTAACAACATTGGAGCAGACCTTCTGACTGGTGGTGAATCAGAAAATAAAGAGGATGGGTTACAGAACAAACAAAAAAGAGTGAGTTTCTTTACTGTTCTTTTGACATTCATATTTATATTATATGACTTCTATAAACCATTGATTTTTTTTGTTGAGAAATACTATTTAGCTTAATAGGAACATTCTTTAGTTATCTTTATGAAATTTAAAAGTTATCAGTGGGTCATGACCTAACCCATGTTGAGAATAAACATGCTTAATATTTTTAACTTCCTTTTTTATTCATTCTCCCACATTGGTAATGTTTCTAGGTTGCCTGACTTCTTATCCTTTCTGTTGTACTTTGCCAGTCACATCCCTTGATAAATTTTACAGTGTCTCTTCTCTGCTCCTGATTTTGAATAATAAACTATAAAACTGTAGTTTCCAGCTGAAATATTGGTTAGCATCCAATATAGAAAATATATCAACTTTGAGTTTCGCTAAGGGCAGTTTTCTTCTGTTCATTCAACGTGTGTGAGTACCTGTATGTGTAGAACCAAGACACTGTGGTTTACTAAATTGTACGAGGACATACTGTGGGCTTAAAGGTTGGCAAAGCAGATCTAAGAAAAAAGACGCTGAATTTGATGCAGACGTTAGTCTCAAAAATATTGTTTGTTCATTTTTTTTTAAGTTGTTTAGTTCTTACTTAACTTCTGATGAGTTCTTAAAATATTTTTTGGAGTAAGAAGAAAACAGTTGAACAAGAATCTCCCAATTTTATAGCTAAGTCATGTTGTACAGCAGAAATGAATACAACATTATAAAGCAATTATCCTCAAATTAAAGAAAAAAATAAATGAAAGGTATATATTAAAAAAGGAAAAAAACCAAATAGAAAACCCACAAACCTAAAGTATAACTGACTTTAGTTATACTGCTGCGGCAGTCACCAACACAGTAGTTCGTAAACTACTTGGTATTGTCAAGTATTGTCAAATGGTATTGTCAAACAGACAAAAAGGCAATGTTCTGCTTTACAAGTGAAATTATGAAAGTTGTCAGTTAACTTTTTTTTGCTGTTGTTTTGTTTTAAGGCATCACTTACACTTGAAGAAAAACAAAAATTAGCAAAAGAACAGGAGCAGGCCCAGAAGTTGAAAAGCCAGCAGCCTCTTAAACCTCAAGTTCACACACCTATTGCACCAGTCAAGCAGGTCAGAGTTCATTTTTTTGTGTGTAATTATACTACTCTTAAGGAGTAAGGTAGTATAGAACCTAGTCTACCTACTAGTGTTTTATGAAAATGTATTTCAAAAAATACTTTAATATGTAATTTCTAAGAAGTATGGGCATAAAGGATTTTCCAGCACCTCCTCAATAACCTGCCAAATGTACCATGTTTTGTGATAGTACTTGTTACCAATATAGAAGAAGCTAGATTAATGGGACAGTTCTTTAAAAATACTAGGTCTGTGATACTGATTCAACTCTGCTCACTTTGAATTGATCAGGAATATTATGTTCATGCATTTATGTATTTTTGAGCAAGAAATAATTTTCATTTTTTGGCTTTTTTGTTATAGTCATGTTTATAACTTGATTTAGGGATTCTTACCTATATGTCTTGACCAGTATTTATTTCCTTCTGTGTTCTAGGCACTGATTTAGGTGCTGGTTTTAGAACAGTGATTAAGTTCTCTGCTTGGAGAAACTTTACACTCTTACTGGTTTCAGAAATAACTTTATCTTAAAAGCTTTCTTAAAATTTTTGTTGTTGTTGTTGTTGTCTCCTAAACATTAAACTTTTTCCTCTGGGAAAAATCTTTCTGGGCCAAGAGGCAAAATAAAGTATTTTGTATGTACTTATATAAGAATAAAGAAATTTAGAAAACTAAATTTCCACACAATTGTGATGAAAGTGAAAATACAAAAATAATGAAGTATCCTTTCTGTGGGACTTCCCTGGTTGCTCACTGATAAAGAATCCGCCTGCCCATGCAGGAGACCCAGGTTCTATCCCTGTGTTGGGAAGATCCCATGGAGAAGGAAATGCAACCCGCTCCAGTGTTCTTGCCTGAGAAATCCCACAGAGCCTGGCAGGCTACAGGCCGGGGGGTCGCAAAAGAGGCACACAACTTAGCGACTAAACAGCAAGAACATCTTTTTCTATAGTACAGATCTAATGAGAAAAATGCACTTCTGCTTTTTGGTAGAGGCACAATGGGGGAGACAACATTTCATTTAATTGGAGTTCAGGGTTTTGTTCCCTGTCATCAAATTGTTGCAAATGTTCATCTTTAAAGAGCCTTAAATATGTGGCAAACTGGGTTTGGCCTATGAACTGTGTAGTTTGCTGTCTCAACGTAGACAAGCTTAATTTTAACTTGTCCTTTATAATAACATTTATCAAGTGTTTTACTAATTTTAAAGTAATTTGGAATAAAGTAATTTCCTTGTATTTTTCAGACTAAGGACCTGACAGACACGTTGATGGATAACATGTCATCTTTGACCAGTCTTTCTGTTAGCACTCCTAAAATTTCTGCTTCAAGTTCCTTCACTTCTGTTCCTTCCACGGGCCTTGGCATGATGTTTTCTACACCAATTGACAATACAAAGAGAAATTTAACAAATGGCCTAAATGCTAACATGGGCTTTCAGACTTCAGGATTCAACATGCCAGTTAATACAAACCAGAACTTCTTCAGTAGTCCAAGCACACCTGGAGTGACCAAGATGGCACTGGGAACACCTTCCACCTTGCCAAACTTCAGTGCTGTGAGCGTTCCTCCTGCAGGTGGAAAGCAGACTCAGCAAAGACCCACAGATATGTCTGCTCTTAATAATCTCTTTGGCCCTCAGAAACCCAAAGTTAGCATGAACCAGTTATCACAACAGAAACCAAATCAGTGGCTTAATCAGTTTGTACCTCCTCAAGGGTCTCCAGGTATGGGCAGTTCAGTAATGGGAACACAGGTGAACGTGATGGGACAATCTGCCTTTGGAATGCAGGCTAATCCTTTCTTTAACCCACAGAACTTTGCACAGCCACCAACCACTATGACCAGTAGCAGTTCAGCTAGCAATGATTTAAAAGATCTTTTTGGGTGAGGTGTCATGCTCTTATTTTTAAAGGATTACTTCAGTTTTAATCATGGGTAAGCTGATTTACATCTTTATATAGCTGGCTTGGAAGAAGTACTTCTATGGGAGAGTGGTCCTGTGATAGGAAAAAAAAAACAAAACTGTTTTCGTGCCAGCATAGTAGTTGTATGGACTCCTAACAGTTGAGGTTTTTAAAGCATTGAGGATTTTTTTTCCTCTTACCAACTCCTCTTCAGGTTTTTAAAAGACCCAACCCATATCAATCTCAATGAGAAAAAAAAGACACCTGAGTATCTTGAATAGCAGAATTTTTAAGTCAAATGTTTATTTTGGCTTGTATATCTTGGTGTTATTTTAAAAGTTGAGTTGATGGTAATTGCAAGTTTCATCTGTTAAATACTACATGGTACACAGTCTGCCTTCACAAGTCATTAGTCTTCATTTTAAATATGTGAAAAATCTTGATGCTGTATTGATTTGTTTGCATTTAGCACAACTGAAAAAATGATAATGCATAATGAAAAGGATCAGGTCATTTGCTTTTCCAATCTTATTCTCAGATGAACTAATGTTTAGTACAAAAGACTGAGAAACTACGGCAAAATTTAATTTAACCTTAATTTCATTGGTTCAAACTAAAGGCATTATTAACTGTCATAAATGCAAACTGATCATTGTAAATTATTTTTAGCATGATCTGCCTCAAGTAGTAATGTATTTTTCTCCGTTTACTTGGATATGTTTAGAGTCACTTTTTTTCCTCCTTTGTCACAGACAGAAGAGGTATGTACTGATTTGTACAGGTATTTGACAAAGCCGTCTCTGTGCTTTTTCCTGATTGCTGCCTTCATGCTTCATTTTGAATTGAAACTTCAGAGGTTGCAGCATATATGAATTGCATTTCCAAAAGGAGATTTGTAAGAATTAAACTATATTTAATGAGTAAACTTTTGAGATTTCTGCTGTATTGTTTCAAATGTAATAAACTTTACTTCTCTAAAAATGAGCACTTGCATCTTCTGGCTGCAATTTTCAGCTTAAGTCTGACCTCATCACTTAATGCATCTGAAGTTTAGTTCTTTTCTCAGAATTTTAGGGTCTTTCATTCAAACATTCTATGTTCATAATTAGCCATTTTTAGGAAAAAAAAGGATAAATTCTTCTAACAGGAAACATGCTTTCTTTTTCAAGGCCTTTCTCTGATGTTTTTCTTTGATTAGCTCATCAGTCAACTGTGGAGTCTTATGCCATAGATGTCATTTGTATTCTGTTAAGTTGTATTCCATCATTATAACTTTAAACTGATCTTTCAGAGAACTATAATGTATTATATTGTAACTGCTGCCATAGACTTGTGGATTTTAATTATCAGAAACCAGCAATCATTTAAAATAAATCCTATGAACTTTACTGTGCTGACACTACATTTATTCATTGAAAAAATATATATCCTCACATTGAACATATACTACTTAATTATGAGATATAATTTGATAATATTGCTGGCAGCATTTAGTAAGGAGGTATTTAAAAAAATAAAAAGTCAGCTTTATGTCTGGTTTTTCTTCAAGTGGTACTTTTACATGGTTTTAGGAAAAGACTCAGGAATGCTGAAGAAACTTACCAAGAAATGAAAAGCACTAGGGAGATCAAATGTTTTTGGCAAATGCATTCATACCAGATTGTGTCTTATTTGTAACATAATATCTATCTTGAGAAAAGTTTACATAAGGAATAAAATTGCATAATGTTGAAGAATTTTTCTTAGTAACAATTCAGTAGTCACTGTTCTTTAGGAAGTTGCTTTTTATTTTGTAAAATAACTTTGTCAGTGTTGAACTCCTAATAAGAAAATTTACTATAACTATATAATTTGAAAGTCTAAATATAAAAACAGATTATTTGAGAAATATTTGTGATTGTTAGGTAATTTCCACATCTTGAAATTTGTTCATTCATTGAGGTAATGGTGCTATATTTTTAGAAAATTTTCTATACATTTTTCCTCCTTTCTTGAAGGTATTTTGTTTAAGTCATTTCTCTCACTTGAACTGTTACCATTGCCTTTTTCTGTTGTGAAATTGCCTCTAAAAATAGTGCTGTTTTTAGGCTTGTATTTCTATGTGAACAAAATTTTCGAAGTATTGAATTACCTTAAAATTATTTCAGATATCGACAGCATTTAAGTCCCCTGTGCATAGAGCAGAAAATTGGTAGTTAAAAAGCACCTGTCTCCAAAAATTATAAGAAAGATTCCCTTTATTTGAATTGGTTCTTTATTCTCCTAATGCTAAAGTGTGTGGTGTATTTGGAGGATGCATAAAAGGAAATGGAAATAGACTGTGTACTTGGTTGGGGTTTGTTTGTTTAATTTTATTTTTATTTGGGGACACATATAACCTTTCATGTGAATAAGTTAAGGACATAGGTTTTTGCTATTTTTTTCAACCTGTAAAATACCTCACATGGTTGCTTTTACATATTAAAGGAAAAGGTATATGTGAAAGTACCTGATAGCAAGCACAGAGTATGCACCAAATAAATTTCAGCTTTTATAAAACTTTCTATATTAAGTTGTAATTTCATGCTTTGTTATTCACTGGTCTTGAAATAATTTTAGAACAGAACAAATTATATGAATTCAAACAGTATAGGATTTTAAGAGATTATGTGGCTGGCTCTCAAACTATTACTGTGACAATAAGAAATATATCTTATATTACAAACTCAGTATATGAGATTTATATCTGAAACAAAAGTTTCATAAAACCTTTAACACATATAGTATATTATTATTATTCTATCCTAATTAATTTTTAAAAATCTGGTTATGATCCCTAAAAGGATTTGATTATGTCGTTTGGGTAAAACTGAAATAATTCATTGCTCTCTTTCTCCAAGCAGGTGTAGGAGCAGAGGATCAGAGATTTACATGGCCTAACCCAAGAAGGTTAGGGCCAGAAATAAAGGCTAGATTTTCTTTTTTTTGCTATTCTGCAGTCCAGTGCTTTTTATCATAGTGGCATCCTTTATATCCTTTATTATATGAATTCTGGAGTTGCTTTTGTCAACATGGTTAAATATGGTGAGTGTTATGTGTTCAGGACTTACTTGGTATCATAAATATATTTATGTTGGAAAAATTGGTGTTGCAGTGGAAAATGGAGGTGATAGAATAGAAATGCTCAAAATCAACCTTTGGGCTTTTTCTCTGAATTGTGATGAGAATGGTTGGGGGAGCCAGGTCAGCAGTGCTTGCAGTACCCAGACATGTATTAATAATAAATTAAAGCATACAGTTTTGGTTGAGGAGGAAGCAGTATGGTGGAAAAAGCCATTTTACCATACTAGAGCTTGTTAGATATTATTGATGGTGGAGGAAATGGCAACCCATTCCAGTATTCTTGCTAGGATACTCCCATGGACAGAGGAGCCTGGCAGGCTATAGTCCATGGGGTCACAAAGAGTTGGAAACAGCTGAGCACAGCACACACACAGGTATTACTGATAGAAAGCTTTATCCAAAGCAGCCAAGCTGCTCCAGCCTCACAGAGAGGATTTAACTCTGTGGAATGCAGAACACATAAGTAAAGTAAAATTTCCTAGTAACTACATTAAAAAGTAAAAATAGATGAAATTAATTGTAATATATTTTGTTTAACTTAATAGAGCCAAAATACCTTTTCAACATGAATTGATAGAAAATTTAATATTTTAATCGATAGAAAATTAAATGATATATTCTTTTTTTGTACCTCGTCTTGAGAGGCAGTGTATATTTACACTTAGGACATCTCAATTCAGGTTAGTCACATTTTGAGTACTTAGTAACCACGTGTCACTAGTAGTGCCTGTGTTAGTACATGGAAGGTAAGAAGACAAAAGAGTGAACTATAGCAATTATCACCTTACTGTTGATATCAACTCCCAGCTCCAAATCCATCCTTCTCTACCCTGCTTTGTGATACTGGACCCTATAAACGTGTCTCCCTTTGCCAGCTTTGCAGAATGTTAGGCTTCGTTGATGAGGGTCCTGTCCTAAAGTGGCGCTGCAAAGCAATAGCAGCATGAAGTCCCTTCTGGATTCCTGTTCTCCATTTGTAGTCACCACAGGAACCCAGCAGCCCCAGCAGAAGAGCCCCAGCTGTGCCTTAGTCACATGTCCCACTTTGGAGTTGCTCCAGTGGGCTGCTTTCAGCCCCTCCCTCAAGCAACTGTCTCCCACTCTGGCCCTCTGGCAATTGCTTCACTACCGGAGGTGGGGGCGGGGGTGGTTGCTGAATGTTCCTGTGGAAGCCACGCCTTCACTGAAGAAGTCCTAGGCTCAGCTTGAGTGCTCAGCTTGAATGGTCGGAGTGGGGAGGAAAGCCTTTCCTAGTCTTTTGTTCCTTAATTCTTTTTCCTTTTCCCCAGCCTAGAGGTAGTTCCTTTTTTTGCCACTTCTACTTTTGAACTCAAGAGTTCTTTTTTTTAAACTCTTAAAATAGCCACTTTCTACTAATTAACAATGATTTCATTAAAATTTCCCTGTTTAAATGTCTGCTTTTGTCTCCTATCCTCACCTTCACTGATAAGACCCCTCAATCTGTTAAGCCATTTGAAAATGGGGCCACAGGATATGTACTAGTGGTAACAAAAGCTATAGGGAATTGTATATACATAGCCTATATTAAAACTTTCTTAACATGCTTTTGAAATGTGCCGTGAGTGGAAATATGATTTACCTACTCTATACCTATTTGATACAGTTCCACCTTTTTTTTCCCTCCTGTTTTTTAGACATACAGTCTTTGTGGTGGCCTCGGTTGTGACGAAAACCTGTGTTTGGCTTTCATATAAAAGTAAATGAGATTGAGAGTCTAATGTCCCAAGTTTGAATGTAGGAATCAACATTCATACAGGCCCCTTCTGGGTTTCTGCCAGTCATTCTAAATGTGATCAAAGTCAAATATGGGCCATGTCCATGGGCACATTAGGAGTACTTTGGAGCCAGATAAAGTTGGGACTCGGCGGGGGCATATATATATTTTTTAATTCCAGGCTAAAATTATAGTATTCATACTCTGCAGGCAGAATGTGATTCTTCACATAGTTGTTCAGTTGGAACAGATCCAAAACAGTTTTTGAGAAAATCTTGTCTCTAACTGGGTGCTCTTAAGATTGCTTTTGAGAAGAGATGGAAAGGCCTTTCACTGAAGTGGGATCCTCATTAAACTGCTCCAGTGTCAGAAGGAGTTGGTATTTCTACCTCCAGCTCTACTGATCATATGGTGTGTGTGTGTGCGCGCTCAGTCGCTAAGTTGTGTTTGACTGTGAACCCATGAACTGTAGCCTGCCAGGCTTCTCTGTCCAAGGGATTCCCCAGGCAAGCATACTGGAGTGGGTTGTCATTTCTCCTCTAGCAGATATTCCCAACCCAGGGATCAAACCCGAATCTCTTGTGTCTGCTGCATTAGCAGGTGGATTCTTTGACGACTGAGCCACCTGGGAAGCCCTGTTCATATGGACCTGTGCTTAGTCAGTAATGATCTCTCTACCCAGATACTTGTCAGATAACCTTTATTGCCCAACATTCACAATCTCATTCTTGAGAAAGCTTTATGGAGGAGGCTAAACGCTGAATAATTCATCCATTTCCTTAGAAATTCCAAATGAAATTAAACTCACTGTGGAGACCTTTGTCCCCAACTTGCCTTGTATTAGCCACACATCAATTTCCATTTAGCCTGTATTGTGAAGCTTTGCCAAGGATGACACTGGGTCACTCTGACATACAATAGCTTTGAGAATCCACAGGAGAAACTTGAGGTTTCAGTTAGGAGTAAATGTGCTTCTAAGCAACTATCTTTTAAAGTCTCTGGCTAACGGAACAAGTCACATATTAACAGATGTGAAGTTAAGCCAAATTTGCAGTCCACCTGTAGCAAGTCCATAGGATGTTAATGGTATGCATTGTTCAGTACTTACCTTCTGGCTTTATCTGATTTTTTAAATTCTTACTGCTCCTTTGCTCTGAATTCTATTTAAAAAAAGTTTTGTAGTATGTTCTTGGAAATTCTTATTTTGAAACAAGGTAGAGTATAAATAAAGATGTGGAGTGAATGAATCTTGTCTCTTTCACTAACTCACTGGGATAAGTTTTCTCAGCTATAAAATGAGGATCAAGTCTTATAGGCTTCTTAGGATTAAATGAAGTCAATGTATATGAAGTGTCCGACAAGGCCCCTGACATACTGTAAGTGTTCAGTAGATACCCCCACATTGTTTATGATGGACATAAGCCTCTAAAATAATGAACAACAGATACTTCACCAAGCAATATTTGAATATATTTATTCTTCAGGATATAAGCCAAAAATAGGTTATAGGCTGTGAGGTTCTTGGGACACAAGTAGTAATGAGATGTTGTTTGGTCGCTAAGTCGTCTCTGACTTGCATGAACTGTAGCCCACCAGGCCTCTCCATCCATGGGATTTCCCAGGCAAGAATCCTGGACTGGGTTGCCATTTCCTCCTCCAGGGGTCTTCCCGACTGAAGGATCAAACCTCTGTCTCCTGCATTGGCGGGCGGATGGATTCTTTACCACTGAGCCACCAGGGAAACCCATAATGAGATATAGGCCTTGTCATTAAGAATTTTGCACTGTGGTTGTAAAGGTAGCTGAGTAAGTTGACAGTTACAGGACAGTGTGGTACACAGTAAGTCCCCTACATACAAACAAGTTCCATTCCAAAAGCACATTTGTCAAGTCAAATTTGTTCATAGTCCAAGCCTAGGTATCCAGCTAACAATTAACTATGTAGTGCTGTTCTGTAATAGGTTTATAATACTTTTCACACAAATAATACATTAAAAAAAATTTTTAATTAAAATTTATAGTACAGAAGTACCAGCTACGTCACCACTGCTTTTACACTGGCTTCCGGACATCCTGGTCTTGAAATAAAGGTCATACTACTGCACTCTAGGCAGTACTATAAAGTACACAAAAGCACAGCCACTTGTAGAGGATGCATGCATGTGACAATGTACACCAAACATGTGAACACCTGTTTTGCATCCTTGAAAGTTCACAACTTGAAGGTTGCTACTGTAGGGGACATACTATATATTCTGTGACAACTCTTAAAAGAGGGACAGCCAGCCTGGATTGGGGGAGTGAGGAAGGCTTCTTCAGAGGAGAAGGGGCCTGAGCTCAACCTTGCGGGCAGTCTTTTAAATAAAACTGTTTTTGATGCTATCAAGTGATTACTTATGAATTACATTTTCCCAAATTAAACGACATATGAGGGAGAGGATTATAGCAGGTAACTCCTAAGGCCCTTTTGAATTCTGAGTTATATGAGAATTGCTTGAATTAAGGCAGGTCTGGTCAAATGACTCGATCACGAGGAAAAGTGGAATTAAAGCTGGCTGAATAAGCCACAGATAACACCAACTCAGAGAGTAAAATAAGTGAGATATATTATTATTTTCTAAATTAATATTTATGCTTCATTGAACATTTCAGAAATTTAAGAATCCACACTTGTGAGTTTAATAAAGATATACTGAATAGATAGGTGAAGGTGAAGTTGCTCAGTCGTGTCCAACTCTTTGTGATTCCATGGACTGTAGCCTACCAGGCTCCTCGGTCCATGGGATTTTCCAGGCAAGAGTGGCTTGCCATTTCCTTCTCCAGGGGATCTTCCCAACCCAGGGATTAAACCCGGGTCTCCCGCATTGTAGGCAGATGCTTTACTGTCTGAGCTACCAGGGAAGCCCTGAATAGATAAATCTGCTTTAAAACAGTGACTGGGGAATTCCCTGTTAGTCCAGTGGTTAGAACTTGGTGCTTTCACCGTCAGGGGTCTGAGTTCAATCCCTGGTGAGGGAACAAAGATCCCATAAGGTGCACAACCAAAAAATAAACTGGATGGTTTCTGGGGTAAAAGACTGGCGTAATTGAATTTAGTCTATAAACTACCAGAAGATGTCACTGTCTTCCAAATAATGGTCCATGACATTGACTATTTTCCAGGTACAGATTTGAACACTCACTGGGACAGATTGATGTCTAGCCTACATAATTGAATCTATGAGGAGGATAGGACCTCACAGGAAATACTTGTTGAAGGTGTGTAGGCTTGTTCCATTGTAATTCATAATGCCCTAGATACATGAATCCTGTTCTTCACTTTGTGTTTTGAAGTTAACTGGACACTGGATTTCATTTGTGCTTTCAAGAAAACTTAAGGTGGTGAAAAATCCTCCAAAATATGCTCTCTGATCTTGACTTCCTCTCACATTTTCAGGTTTCATTTTTATTATTATGCAAATGCATTTATTATCAAATTTTCCATGTTCTATCTTGGACAACGTCTAAGATATCCTTGAATCTTTTCTAAGTCAGTTTTCATGGTATGTAAAGCAAAACTGGAACATATTTCCCATACTGTAATGATACTGGATGAAATGAACCAGTATTTCCCATTACTTGGATGCAGGGATTTCAGACTGTCTAAGCCAATATATACCAATATATAATAGGAAGTAACACATTAAAGAAAAATAAATAATCTTTATAGAAAGAAAGTGAAAGCTGCTCAGTCATGTCCAACTGTTTGTGACACCGTGGGCTACACAGTTTATGGAATTCTCCAGGCAAGAATACTGGAGTGGTTTGCCATTCCCTTCTCCAGGGGATCTTCCCAATCTAGGGATCAAACTCGGGTCTCCCGCCTTGCAGGTGGATTCTTTTACCAGATGAGCCACAAGGGAAGCCCAAAGACGCAGCTTATATCCCTGGGTCAGGAAGAGCCCCTGGAGGAGAGCAGGGCCTATAGCAAGAGAACAGACTCAAAAATTACTGAGTGTCTTGTGCCAGGGGATATGGGAATGGGATTCTCCAAGATAGAAGGGTTAATAATTTGTTAAAGGCAGCTAACGACAGCCAGCAGATAAGTAGATGGGTATGAGTTCATCTTCAATTCTGCTCCAAACTACAAAAGAACTGAATACATCACTTGCCTTCTCCATGACTGTTGGTTTCAACAGTAAAGTAGAATGGTCTGCCCAACCTATTTCTCTAGGTAGATATAAACTCAAAGGAACAGTGAATAATGAAGTTAAAGTATTTCATAAATAAAAGAAATTTATATAAATTCTTTTATGAAAAATGCAAAATACTAAAATCATTTCATGCTGTGTAAAGACATCCTGTATTTCTGTATTTTGATTATTTGACTTTAAAGATTTCACTAATAGGAAAAATTGGGGAAATTCTTTCCATTAATTGGGAAAAATTTAAATTTTCATTAATTGGGGGAAAATATTTAAGCAGTTACATTGATGAACTGAAAATAGAACTTGATATGCTTCTATTCCATGTATGCAGGCTTATGTTTGCAAAGAATTTTAGAGACATTTATTTAATAATGACATAAAATTATGTTCCTACTAGGAATATAGAGACAAATGAATTGAATTCCAGTACCCAGCTCACAGTGAACTGGAATGTAATGACACTAACAGTGCTTTACTGTGGACTGGAAACAGTGTTGTATAATAAAATGAGTGCATTTGTAATCAACTGGTTTCAATACTGGCTCCACCAAAAAACTTTGTAACCAAAAACTATGTGACTATGTAACTTCTTGAGTTTGCGCCTCAGTTTCCTGATAGGTCTCAGTTTCAGCTCAGTTGTATCCCACTCTTTGCGACCCCATTAACCGCAGCACACCAGGCCTCCCTGTCCATCACCAACTCTCGGAGTCCACCCAAACCCATGTCCATTGAGTTGGTGATGCCATCCAACCATCTCATCCTCTGTCATCCCCTTCTCCTCCTGCCCTCAATCTTTCCCAGCATCAGAGTCTTTTCCAATGAGTCAGTTCTTCGCATCAGGTGGCCAAAGTATTGGAGTTTCCGCTTCAACATCAGTCCTTCCAGTGAACACACAGGACTGATCTCCTTTAGGATGGACTGGTTGGATCTCCTTGCAGTCCAAGGGACTCTCAAGTCTTCTCCAACACCACAGTTCAAAAGCATCAATTCTTCTGCGCTCAGCTTTCTTTATAGTCCAACTCTCACATCCATACATGACCACTGGAAAAACCATAGCCTTGACTAGACAGACATTTGTTGGCAAAGTAATGTCTCTGCTTTTGAATATGCTGTCTAAGTTGATCATAACTTTCCTTCCAAGGAGTAAGCGTCTTTTAATTTCATGGCTGCAGTCACCATCTGCAGTGATTTTGGAGCCCCCAAAAATAAAGTCAGCCACTGTTTCCACTGTTTTCCCATCTGTTTCCCATGAAGTGATGGGACTGGATGCCATGATCTTCATTTTCTGAATGTCGAGCTTTAAGCCAACTTTTTCACTCTCCTCTTTCACTTTCATCAAGAGGCTCTTTAGTTCTTTACTTTCTGCCATAAGGGTGGTATCATCTGCATATCTGAGATTATTGATATTTCCCCTGGCAATCTTGATTCCAGCTTGTGCTTCTTCCAGCCCAGAGTTTCTCATGGTGTACTCTGCATAGAAGTTAAATAAGCAGGGTGACAATATACAGCCTTGCCGTACTCCTTTTCCTATTTGGAACCAGTCTGGTGTTACCCGGAGATAATAACTGTTTGGTCATTCTACTTTGCCATTTCTAATTTTTCATTCTCCGTTGTGAGAATGAAATGAGATCAGGAAATTCAAGTCAGCAATGACTTGAAATGAGAAAGCATTGACCGTAGAATGAGATCATTGTTCCCAATGGTCATGTGTTTGAGCAAACTCCAGGAAATAGTGAAGGGTAGGGAAGTCTGGTGTGCTGCAGTCCATGACGTCGCTGAGTGGGACAGGACTGAGTGACTCAACAAAAGCCTCCCCCTTAGAAAGGGACTTATCAGACTTGGGTGGCTGGTGGCAATCTTAATCCAGGGGCTGGTACATCAGTGTTTTATGTTAATTTCTCTTTATTTTACTGTTGGTTTGCCCTATTTTTTGATGGAACATTTTAGGGAAAGCAAACATTAATATGTAACCTCAAAATTTTTTCTAAAATTTTTGCTCTTGCTATCACAAGCTTACCTATACATCACCCCTTTACATCCGTGTCGGGGAGGGGTTCCAGCCCCCTACCCTTACCCACTGCAGGATGCCAGAATCTTGGACACTCAAGTCCCTTATCAGCCCTCTGTGTCCACAGATGCAGAATCCATAGATATGGAGGGCAGGCAGTAGTTCTGTGTGCAATGACTTTTTAAAGACACAAGGATTCTGAACACGTCTTTCCTGAGTTGTTATGTGACAGTCTTTAGTACCCACAGTGGATTTATAGGATCACAATGTACCGTGCACTGTACTGACACAAGTTCAGGAGATGGATTTAAGGACCTGCTCCTCTCCACATTCTACCTGCCAGGCTACCTTGGGCAAAATTGCATCGGTTTCTCTATCTGCTTGTTATATAGGTGGTTGAGAGAATCAAATAAGATACTAGAAAGTGCTTTGTAAAACAGACTGTTAATAAAAGAATGTAAAAAATAGAGTGCAGTGAAAAAAATCAAGTTGTATATACATCCAGATTAGGATTAATGGTAGTTAACAACAATATACAAACTTTTAAAGGATGGGAGAAGTGTTGTTTAACAGAAAGTTTTATGTGGGTATCAGTATGTTATAGGGAGCAGAAGAGAGCAGTGTGGAACTGGGGTGTAGAATGAGGCCTGAAAAAGCTGCCATAGAATTCAGGAGAGAAGGAACCTCAGGAAGATTCATTTTCTTCATTACCTCTGTTTCTTTATAAAATTTCTTATCCTAAAAGGTGAATAATTTGTCCATTAGCTCTGAGCCGGGTTAAAATTTTCCACCTAACACTTTGATCTGATTTGATGAAATTATTTTCTTGAATATTATTTTCAAGTTGTTTGGAATTTGTTCACTTTTTAGGGGGTGGGAGGTCTAGGTAGATTGAAATGGAATGACTTCACTAACAACCAACTTATGAGACCCACTTTTTTCGCTGTTGGGAGATTAGAGTCCTACCTAATATAAAACTGAACTGTCAAGCTTGCCCTCATGGTGTTAGATACAGGCAGTATTAGCATTTCAGGATTTGGGTTTTATTTATTTACTTTAATATAAATTTATTTATTTTAATTGGAGGCTAATTACTTTACAATATTGTATTGGTTTTGCCATACATTGACATGAATCCGCCACAGGTGTACAAGTGTTCCCCATCCTGAACCCCCCTCCCACCTCCCTCCCCATCCTGTCCCTCTGGGTCATCCCAGTGCACCAGCCCTGAGCACCCTGTATCATGCATCGAACCCGGACTAGCGATTCGTTTCACATATGATAATATACATGTTTCAATGCCATTCTCCCAAATCATCCCACCCTCGCCCTCTCCCACCGAGTCCAAAGACTCTTCTATACATCTGTGTCTCTTTTGCTGTCTCACATACAGGGTTGTCATTACCATCTTTCTAAATTTGATTTGGGATTTGGGTTTTAAATAATTGATATAGACAGGATTCTTTTTCTTCCTTTTTTTTAAAAAAAAAAAAGTTTGGCCACACCCCATGGCATGTGGGACCATAGCTCCCCAAACAGATATTGAACCCCCATCACATGCACTGGAAGGAGGCGCTTTAACCATTGGACCACCAGGGAAGTCCCTAATATAGTCAAGATTATCCATGACGAGCAGAAACTGTCTTACCTAAAGTAAACTAAAAAGAGGACAATTTGTTACAAGGATGCGGATATTTCAGAAACCAAAGAGTAGAAGGGACAGCTGGGTCTAGAGCGACAGGAACTGGAAGGCCATTAGAAACAGATCCCCTAGCCCTGCTATGGGTTCACTGTGTTTCATTCTTCTCACTGAGCCAGACCTGTGTTCTCTGCAGCTCCAGTCCATGATGTGAATTTAATGTTCTTCTGTAAATTATATAAAGCTCACGATCACTGTTCCAACCTTGTTTTCAACCACAGGGTACACTCACCTGACTGAAACTATGCAACTTTCCCCCAGGCACCATGCTCTTTCATGCAAGTCTTCTCTCCCACTTTGTTTTCTTTCATTTGCCTCACTCTTTCATCCCTGAAAGCGTATACTATCATCCCCTCTTCTAGGAAACCTTCTTCCATTCCTTAGCAAGCTAATTTAGGTGTTCCAACCTCTGCTTTCATTGCCAGATGCATCATTATACCATAAGGACTTATTCACTTTCTGGATTGTTTCTTCAGGGGAAATATCACAGTTCAGCCTACATCACCAGTGTCTCAAAAGGCCTATCACATACTAGGCCCTCAAGGGAGAGAACTAATGAATACAATGAGCCTCAGTTCTGCAAAGTCTGGCTTTATATTTTCTTGTCTCTATTATCAACAGATCTAATGTAGATGTTATTATCAACACTAGTGCACTAGTGTAGAGTACTAGTGTAGTACTAGTGTAGAGTACAGGCTCTAATGCTGGCACAGGTGTGTCCACAGCTGATCTCTGCTTAGTTTCCTACTTGTGTGACCTTCAGCTCAGTTCAGTTGCTCAGTCGTGTCCAACTCTTTGTGACCCCATGAATTGCAGCACTCCAGGACACCCTGTCCATCACCAACTCCTGGGGTTTACCCAAACTCCTGTCCATCGAGTCGGTGATGCCATCCAGCCATCTCATCCTCTGTTGTCCCTTTCTCCTCCTGCCCCCAATCCCTCCCAGCATCAGGGTCTTTTCCAATGAGTGAACTCTTCACATGAGGTGGCCAGATTATTGGAGTTTCAGCTTCAGCATCAGTCCTTCCAATGAACACCCAGGACTGATCTCCTTTAGGATGGACTGGTTGGATCTCCTTGCAGTCCAAGGGACTCTCAAGAGTCTTCTCCAACACCACAGTTCAAAAGCATCAATTCTTCAGCGCTCGACTTTTTCCACAGTCCAACTCACATCCATACATGACCACTGGAAAAACCATAGCCTTGACTAGATGGACCTTTGTTGGCAAAGTAATGTCTCTGCTTTTGAATATGCTATCTAGGTTGGTCACAACTTTCCTTCCAAGGAGTAAGCGTCTTTTAATTCATGGCTGCAGTCACCATCTGCAGTGATTTTGGAGCCCAGAAAAGTGAAGTCTGACACTGTTTCCAGTTTCCCCATCTATTTCCCATGAAGTGATGGGACCGGATGCCATGATCTTTGTTTTCTGAATGTTGAGCTTTAAGCCAACTTTTCCACTCTCCTCTTTCACTTTCATCAAGAGGCTTTTTAGCTCCTCTTCACTTTCTACCATAAGGGTGGTGTCATCTGCATATCTGAGGTGATTGATATTTCTCCCGGCAATCTTGATTCCAGCTTGTGCTTCTTCCAGTCCAGCGTTTCTCATGATGTACTCTGCATATAAGTTAAATAAGCAGGGTGACAATATACAGCCTTGATGTATTCCTTTTCCTATTTGGAAACAGTTTGTTGTTCCATGTCCAGTTCTAATTGTTGCTTCCTGAGTTGCATACAGGTTTCTCAAGAGGCAGGTCAGATGGTCTGGTATTCCCATCTCTTTCAGAATTGTCCACAGTTTATTGTGATCCACACAGTCAAAGGCTTTTCCAATGAGTGAACTCTTCGCATGAGGTGGCCAGAGTATTGGAGTTTCAGCTTCAGCATCAGTCCTTCCAATGAACACCCAGGACTGATCTCCTTTAGGATGGACTGGTTGGATCTCCTTGCAGTCCAAGGGAAAATAGAAAGCAGAAATAGATGTTTTTCTGGAAGTCTCTTGCTTTTTCAACGATCCAGCAAATGTTGGCAATTTGATCTCTGGTTTCTCTGCCTTTTCTAAAACCAGTTTGAACAACTGAAAGTTCACGGTTCACATATTACTGAAGCCTAGCTTGAAGAATTATGAGCATGACTTTACTAGCGTGTGAGATGAGTGCAATTGTGCAGCAGTTTGAGCATTCTTTGGCATTGCCTTTCTTTGGGATTGGAATGAAAACTGACCTTTTCCAGTCCTGTGGTCACTGCTGAGTTTGTGTGAACTTAAGTTGGCTTAAAATCTCTGTGCCCCAGTTTCCTCATCTGTAGATGGTATAATGAAAGTACTCACTTTAGAGAGTCATTCCGGGGATTGAGTGAGTGAAGTCGCTCAGTCGTGTCTGACTCTTTGAGACCCTGTGAACTGTAGCCCACCAGGCTCCTGCATCCATGGGATTCTCCAGGCAAGAATACTGGAGTGGGTTGCCATTTCCTTCTCCAGGGGATCTTTCTGACCCAGGGATCAAACCCAGGTCTCCTGCATTGCAGGCAGATGCTTTAATCTCTGAGCCACCAGGGAATCAAACCTGGGGATTCTGGGGATTAAATGAGTTAAATGTGTAGAGTCTGGCCCCTAGAGGGTGCTCCATAAGTGTTAGATATTATTATCACCAACCATCTAAATCACCACCAAAAATCCTTTGCAGGTTCAGACACATTTCATGAGCAATACATTCTGCAGGAATGGTTAGTGCTCTTAATAGTCACTGACCCTTAAGAGAGATTCATTTGGTCTTTGCCTATTGGTGCTTCCATTATGTGCTCTAAGCGATCAGTAACTGAGGGTATCTGGGGATTGACAAAAAGGTTAAAAGCTTCACCAGGGAATGACTTCTGTAGCAAGAGAGTGTTTATCATATTTTAGTTAGATTGTATTTGCTTTTGATGAATGAGTGAGCTTTCTGGAGACAGGGTGAAGACATATTGGTGGAGTAATTAGATATGTGATTTCCTGGAGTCTTAGCATTCTCAGCCTTGACGGGTTGTGGTTGGCAAAGGTGGTGGCCTGAAAATATCAATCCTTTTAAAAGCACAAGGCTGGACAGGATTTTTTACAGAAACTGATAAGTTGGTTCTAAAATTCGTATGGAATTATGAAAGACTTAGAATAGCCAAAACAATTTTAATTAAAGAACAAAGTTGGAAAGCTTTCATTTCCTGATTTCAAAACTTACTCTATAAAACTACAGTCAACAGAGTATAAATTTTTAGAAGGACAGATACAGAGATCAAAAGAAGAGAACTGAGTCCAGAAATAATTTTTTTAATGTTTATGTTTCACTGATTTTTGACAGGGGTGCTAAGACAATTCATTAGACAAAGAATAGCCTACTAACAACTGGAGATCCACATGGGAAGAGTTGAACATAGATGTTTACCTTATACCGTATGTAAAAATGAACTCAAAATGGATCGTAGACTTAAATGTAAGAGCTAAACAAGCAAACTTTTAGGGAAAAAAAATAGAAAATCTTTAAGACCTCAAGTTAGACAAAGATTTCTTTCTTAGGTGTATGAAAAAGGCACCGTCTATGAAGAATGAACAAAGAAAGTTTGCACTTTTAAGTACAGCATGAAGAAAATGAAAAGACAAGCAGTAGACTGGGAGAAAACATTTGCAAATCATATTATCTGATGAAGAATTTCTATTGAGAATATATACTCATACACCTCACTAATAAGGAAAAAATTCATTTTAAAAATGGACAAAATATTTAAATAGAAAATTTACCCAAAATGTATACACAGGACTAATGAGCACATGACAAGACGATCAATGTCATTAGTCATCAGGGAAATGCAAATTAAAACCACAATGATATGCCACTTCATACCCACTTGAAAGTCTAAAAAAGATAATCAATATTGGTGACGATGTCAGAAATGGGACCCCTCATACATGCTACCGGGAATGTAAAATAGTGCTGTCACTTTGGAAAGTAATTTGGCAGTTTCTTAAAAACACGCTTACCACGCAGTCCACCAATTCCAATCCTAGGTATTTCCCAAGAGAAATGAAAAGATTTGTCCAAAGAAAGATTTGCACACAGATGTCCTTAACAATTTTATTCATAATAGAAAATCATCATATTAAATGGAAGATGTCAGACACAAGAGACAATATACTGTATGGTATATAGTGTGTTGATTCCATTTATAGAAAATATCTGTTAAAGGAAAATTTATAGAGACAGAAAGATTGATGGTTGCCTGGTGCAGTGTTGGGAATGGGAGACAAGGATTAATAGTGGATATGAGGGTTCTCATTGGGATGATAGGAATGTTCTATCTGCTTTGTGCTTTATGGTGATGCTTGCACAACGTGATAAATTTACTAGAAATCATTGATTGTCCACTTGAAATGGGTAAGGTATATGATATGCAAAATATATCTCAGTAAATTTGGAGGAGGTAGTATGGGTTGCGGAGAAGGCAATGGCACCCCACTCCAGTCCTCTTGCCTGGAAAATCCATGGACGGAGGAGCCTGGTAGGCTGCAGTCCATGGAGTCGCTAAGAGTCAGACACGACTGAGCGACTTCACTTTCACTTTTCTCTTTCATGCATTGGAGAAGGAAATGGCAGCCCACTCCAGTGTTCTTACCTGGAGAATCCCAGGGATGGCTGAGCCTGGTGGGCTGCCGTCTATGGGTCGCACAGAGTCGGATAAGACTGAAACGACTTAGCAGCAGCAGTAGCAGCAGTATGGGTTGGGGAGGTGGGATGGAAGGATGGAGGATAAAGAAAGAGGGAGGAGAGAGCGAGCAGGAGAACAGGACTGCATGAAGTCGGGCTGTTTGGATCTGAAACCTAGCAAATTTAAACCTCTCTTTGCCTCAGTTTCCTGTCAGTGAGGTTGGGGAAAAAATAATTAGCTTATCCACAAAGTAGTGTTGGAAAGATTGTGATAATATGTAAACAATGCTTAACACAAAGTTTGGACCATAAAAACAGCAATAAATATTTAACCTGCCAAGGATCCAGCTCATTTAGATCAACTTACTTCAAATCCTGGAGAAGGATTTGGACTGAGGCTGAAGAAGGCAGGGACTGACCTTGTGGAAATGACTCCGGGGGAGTCTGAGAGTCTAAAGCACAGGGTCGGTCAGTCGGCTGCAGTTTGGGAGACTGGACCTCTGGAGCCTCACAGATGCAGGCTGTTTCTCATGGCAGCAGCATTCGTGGAGCAGCATTCCTGCCGCCATCAATGCGGGAGCAACGTGTGCTCTTTCTACTCCAGTCCAACAAGGATTTTTCACTGCTTCATGCCAATCCTGTTGGCTTGGAGGACAGTGGATTCGGGGGCACAGAGGAGGGACACCTAACCTTGTGTATGAGGGCTTCTAGAGGAAGTGATGTCTCTGTGAGACGAGAATACGTTGGCATCTCCCAGATGAAGGGTGAGGAGAGTTACCCAGACAGAAGGCACAGCTTGAGTAAACCCCAGAAGTGATAGGGAGATTGCAGAATTCAGTGAAGAGCTGATAGAAAGAGCAGTGACAAGAAGCAGGGCTGGAGTCACACAGTGTCTTCTGTGCCATGATAAAGAATTTAGGTTTATTCTGAAGACAATGAAGACCAGGGAAGAGCACTAAGCAGATTCTGGGACCGGCTCAGTTATCTTCAGTTCGGTGGTCCCAATGGAAAGTAACACGCTACACCCTGAGTGAGCCTGCTCTGTTGATCAGACAAATGCCCTCCTAGAGGCATATGGCTTGGGTTTTGCGTTTAGCCTCCTCAAGTGCAAATGTTCCTCCAAGTACCACATCCATACTGGTGTCTGATGCAAAAACTGCTTCAACTCTACCAAGAGAGGCATAAAAGGCCCTAATGCAGTGGCTGAGAGCCTGTCTTGGGGGCCAGACCTCAGGAAAGCAGAGGACTTGTGGGTGTTTAACACACTTCGCCCTGGGTGCTTGCTCTGGCTGAGAGCCCATTAATAAGCCCAGCGGCCAAGGGACAGGTATTATGCCGGTTACTATGGCATCACCTTGGAAAGGATCCCTCAGTGAAAGCCACAGCCGAGCTGAGTGAGGCAGGAGGGGAATGTGGTCAGAAGCAGCAGGAGGGGCTGGAGATAGGCTGCAGAGGCTTTCGCTGGTCGCAGGACACTTTGTGGGCTGGAGCCCCCTTTAGCTTCTCCAGCTGCAGCCCAGGGAGGGAGCCGGGCTGCGCTCAGCCTGAGAGTGGCTGCCTGAGACAGCACCACAGGCTGCTGCTGAGCTGGGAGCTGAGAGGGGCTGGATTCCCAGTCACAGATCATCTAGCCTCTCCTGTTTTGGGGGGCGGGTGTTGTGTCTCATCTGGAAAGATCTGGGCTGGGTTTCATGCCTTTTTGATTTTAAATAATCACCTCCCTGAGAACTGACTTCCAGGTGTTCATCGAGGAAAGCAGAGTGATCCCCATGCTGGAAATGAAGGATGAGAGTTCCTGAGACTGACTGTTGAAGGCTTGGAGGTACCCCCATCTCACAATGCCTTTTAAAGCATTCGATACCTTCAAAGAAAAAATTTTGAAACCTGGAAAGGAGGGAGTGAAGAATGCTTTGGGAGATTCGTTGGGGATTTTACAAAGGTAAAGACTGAATGCAAACTTTAGATTTATTTCAGAGTAGCTTCACATTGCTGCTGGTGTTTGAAAGAATTTGTCTCATGTTTTTAAAGCTACATTTTAAAAAGGAGTGGGAGGGTCAGAATAAAGGGCTTCTGGAGCCCCTTCCAGCTCCAAAAGACTACACCTGGAGGAAAAAAAGATGCACTAAAAGGATATGTTGAATTAGGAAAACACCAAGACAAACACTCCGTTTATGCAGCAAGATTAGCACTTTTTGGACACAGTAATATTGCAAGTTGTGTGTTTGGCATTGAATTAGAAAATATTTGGGGCTATAACACTTTATGTTAATTCGATAGTAACAAAACTAGAAACCACTTTGCATGGTTATGCTTTGAGTTGAAATAATTTTTAAGAATTTTTCACTGCAGATGAAAATTAGGTATTTTCAAATTGTATAGCTTGTAATATAAACTGTATGAAGTGGTTCTTGATTGTGTAGTTTTCAAAGAGGATTATTGCACAATAATATGAAGAAAGTAACTTTAAAAATTAGTATTTAAAGCAGAAAATCTTACATGATTAAATGGGAAAGTGTTAAGTGGTATCATTGAATTGAATGTTTTTGTCCAAAAAAAAAAAATAGATCTTTTTTTTAAAGTAAAATATATTATTATTGAAAGGAGAATTTGCCATAAATGAATGAACTGATGTGATATTTAATTTGTGGTTTTAAAAATAGAAATAGTAAATGTCTAAACCTCCTAGGTTTTATAAATGAATTAATAAGCAGTCCTTATGTGCAAGGTAAAATGATTTTTTAAATTTCTTTGATGTAAATAAATGTGAAAATAACTTTGATAAAATTTTTATCATTATTTCTAATTATGATGAATGAAAATTTCCCTTGGCATTTGCTTTTAACTTTTCTATCTATGTTTTCTCATAAATTTAAAAACTAGCCCACAGATTCATTCCACTTCTTGTGTTTTATAATACACAGATTCCTGCCAGTGTTAATTTTTCCACTGTATCCCTTTGGTGAGCTTAGCAAGAGAACTGGGTTGGGCACCTTATTATTCTGGTAATTAAAAACAAAAAGTTTCAGTCAGAACTATACTGAATTATCATGTATAAATGAAAACCTACCTCAGAGACAGCAGGATAAACTAGCTAAACACAGGAAATGATTATAATAACCTTTTCTTTTAAGAATGTTTTATTCTTCTGCCGAGCACTCCCAGGTAACATCTTTTTATGGTGGAGTTTCATTTGATTAAAAATGCAAAAGGAAGCACAGTGGCTTAATTGGCGTATTCAAGTGATGACAACTATTTCAGTTCAGTTCAGTTCAGTCGCTCAGTCGTGTCTGACTCTGCGACTCCATGAATTGCAGCACGCCAGGCCTCCCTGTCCATCACCAAATCCCAGAGTTCACTCAAACTCACATCCATTGAGTCAGTGATGCCACCCAGCCATCTCATCCTCTGTCATCCCCTTCTCCTCCTGCCCCCAATCCCTCCCAGCATCAGAGTCTTTTCCAATGAGTCAATTCTTCACATGAGGTGGCCAAAGTACTGGAGCTTCAGCTTTAGCATCATTCCTTCCAAAGAACACCCAGGACTGATCTCCTTTAGAATGGACTGGCTAGATCTCCTTGCAGTCCAAGGGACTCTCAAGAGTCATCTCCAACAATTATTTAGCTTTAGATAAATACTTAGGAGTGTTCTTTCTCAACTTTAGCTGCTTTTTAAAATTTAATCACTTTTCTCAGGCCTAAGTGCTGGTTTTACTATGTTTGATTGAATGATCCACTTGAATATCCTTTTGTTTACCAGATTGGTTTGCTTTAGGGATATAACAAAATCAGTAATTTCCAAGTTGTGTGACTTCAACCCCAAATTAAGCTATGTGTCTATTACTCTGAAGAGTTTTCTGAGAATTGGCTCACTGAACAATTAAAAAAAAAACAAACAAACCCTGCTATCATAGTTCTAGATAGCACACTAAATACGTGCTAGATGTTATCATTGTTGTCGTAATTATAGAATGATTGTAAAGCCAGATTCATACCTTGTCTTTCAGTGATCCCTAGAGAGAAATTATTGGCAGAAGTAGGCATTAACTGACTGGCAATCTGAACTGATCATCAACTCTAGTGGTCTTTGAGCAGAGCTCCAGAATTAGGGCTCCTCCAGCAAAAACAGCTCTGCTGTTTTAACACTTGGTGTTAACCTCAAATCTATAAGATAATTATATATATATATATATATATATATATATATAGCTTTGCCCAGAACCTGGTATGTAGTGGATGTTTCCTCCCCTCGTTGATTTTTACATAAAACCAGTCGACAGGATCCAGTGTAAGAAAAAAGTCATAAAGAAATGTTTTCTGTTTTTAAGGGGCAGCAACATTGGGAAGTTAAGAATCCCGACTTTCTAACTTAGCAATCAGTATAAGTCATAGATGTCTAATAATGTTTACTACTGAGATCATCATCTAAATGGAATTTTCTATATGCTTTTGAACTATGGGGTCTTCCTCATGGTCAAGGGAGAGGTAAATGCATAGAGAAGTATCTGAGTCCACACATGGGGCTGATTACAGCCAGACACTGTTAGTCTTCCTGGAGAGCAGTCATTGATTGATAAGAAGCAGCTGAGCAATTCATCAACTAAAGGTACATTAATATTTTTGAAATGTAGGAAGGAAGATGATGCATTTACTTATCGTCTACTGTTGGGGAGATTAATGTCCAGAAACTGATATACAGACTTTTTTAGCTTAAATGATGAAAGTTATCTAATTGCTTATGTGTAGTAAATAATAGTAATGACAATATGTTCCAGGTACCATTAATTCTATTAACAACTCTATGAGGGAGGGCCAATTATAATCACAGTTTTATGTATGAAAAAACGGAGGCACAGAGAGGTTAAGTAATTTGCCCAATGTGACACAGCTTGTAAGTGGCAGAGCTGGGTTTCAGACCAGACATTTTGTGCCCATCTTTCTTGATCATTACACTGTGCTGCCACACAAATCAACTGTCTGGTGGCAGAAACTCATTTAATTTTAACCACAGCTCTATGGCAACCCACTCCAGTACTCTTGCCTGGAAAATTCCATGGACTGGGGAGCCTGGTAGGCTACAGTCCATGGGGTCGCGAAGAGTCGGAGACAACTGAGCGACTTCACTTTCACTTTCACAGCTCTGTAAGATAAGTATTATATTCATTCATGCCAGAAATTCATGGATACCACTGGGGCTGCACATTATCAAGAGTCTTATGATCTGAATAACTCTTAGATATCAACATAAATGACAGTAAATGGCATTTATGCTCATCCTAGCAGAGTGGACTCATTAAGTGGTTATGAGGATTAATGTAATAAAAATAGTGACACACGTGTCAAGTTATGTTCTAAATGATCTATGCTGCTGTTGTTTAGTTGCTAAGTTGTGTCCGACTCTTTGTGACCCCACAGACTGCAGCATACTAGGCTCCCCTGTCCATGGGATACTCCAGGCAAGAATACTGGAATAGGTTGCCATGCCCTCCTCCAGGGGATCTTCCCAACCCATGAATCGAACCCATTGTCTCTTACATCTCTTGCATTGGCAGGTGGGTTCTTTTACCACTAGTGCCACCTGGGAAGAAAGCTCAGAGAGGTTAACTAGGCCAAAGTCACACAGCTGAATAAATGGAAGAGTAAAAATTCAAACTAAGAAATGCTGATGCATAGATTGGATGGAGATTGGAGAAGAGATGCATCCAGGATGTCACACAAGTTTTTTTTCTGAGCAACCAAAGGAACAAAATTGTCATTACTTGAAATGTGAAAAGTTTCAGGAATTAACTTTTTTTTTTAGAGGAACTTGGTTTGGATATGTTAGGTTTGAGATGCTGATCATGTGTCTACAAAGATGTCAAATAAATCTAAATATGAAAATTGAAATCTGTGAGCATATGCATGGTGTCTAAAGCCGAGAGATGAGTGAGATCATCTAGAAAGTACAGACAGAAGACAAAAGAAATCTATAAACTGAGCTCTGGGCATCCTGGTGTGTACAGGTTGAGGAAACAGAAGGAGTGTTCAGGGGATTAGAAGGACCACCGAGTGAGTGTGGTATCCATGAAGGAATCAAAGTCATCAAGGAAAAAAGAATAATCAGTAGCATCAAGTTCTGCTGACAGGTCAACTAGATGAGAACTGGAAAGAGCCTTTGGGTTGAACCATGTGGACTCATGGTTGACTCATTGGAAAAGACCCTGATGCTGGGAAATTCTGAAGGCAGGAAGAGAAGGGGATTACAGAGGATGAGATGGTTGGATGGTATCACTGACTCAATGGACATGAGTTTGAGCAAGCTCCAGGAGTTGGTGATGGACAGGGAAGCCTGGCATGCTGCAGCCCATGGGGTTACAAAGAGTTGGACACAACTGAGCGACTGAACTGAACTGAACCATGTGGAAGGCATTGACAGCCCAAGAAGAGAAATTTTGGTGGACAGGTTGGGAGATATACCTGTTTGGAGTGTGTCCAAGAGAGAAAGGGACAAAGGGAAGTGAGACAGTGACTTCTGAGTTTTTCTATAAAAGGAAGGTGAGAAATAGGCAGGTAGCTGAAAGAGAAAGTGTTTTTATTTTAAATGTTGATGTGGGACAAATAAGGGCATATTTGTAGACAGTAGGAATGTTCTAGTAGAGAGGAGAAATAATTGATGAAATACGTGGAGAGGGATTTCCTTGAGTACATGAGAGGCAATGAGATCTAGTGCCCAGGGAAAGAGGTTGGCCTTAGCTGGAAGCTTGGAAGACAATCATAGAAAAAACGTAGAATACATCAGCATACATGCAGGTAGGTTACAAAAGTGCCTTCGGAGGTTGATGACGTTCTCTTCTGATTACTTCCATATTCTTGCATATTTATTAAGCTGCCATTCTGACCTCACAAATTAAGATTGAAAGTTCCTTTCCTGTTTTATCACTGTACTTCACCTTGATTTCAAGAAAACCTACATCATCCAGCAATTACAACTGTGTGTGTGTCTTTCTTCCTCCAAGAGCTGAAGGAGATCAGAAACCATGTCACTTTCTTTATTCTTCCGTAACACTCAGTATAGTGCCTGACACACAGTAGGCACTCAGTAAATATTTGATGAGCTGAATTAAATCCAGTACATTTGCTCTCTCTCAGTTCAGTTCAGTTGCTCAGTCATGTCCGACTCTTTGCAACCCCATGGACTGCAGCATGCCAGGCTTTCCTGTCCATGCTCTCTCTACATGTGCTTTAACCTAATTTGCTTGAGTCATAAGAAGCTACTAAGATGATCTCTGCTATGAATTGGTGGGCAAATTATTTGTGCTTCTATGTAGTCTGTTAGACATTGTATTAGTTATTAGTGAATATGATACTCTTGAAGGAGATCAACCCTGGGATTTCTTTGGAAGGAATGATGCTAAAGCTGAAACTCCAGTACTTTGGCCACCTCATGTGAAGAGCTGACTCATTGGAAAAGACTCTGATGTTGGGAGGGATTGGGGGCAGGAGGAGAAGGGGACGACAGAGGATGAGATGGCTGGATGGCATCACGGACTCAATGGACGTGAGTCTGAGTGAACTCCGGGAGATGGTGATGGACAGGGAGGCCTGGCATCCTGCGATTCATGGGGTCACAAAGAGTCGGACACGACTGAGCGACTGAACGGAACTGAACTGAAAACATATAAGCTTTGCTTATTTTTACAAAGACTTGGACCTTAATTGGGCATCTTCAGAAGGGTTATGATACATGTGATGATGCAAACAGCTCCTTTTTTTATTGACAGATACTATTCAGTTTGCCCAATTACTTTTTTTTTTTTTTAAGAAGAGAGTAAATTCACTGCAATGGACTACTGTAATCTGAATTTATGGGACTCAATGAGAAATCATGCCCTCTGTTTAAAAAATGCCAGAGAATCACCTTAGAACCACTTAAGAAGAATAGATACACAACAAACTGGTTTGTGCTGTGATAGAAAATGTACCTCCTTACCTAGTATTTTATTAAGACTTAGAAAAAGAAGAAAAAAGAATCTGAAAATAAATTTATTTTTTACTGTATATGTTTTAGCAGGCTTCAAGTGACATTAAAATTAAAGTCAAACATAATAGTTAGCTGGGTCACGTCATGTGGATGAAGTGTATAGATACTCTTTCAGCAGGATATTCAGTGAGGCATATTGTTGAGGATACAAACTCTGGACTTGAACTTGCATCCTACTTCAGAGGACTTAGTTTTTTGTCAATAAATGGACAAGATAACACTATCTACCTAGTGTAGCTGTTATGAGATTAAAATAAATTAATGTCTATAAGGGTGTAACACAATATCCAGAATATCAGTAAATTTTAACCACTTTAATTTATTTTAGTAATAATGATGATGTTAAAACGTGCAGGATGCATCCTACTCTGGGTTTTCCATTTTCTTTCTTGGTACAATTTTTCTTCTTGCCTAGTATACTTTGTAATCCTGGTCTTTCTTCCCTGTCCATTTGCCCGCTGTAGGAAAATTGACGGGACCAATGAGGAAGAAGGTAACATTGAGCTGAATGAAGAAGGGAGACCAGTGCAGACGTCCAGGCAGAGGCCCCCACTCTGTGACTGCCACTGCTGTGGGGTCCCTAAGCGCTACATCATTGCTGTCATGAGTGGGCTGGGGTTCTGCATTTCCTTTGGAATTCGGTGCAATCTTGGAGTTGCCATTGTGGAAATGGTCAATAACAGTACTGTATATGTTGATGGAAAACCGGAAATTCAGGTCAGTGTCCGTCTATGTCTATGTCAGTGTCTTTTGGCAACAGCTGTATTAATGTTTTAAATTCTTAAAGTAAAACGCATAAGGGACTACCCTGGTGGTCCAGTGGTTAAGACTCTGCACTTCCACTGCAGGAGATGAGGGTTTGATCCCTAGTTGGGGATCTAAGATCCCCCATGCCACATAGTGCAGCTTAAATAAGTAAGTAAATAAAATAAAACTTTAAAAAACACATAGGATCACAAAGAAAGCCAATTATTTTAAATACAGATAACAAACTATTTAAGAATTGAATCTGTGATATAGAAACATATGGGTTTCTTTATGAACACATCAGATGACAAAATCTAGCAATGGGTCTAATAATTTCTGTAATTTTGGTGTTTGAAGGATGAACAATAATTTGAGATAATGGCAACAGCCATCATGGGATACGAACATGTTTGTAATTTCCTCTAGTAATAGAATCACAAGTCTTGATAATATGACTGGGGTTTGTTGCCTACATTCACAATTATAGGAAATGCTGCTTTATTAGTTAGTAGCAATAAAGATGCTGATTTTTCCCCATCCAAGTTCATAGATCCACAGGATCCCATCCACAGACCTCAGTTAAGAATCCTGGTAAAAGGATAGAATGAGGTAAGCATCAGAAGGAGGCAACAGGTAAAGCAGGGTTAGGTCGTAGAGAGCCCGGCAAGTCTAAGGTGAGTCAGGCGTGGGCTTTAAGCAGAGAAATGGTGCCATCAGATCCATATTCCAGGATGATCACTGTCCAGCCAGTCATCTCCCAATGGATCCAGTGGATCAGGACTGGAGTGAATAGAAGCAGAAGGCCCCATTCAAAGGCTCTTGTAGTCATAAGCAAGCCTATAGTGATGTCACTTAAACAGTACTGTTTTCATGAATCACTGAAAAGATGAAATCTGGTCTGTTTCTTAAATGATAAGCCTTGAGAAATATTGAGATTATAGGAGAATAAAATAAAAACGTATTTCCAGTGGATACCCAATATATCTGTTTCATTGTGTTGAATGCACACACTGGAGTGACTTGTGTGGAAATCCATCTGTTTGCAGAGAGACTTCTAGCACTGTGTACATGACCTTTCCAAAGTACTTACTACCCCTTCTCCCCGAGCCCTGGCAACCATAAGTTCATTTTCTCAGTGTAAGTCTCTTTCTGTTTTGTAAGTAAGTTCATTTGTATCTTTTTTTTTTTAAGATTCCATGTATAAGGGATGTCAAACATTTCTCCTTCTCTTTCTGGTCTGATTTACTTCACTCAGTATGACACTCTCTTGGTCCATCCCTGTTGCTGCATGTAGCATTATTTCATTCTTCTTAATGGCTGAGTAATATTCCATCACATATATGTACCACATCTTCTTCACCCATTTCTCTGTTGATGGACATTTAGGTTGCTTCCATGTCTTGGCTGGGGCTTCCGTGGTGGCTCAGATGGTAAAGAATCTGCCTGCAGTGCCTGGGTTAAATCCCTGGATTGGGAAGGTCCCCTGCAGGAGGGCATGGTAACCCACTCCAGTATTCTTGCCTGGAGAATCCTCATTGACAAAGGAGCCTGGTGGCCTACAGTCCATGTGGTTGCGAAGAGTCGAACACGACTGAGTGACTAAGCACGCGCACACACACACACATGCCTTGGCTATTGCAGACTGCTGCCGTGAACATCGGGGTGTATGTATCCTTTCAGATCACATTTTTCTACACATATATGCCCAGGAGTAGGACTGTAGGGTCATAAGGTAGCTCTATGTTTAGTTTGTTAAGGAACCTCCATATTGTTCTCCATAATGGCGGTACCAATTTACCTTCCCACCAACAGTGCAGGAGGGTTCCTTTCTTGCAGAGAGACTTCTAATAGTTCTCCAGTTCCTACCCATGTTTGGGAAAACATTTAGATCAGAGTTTCCCAAACTGGTGTCTGGACACCACTGTTCTGTAGGCTGTGCTTTGAAGAAGGTGTCATATGAACTAGGAACCTGTACTGTGCTGTGTTCCGTGAGAATCTCCAAGAGGGGGCTGTGGTGTGCGTTATTTCCTGGGCTTAACTGCAGAAAGCTTTCCTTCACGCTGTGTCTATCAGCATTACCCGGAACAGTTTCTGCCAAATATTGGTTAGCGAAAATTTGATTTCAGTTCATTAAAAAGAAGTCTTTAGTTGGCCTGCAGATTCCCCGCCCTTTTTCTTTTTTAACTAAGAGATTATTCTACCAGAAGAAAAGGGTACCATGGAGATTCTTCTAACCATTCTCTTTTGTATGCCACAGTTGAATCTGTTTTTAAAAGGATATCCTGGTTGTTTATTTTGGGGGAGAGGGGCAGGGAGGGCAGTAGAGGTGTAAGGGGGATGTCATACACATTTTTAAAATAAAGAATGATGGACATTAATGAGGTTTCAGATGTGTATCACATGCATTCTGGCAGCCTTTTGTGAGGAAAGGCAGCTAATTAAACTTGTCTGCTAAGGCTTGGATCAAAATGAGATGCTGGTTTGCATTTGTTTGTTGCATGAAAAGATAGGCCTAGGTCAACAGAATTTGCTTTGAGGCAAATGGAAAAGGCATTTTGATAAACTTAAGGAACAATGCTGTGTGTGCTCTTTGGTTTCTATGGTTTTGCCTTCTGGAGTCTTAGAGAAACTGATTAAGATCTAGAATATGCTTTACATCATTTTCTCTGGCCTCATAAGTAAGAGTTTAGTAGCATTTCAGAAGTTCCAATTTATAGCAGGCCATTTCTCACTTATCCAAACAGAACAAAGCTGAGATATCATCTGAGCATGTTCAACCCAATGGCAAAGATTTCACTAATTGTATTAAGAAAGCCTCTCAATGGCTGGTAATTTTGTTTGGTTGGCTTTATTGGAGAAAAACTAGATATTTTGCACTGATATTTTTAAATCTTTATTTTCAACAGAGGGAGAAAAGTAAGTAGTATGAATAGGTGTGTGTGCTCAGTTGCTCAGTCATGTCTGACTATTTGCAGCCCCATACACTGTATAGCCTGCCAAGCTCCTCTGTCCACGGAATTTTCCAGGCAAGAATATTGGAGTGGGTTCCATTTCCTACTCCAGGTATAAATAGGCAGGCCTTGCAAATAACTGGCATATATTCTGCTAGTCGTATAGATGGTAGCTTCAGTTGATGTGTGAATCATAATCATTTTTTTAGTTTAATAATTATGAGTTTTAAGACGTGTGAATCACTTAGAACAGGGTCTGGCATGTGGTACACAATAAATGACTGCGGTTTGAGAAACTTGGATATTAGTTCTCATTACCCTCAGGGAAAATCCAAACTCCTTCTCATGAATCATGAGTCCTGTAGGGTTAAGAAGAATTGGGCTTTGGAATCTGCCGGACCTGGTTTCAAACTTGACTCTGTTGTTTATTAGCTCTGGGACCTTGAGCAAGTTGCCCTTCTGTCCTGGTCAGGGATTGCTGTTGCAAAGAATAGAAATGGGAGACCAGCTCAAGTTAAAAAGGAAATGACTGTAGGGCTATAGAGGACCTCAGGAAAGTGAACGGTGGAAAGCTATCTGCTGTGTATGCTTGTGCAGTCTGTGTCCCAGACGAGGGAGCCAGCCTGAGGTGGGACTGGGATCCAGGCTGTACTGCACTGTGGGGGAGGAGGAGTCAGGAGGGGCAGAGTGGAGCCGGACCTCATGGGAACTAGGAAATCTTCAGCTTACTCTTCAACTTGCTGGCCTTTCAGGGTCTTGCATCTGCTTCTCTCTGAGTCGGCTCCATTCTCCCAGGTCTCTCCATGGACTGTTTTATTTTGTTTTTTCTTTTCCATGGTATCTCACTGCTCTCCAAAGCCGAAGTTCCTCAAACCGTTGCCTTGCTGGGGAGCTGACTTACTGGGCCCTGACTCCGATGGAACTTGTTTCAAGTGTGCAGTATTGTCTAACTAGAATCTCTGGGTTCAGATTAGAGAGAGAAAGAAAGAAGAGAGACAGACAGGTAGGCTGAGTCCAGCCTATACGTTGGCTCCCTCTATTCTGGTGTCCATCCACAGTCACAGGGGGAGAGGCCCTTGGCACTGAGGGGAGGAGGAGAATCCTCTTAGAAGGAAATGTGAGCAGGGAGGTAGGAACTGGCATTTCTAGAAATTCTTTACTAAGTCTCATTGCTGTTTTGTGAAATGTGAATAAAAGGCCTGATTGCAGATCAAATGAGATAATCTGGTACCAATATATTAAACAGCTCTATTACTTTCCTAAAGCTGCTGTAACAGATGACCATGAACATGTGGCTTAAAACAATGGGAACTTAGTCTCTCATAGTCTGGGAGGCCAGAAATCAACTCGACTTTGGAGGGAGCCACACTCCCTCCAAAGGCTCCAAGGGAGAACCCATCTTTGCCTTTTCCAGCTTTGGCGGCTCCGAGCGCTCCTTGGCTTGTTAGCAGCATCACTCTAGTCTCTGCCTGCATCTTCACATGGCCTTCTTTCCTCTTATGTCTCCAGTCTCTCCCTGCCCTTCTCTTACAAGGACACTTGTCATCAGATTTAGGGCCCAGTTAGATAATCCAGAAAAACTCACCTTGAGATCCTTGACCTTATCACATCAGCAAAACGCTTTTCTCAAGTAAGACAGCATCTATAGATTCTGGGGGTTTTGTGCATGTATCTTTGGGGACCATTTTTTCGGCCTAATACTGTCTATGACATAGCACCTGGCTTATTATAAGAATTCATACATAGGACCATTATGATTCTCATGGACTCAATGATAGTGAAAGTCAGTTCTTGGCAGGGACAAGTATTCTTCTTCAGGTAACTTTGTCCAAATGGAAAGAAGCACCATTCTGTCAGAGGGAAAGATATGAGCGAGGGACCATGTGATTAACAGTTAGTTGTTGAATGAAGTGGATCCCTCTGTCTTGGATCTTTGGTTTCTTGGGGGCATTCTGTGACTCAAGGCAAGGAAGTCTAGTCTCTACTTAGTGAGAAAGTCAAGTCTCCACAGCAATGGAAAGAATATAGATTTTTGGTAAGAGGTCTTGGTCGTGGCTTTCTTTACAACTGGTTCTATGACTTGGGGCAAGTAAATTAATCTCAATTTCCTCTTCTGTAGAAAATGATGTAATTAACTCTAGGTATTGTAAAGAGGAAATACATGGAAAGTGACTCAAAATCATGTCCTTCTTTGGCTAAGTGTTTCCATCTCTCTTTGAATAAAAGTCAAGGTCCTTATGGTGACTTAGAAGGCCCTTCATCGTTTGAATTTCTCCTGTTTTAATGTCTCTGATTCTCTTCCTCATCCATCACCCTCCAACTCCTCTGACATCTGGCTGTTCCTCTAACACACAAAACACATCCTTATCTCAGGGCCTTTGCACTTGCTATTTCTTTGTCTAGAAAGCAATTTCTTCTGATAAGGAAATCATCACTTGCTCCCTTTCTTCCTTTAGGAGTGTTCTGTCCCCTTCTCTGTTCATATTTCTTTCTTCTTCACTGATTACCATATAACACAGTAAACACCTGTATATACTTCCTGCCATCCCCACTGACATCTTTGTGAAAATAACAATTACTGTTGTTGTTCACTGCTATATCCCCAGTATCTAGTACAATGTGTGGCACTTAGTAGCATAAAATAAAAATTTGGTGAACTGATTTGAATGTATGATGGTTAGGTTCATTTTACTCTTGAGCTTCAACTTCCTAGTCTACAAAATGGGAACTACAGTGCAGAGCATAAGCCAATATTACCTGCACTGTGATCTCCTAGAAGGCAAAGGCAACACTTGAGTTTGTGTTTATACTGTCACCTGACCTGGCACACAGGAAGCACACGGTGCATATTGAATAAATGAGCAAATAAGTCCATGACAATTTGTGATAGGAACACAAAATGTGATGAAAATTCATAAAAGGTACTATGTTGATAATTAAGAACTCTTACTCCATAATAGGAACATCTTGGATTTTGATACCAATGCTTTACCAAGCCGTTCATTAATGTGGCAAATATTTACTTGCATCTTCTATGTTGTAGACACTTGTAGGTACAGAGGTTATAAAGTCAAAAGGACACAGCTGCCACCTTAGAGTCACCTGCCACCTCATGTGGGAAAGGGACATGTGACAGGCTAGTTTGAGAACAGGGTGGGTGCCATGACTGCAAGAACAGAGGTCTGTGGACCAAGGCCTAGGAAAAATAACCACTTCAATTCAGGGCAGCGGAGGAGCTTTCTCAGAGAAGGGAGATTTGTAAGAAATCTGAAAAGGGTGAGTTACTTTGCTGGGAAAGAAAGTGAGGAAAGGCTTCAATGGTTTGAGAGTCGTGTAAGGGTGTTTTGTTGCCCTTGCCATCTTCATAAAGACAACAATAGCTGCTAACATTTACTGAGTCTACACTGTGCTCCAGGCATTATCCTAACGTGTTAAATGCAAAATCTCTAAGCAGAGGAATAACCTACTAGAAATATTCATGGCATTTATCCCCAGACATCCTATGGGTAGGTAAGTTTTATTATCTTCATAAAAAAAAGAGAGGCATGACTGTCATTCCCTTAGTGTCTGACTAAACTGGTACCTAAATAACCCAATAAACCCAGAATTTACCTTTTGTTTTCTTTACAAGTTGTTTTATTTTCTTCTTAGCCGTCATCAGTTTTTTTTTTTAACTTTTTCATAGTCTCTCCTTTCTCTCACTAGAAGTTAGGCTCAATGACAACAAGGACTTTGCTGTGTCCCTGCTGTCATTGAGGCCCCCCATCAATATTTGCTGAATATCCCTTCATGGTTCACCTGAAACTATCACAGCATTGTTAATCTGCTATACCCCAGTACAAATTTAAAAATTAAAAAGATATTTGCTGAATTTAAAGGAGGGAAAGAAAGACTTCGTAGAGTTATTATATAGGATCATCAGAGAATGATGACAGGCAAGTGTTTTCTTACAAACCAAATGTATCTGATTTCTCATTTCCAGACAGCACAATTTGACTGGGATCCAGAGACAGTGGGCCTTATCCATGGATCTTTTTTCTGGGGTTATATTGTGACACAAATTCCAGGTGGTTTCATTTCAAATAAATTTGCTGCGAACAGGTAAGATAAATTGATTTAACATGAGTGCTACACAGATCATAATGTGGCTTTGTATGCTTTTATCAATTCTACACAACTGGCTCTCAATTTAGGGGTGCAGAATGAAAGATAGAAGTCATTCCTAAAGATATGATTCACAGACATTGATTTTACATGATCCTGTTCTTAAGAATCTCTTTTTGTTTACTTTTTTGTTTAAATCTAATCTATCTTGCAATTCTTTAACTGATTATGTAGTTTAAAAAAAAAATCAACTGCATCTGAGTCTGGAGCAACAGTTTCTGGACCCTAAGTAACTCGCTTGGTAACTTCTACTGAGTTCCTCTTTTTCCCTGGACCTCCATTTCCTCATCTGTGAAATGAAACATGGATTAGATTGTGTCTGAGTTCCCTTTGGCCAATGACATTCTGTGATGCTGTTTACTATATTGATATTATCCTGTACTATACTGGTTTTGTCACGTGAATAGGAGGGGCTTGTCTCTAGACTGTAAGATGTCTTTCATACCCTTGCGATTCTATAGGAGGTGTTTGAGCAAATAAAAGTAGGTCCAAGAAAAAATGAGCTGCCTCAAGGAGTAGTAGTTCTCTGTTACTAAAAGTATTCAAGCAAAAATGATGGCCACTTGGGAGATATGTAATATGTATATGTACCAGAAAAGGAGTGTACTAGGAGAGTACTAATTATTTCCAGGTCATTTCTAATTGTAATTGACTTAACATATATGGGTTTTGTGAAGTGTATATTTTATGAAGCAGTATTTTTCAAACTCTAAAACAGAACTCATTAGATGGTAATAAAATCAATAGTGATTTACCAATATCTATTTTTCTAAAAAGAGAGAGAAATAAAAGGAAAGATAATCAAATAGAATAGAAAATATCTTAGCTCATTGCACATTTTAGAATCATATTTTGGAAATTGTTTTGGTTACATCTGTGTGTTATGAGTGTGTGTTGGGTTGCAATATAAATTTTATTTTGTTTTATGGATCAAGAAAAAAAGTCTGAAAGTCATATCCATATGTAAAGTCATTTCTATGAGCATGACTCATATTTTACTTATGTTCTTATCTAATTTGTGTCCTTTATTTATTGTCACTTGCCTGTTGTATTCTTCTTAAAAAGTGATAAAATCCTGGTTCCTATGGTCTTTGCAGTCACTATTCACACTTCTGCCCTAAAAAGAAATAACACATAATAAGATTTCCCAGACTATAAAAGATCTGAAGCAGCATTAGCATGTGTGAGAAAGAAATAAAATGATGCCCACTCTCTTTTCCTGGGACACTCCTGTCCAGGCAAAGAGGAGACACACAGTACTTGGCAGAAAGCTGTGGGGCTGAGACAGGTACCCAGCCTGTCCTGTGCTTGGCTGGTCCCAGGACACAGCATGCTTCTCAGATAGTTGGTATCCCCATCTGCTAACATGAAGGCAGAACTGGGAAGCAGGAGATACAACCCAAATGTGCAGAAGTCATGAGGTAGTAGTCAGAATGGATCATTCGGGTAGAATCTAGAAGAATGGTGGGTCTCCAGTAAGTTTACCTCATGCAGGTCAATCTCCAGCTTCTGGATCTTATCTAGGCAGAACACCCCTGTACTGCCCCAAACCTTCCTATTATTGGCCCAGGGACTGGAGCTTGGGAATCAAAGCAGCCTGACAGTCTAGCATGGCACACACCAGACCATAAGACATCTATTTCTCTATTGATTTATACAGTGATCTTCCATGAACTGGTAGCTTTGTTCCTGATGGTTAACTAATGTGCCACATCCGTGGTGGGCCTGCCCAGTAACACAGTGTTTTGGTCCCTCAGGGTCTTCGGGGCTGCCATCTTCTTAACATCGGCCTTGAACATGTTCATTCCATCTGCAGCCAGAGTGCATTACGGCTGTGTTCTGTGTGTCAGGATTTTGCAAGGTTTAGTGGAGGTAAGAGACTCTTTTCTTAACAAATTTTGATATTATTGGAGACAACATGATCCTTTAGAAATTTTAATTTTTGAAGAAAACCTCCTTTATCAGTTTTCCTATCTCCTGCCTTGTCTGGCTATCTGAACTTTCTGGTTAGGATTATAATTATGAATACTTTAATTAAAATTCCATGTGTGATTCCAAATTTATACACAATGAAGGATCATTGCACAGAGTGCAGAATTTCAGATGAGCCAGGAGTGATCTTAGAGGTAATTTAATCCAACTACTTCTGCTTAATAAATTTTGAAACTGAAGCCCAAAGCCTTCAGTTCACATAACTAAGGCTCTTTCCACTAAAACAATTTAAATGGATTTATTAATAAATCTGTAAATTTCCAGGGGTGTAGTCTTACACAGAGATTTAGCTTGATGAGTTGGGTAGCATAATATAGAACCAGAAGGTAAATATTTTGTACTCTCCTGGCCATACTGTGGTCTGTTGCAACTTCTCAACTCTGCCATTGTTTACAAAAGCAGCCAGAGATATATAAATGTGTAGGCATGGTTACTTTCCAGTGAAACTTTTTGGACACTGATATTTTTTATTTCATATGATTTTTACATGCCAGGAAATGCACTTCTTAAAAAAATTTTTTTTCTGGTCACTTAAAAATTTAAAAACCATTCTTTGCTTGAGGGCTGGACAAAAATAGATGGTGGCCCACATCAGGCCATCATGTGCTACCAGCTGATGTAGAGAAATGTTTCCCAAACTCAGCCATTCACCTCTAACGGTTGTCACGTTTATCATATTCACACTATGATTCATACTGTTACTTGCCTATAGTTTTCCCCTGGTCAATTTACTTAAAAACAAAACAAAATAAAAGAACCTTATCATAAGCAACAATATTTTTTATATCATGGGTTTAATGTGCTAGTTATATTTTTCTAAAGCCTATTAGAATATATAAGTAACAATGATAATAAAAAATGTAGGTTGTTTTAGTACTTTAAATCCAATTCTTATCCCACTGGAGGGACATATACCACACTTTGGAAAATACTAACACAGTAGAAAGAACATGATATTAGCAGCCCTGAATACTAGAATCTAGTCACTTAATGGCTGTCAGCCTCAGGTTCTACATCTTTAAATGGCAGGATGGATCAGCTGATTGTGGAAATCCATTCCCACACTGATATTAAATAATAAGAAGAAATTCCCCACCTTGCTTACCTTTGAACTAGTATTTGAATTTTAGCATCTTTGCTGTGAGTCAAAATAGCTGACACATGTTATTTAGTTTCTGTAAGTTGGGCTTTTCTGTTGTAGTGTCAAAGAGGCAAAGTCCAAGTTTTAAACACAAAAAGAAACTGGAGTCAAGTCGAATCATCCATTTTCAACTGTTTTGCCAGGGTGTGACATACCCAGCGTGCCACGGGATGTGGAGTAAGTGGGCACCACCTTTGGAGAGAAGCAGACTGGCTACAACCTCCTTTTGTGGTGAGTGTATTGGAATAACAGCAAGTTTCATATAGGAGTGCTTTTGGCTTTAGATGAAGACCTTGCTAAATAGAATTAATTTTTTCACATAACAGAAGTCCAAAGGTGAATGGTTGGTGGCTAGTGTTGATTCTGCCTGTAATTGGCCTGTAGTCTATCCAGGGCCTGTGCATGTTCTGACTTTCTGCTCTACTATCCTTAGAGTGATAACTTTTTGCATTCATGCATATTCCTCATGTTCACAAAATGGCTACCACAATTCCAGGCATTAAGGCCACACCAAAGGCAGAAAGAAGAGGGGATGGGTGTCCTAACCACCTCTATTCTTTGCATCAGGAAAGAAAAAGCTTTCCCAATCCCCCTAGCAGGCTTCCAGTTTTATTGGCTTGGTCCTAACTGTGTCATAGGCTTTACTATCTGCAGAGAAAGCTGGGAAAGCCAGTGCCTAGCTTTCCTAACATCTTTAATAGAGAAAAGTAAGAAAATAGTCATTGGAAGTTGTTGTAGGATTAGCCAACAAGTATTTCCCAAAGTTGAAAGTAGAAGATATAGAATAGTCAAGGCCCCACTCCTCTTCTTCTTACAAATGGAGAAATTAAAACTAAAGTTTTAAATCTCATTTCATTGAACTAAAACAGAAGTCCAATGACTTGCTCAAGATCACATAGCTACCAAAGAATGGAGCAGGAGCTAGAACATTGGATTCTTGATTCAAAGCTTTCCTCACACTGCTTTGTACATACCGTCATCAGTTCAGTCGCTCATCATGTCCGACTCTGCAACCCCACGGACTGCAACATACCAGGCCTCCCTGTCCGTGTGCTCCCATCACCAACATCTGGAGCCTACTCAGACTCATGTCCATCACATCAGTGATGCCATCCAACCATCTCAGCCTCTGTCGTCTCCTTTTCCTCCCACCTTCAATCTTTCCCAGCATCAGGGTTTTTTAAAATGAGTCAGCTCTTCCCATCAGGTGGCCAAAGTATTGGAGTTTCAGCTTCAACATCAGTCCTTCCAATGAATAGTCAGGATTGATTGCCTTTAGGATGGACTGGTTGGATCTCCTTGCAGTCCAAGGGACTCTCAAGAGTCTTCTCCAACACCACAGTTCAAAAGCATCAATATTTTGGCACTCAGCTTTCCTTATAGTCCAACCTTCACATCCATACATGACCACTGGAAAAGCCATAGCTTTGACTAGACAGACCTTTGCTGGTAAAGTAACGTCTCTGCCTTTTAATATGCTGTCTAGTTTGGTCATAGCTTTTCTTCCAAGGAGCGAGTGTCTTTTAATTTCATGGCTGCAGTCACCATCTGCAGTGCTTTGTCATAGAGACCATTTAATCAACTTTTGCTATTATCTTCCAGAAAAAAAAAAATGAAAAGGACATCATCCATTTTACCCAAAAGCAAATTAATAGCCCTTAAGTACTGATGTGACTTTAACTCCTAGGTCTCCAAATTTCACCTTGCTAAGGTTGCCTCATTTGAAGCCATGCTGAGACTGGCCCCTCTATGAGTCTCTGAGAGTAATCAGTGTTCAGAAGACTCTACTAGGTACCCATCAATATTTGAACAAGAACAGCATGTGCTGCCACCAATATTTGCAAATTTTTTTTTAATGGGGGAAGAGGCCCAAGAAGACAAAAGTGACTTAGGCCACAAAAGTTAGCAATGGGCCCACACAAAATTAGGATCAGAATTTAGGTCTGCTTAGTTTTTTCAAGCTAGCATATCTTTCCTAACACAAGCTAATCTGTACATTTTAGCTAAGGAGGAAGCTTTACTTCTCTGAATATATTTATTATTTTTCCCTCTCTTTCTTTGGGACTTCCCTGATAGCTCAGATATTAAAGAATCTGCCTGCAATGCAGGGACCTGGGTTTGATTCCTGGGTTGGGAAAATCCCCTGGAGAAGGAAATGGCAACCCACTCTAGTATTCTTGCCTGGAGAATTCCATGGACAGAGTAGCATGGTGGGCTACAGTTCATGGGGTCACAAAGAGTTGAACACAATTGAGTGACTAACACTTTCACTTTCTCTTCTTTACTTGCACAAGTAGTAATAGTGCTAGCAGCAGCAGTAGTAGTAGCAGCAATAGTAGTAATAAAGGATCCCAGGGAATTTGGTGTGAAACTTTCACCCATGTGCCTATTTTGTGTCTCATTTGGAAATGCATGCACAGGTGAGATGCCTTTACATCTTTAATCTCCCCCATCCTTAGGAACCATTTTTGTCCTCTTGCTTGTAGTTCAAGATCAACTCCACCTCCCCTACTGATCTTATACCAACTCTAGAAGAATGTAAGATTCTGCCCCAGCTGACCTTGACCTGTTTTCTTCAGATGATTTACTTATAAGGCCTTTTATTTTGATATGCCAGCAAACAAGAACACTAGCAGCCACTCCCCATTCTTAGTGTTTTTATAGCCCTAAAATGGCTAATTTAAGAAATGATTTGACGCTCAAGGATAAGTTACCTGATCAAGGTCATAGGCTTTATTGCATTTCTCAGCTAAGGTGTGGCCTTGGTTTCAAAGAAGAGCACAGCAAAAATGTCATTAGAAGTAAACCCATGCTTGGGGATAAATGATTCTTACACTTAAAAAATATTGCAGTTGGAAGAGTCTTTAGAAAACATCTAGTCACACTCATTGCTTCATTTTTTTAATTAATTTTAATTTTTTAAGAAATAAAACTGACTTTATTCAAAGACATAGCTTTTTGGTTTTGTTTTCCCCTAGTTTTATTGAGATGGAAGAGACATACAGCACTGTTTACATTTCAGGTGTTCAATGTAATGATTTGACTTACATACATCATGAAATATTTGTCAAAATAGGTTTAGTGAAGGTCATCATCTCACACAGATACAACATCGAAGAAATAGGCAAAAAATCTTTTTTCCTTGTGATGATAACTCTTAGGATTTCCCGTCTTACCAACTTTCATTTGTAACATATGTCAGTTTAGTTCTCTTTATTATGTAGTATGATACACCCCTAGTACTTACTTATACCTGGCAATTTGTGCTTTTTGATTGTCTTCATATGATGGCCCCTCTACCAACTCCTGCCTCTGACAGCCACAAATCTGAATTCTTTTTCTAACTCCATTGTTTTATAGTAGATGAGACTGATGCTCAGGGAGGGGAAAAAAAGATATAAATTTTCATGGAAAGTGAGGACAGAACTGGGGACTCTGTCATCCCCAGTTCAGCTACTCCTCTCTGTCTATGCCATTCAATAAGCACCCTCCTCTTCCTCTGTGTTGACCACACAGAGGGATCAAGGTAGAGTTAGGGCAATATGGGTGGAGAGCCCTATTGGGGTATGCTCAGGACCTATGGGTGTGAGAGATTACATTCAGCCACAATTGGAAGGATGAGGAAGAGTTGTCTAAAAGACAGGAAAGGACAATTTCAAACTGTAAAATTTCCTCAATGGAAGAATGCTTCTTGCTATGAGGAATTATTGGCTATTGTTGAATGGAAGAAGCAGGACTGAATTATTAAACAGTTAAGGTTAAAGGCTTTGGATTCCCAGACCTAGATTCTGGTCACTTATACCCATGTGACCTCAGGAAATTTACCTCCCATCCCAAGCATTCTTGTAAAATGGGGATGACACTGGTACCAATGTTACCAGGTTGAAAAAAAAGGCTAAATAAAATCAGGGGTCCAGAGTACTCACCACAGTACTAGAAATCACACAGAAAGCACTCAGTGCATCTTATATTCAATTCAGTTCAGTTGCTCAGTCGTGTCCGACTCTTTGCAACCCCATGAATTGCAGCACGCCAGGCCTCCCTGTCCATCACCAACTCTGGAGTCTACCCAGCCCATGTCCATCAAGTTGGTGATGCATCCAACCATCTCATCCTCTGTCATCCCCTTCTCCTCCTGCCCTCAATCTTTCCAAACAGCATCAGGGTCTTTTCCAATGAGTCAGCTCTTTGCATCAGGTGGCCAAAGTATTGGAGTTTCAGCTTCAGCATCAGTCCTTCCAGTGAACACCCAGGACTGATCTCCTTTAGGATGGACTGGTTGGATCTCTTTGCAGCCCATGGGACTCTCAAGAGTCTTCTCCAATACCACAGTTCAAAAGCATCAATTCTTCAGTGCTTAGCTTTATTTATAGTCCAACTCTCACATCCATACATGACCACTGGAAAAACCATAGCCTTGACTAGATGGACCTTTATTGGCAAAGTAATGTCTCTGCTGTTTAATATGCTGTCTAGGTTGGTCATACCTTTCCTTCCAAGGAGTAAGCATCTTTTAATTTCATGGCTGTGGTCACCATCTGCAGTGATTTTGGAGCCCAGAAAAATAAAGTCAGCCACTGTTTCCACTGTTTCCCCATCTATTTGCCATGAAGTGATGGGACCAGATGCCATGATCTTAGTTTTCTGAATGTTGAGCTTTAAGCCAACTTTTTCACTTTCCTCTTCCAATTTCATCAAGAGGCTCTTTAGTTCTTTTTCACTTTCTGCCATAAGGGTGGTATCATCTGCATATCTGAGGTTATTGATATTTCTTCCAGCAATCTTGATTCTAGCTTGTGCTTCCTCCAGCTCAGCGTTTCTCATGATGTACTCTGCATATAAGTTAAATAGATGGTTATCCCCTGACCCTCCCTATTTGCATCATCTAAACTGGAGCTCCCACCTCCCACTCCCAGGGTATTTGCTCCGGGAAAGGAGACCACCTTCTCCACACCCACAGAGGAATCAGATCTGTAGCTCTTCTTTATAGACGATATGTCCTGGAACCCTTGCCTTATCAGTCTGAGGAAGTCTGAGGTTAAAAAAATTAAAAGTGCTCTATCATTCTGTACACAATAGCAGCATTAATAGTTGATGTTTGAAAGTGGAAGTGTTAGTCCCTCAGTCATGTCTGACTCTTTGCAATCCCATGGACTGTAGCCCACCAGGCTTCTCTATCCATGGAATTCTCCAGGCAAGAATACTGGAGTGGATTGTCATTCCTTTCTCCAGGGGATCTTCCTGACCCAGGGATCGAACCCAAGTCTCCTGCATTGCAGGCTGATTCTTTACCATCTGAGTCACCAGGGAAGCCCAGTTGGTGTTTGAAAGTGAAAGTGTTAGTTCCTCAGTCCTGTCCGACTCTTTGTGACCCCATGGACTGTAACTCACCCAGCTCCTCTGTCTGTGGGGTTCTCCAGGCAAGGATACAGGAGTGGTTGCCATTTCCTTCTCCAAGGGATCTTCTTGACCCAGGGATCAAACCCAGGTCTCTTGCACTGCAGGCAGATTCTTTTACTACTAGCGCCACATGGGAAGCTCTAAAAAGCAGCCCTCTTGGCTTGGTTCCACTGGGACTTGAACCCAGGACCTTCTGTGTATAGAGCAGATGTGATAACCACTATGCTAGTTGGTGTTTGCTGCTGCTAAGTTGCTTCAGTCGTGTCCGACTCTGTGCGACCCCATAGACGGCAGCCCACCCAGCTCTCCCCTCCCTGGGATTCTTCAGGCAAGAATACTGGAATGGGTTGCCATTTCCTTCTCCAACACATGAAAGTGAAAGTGAAGTCATGTCTGACTCCTAGCGATCTCATGGACTGCAGCCTACCAGGCATCTCCATCCATGGGACCTCCCCAGCAAGAGTACTGGAGTGGGTTGCCATTGCCTTCTCCGTTGGTGTTTATGTAACACTTAATTAGAGCACCTTCATGTAATAACTTATTTGTTCCTCAAAACAACCTGGTAAGACAGAGATTTCACTTCCATCTGAAAAAAAAATGATTTGGAAGAATTGAGAGACTTCCTCAGGGGTCCTGATGTTCAGATCCGGGATTCCAGGACAGGCCTTTCATAGCCAGCTTGGCCCAACTTGGAAAGATGGGATTTAATTTCTTTGTCTGGAAGCTCTCTAAACTTCCATTTCCTGAAGATCTTCCTTAGCACTGGGTTATGGGATACAGCATTTCTTTTTGCTGCTCACTTGTGCTGAAGCAAGAATTTTTTCCACTCATACCCAGAGAGAATTTCATATAGTAATTTTTTTGATTCAGTTAATATTTATTGGGAGTTCGCGGGGCTCGTGTCTCTCCACCAGATATCACAGAGCTGCAAGAGATAGTGAAGGTGAGGTCACTGCCTCTAGCCCTTGTTATCTTGTCTAGACAAGATAAACATCCACACACAGGTAACTATTTACAAGGTTAGGTATTTCAAAGTAAGAAACTAAAAAATGTACCCATTTAGGAGGTGGATGAAGACAGTAGCTATCCTGGTCATCCTGCCATCTTGAAATTTAACAGTTTTCTGGTATTTAAAAAAAAAATTGAGACACTAAAAAGCATGATCCTTTCATAGTTTGAAGTTCCTTATTTAAAGACCTAGGTGAATTATACATCAATATAATTATATCTCAATAAAACTGGGAGAAGAAAAATTTTTTAAATAAAAATATAGGTGATAATCCTTCTGAATTGTGAACCCTGAGAGATAGATACATAAATGCCTTCACTTTCTTTCTTTTTAATGTTCTGGCTATTTATTTACTTATTGGCTGTACTCCAAACACGTGGGATGTTAATTTCCTTACCCGGGATTGAACCCATGCCCCCTGCAATGGAAGCACGGGGTCTTAACCACTGGACCACCAGGAAAGTCCCTGTTCCTTCACTTTCTGTCTTCAGCACCCAATATTGTGCCTGGTTGAATTTTTCAGAGTTCTGTCACATTTTCTCTCATTTTTTTCATTCCGTTTTCTTGTAATTCCAAATCGAGGTGCCTGAGCCATCTCTGTCTAATCCTTCCATGGCATCTGGATGAAGTTAAAGGGTATCCCGGAGACCTTTCTCTCTTGGGGGCCTCTTTTTAGGCACGGTGGGAGTTGGCCAGCTCCTCTGCACGGAGGCACCCTAACTCCCACTCAGTGTGATTGGTCTGCAGGTTGACTGCTGAGCTCTAAATGGTTGGATGGGCTGGCCTGATGCCTGGTAAGTGTCCTTCAACTTTTCTTGTCCCAGGTTCCTATGCGGGAGCAGTGATTGCCATGCCGCTGGCGGGGGTGTTGGTCCAGTACATTGGATGGGCCTCTGTCTTTTATATTTATGGTGAGTGATTTGATTCCATGAGTTCCCATGGGTAACTGGCCTTCCTGGGTGGCTGGGTGGTGAAGAATCCCCGGCAATACTGCAGATGCAGGAAATGCAGGTCTGACCCCTGTGTCGGGAAGATCCCCTGGAGGAGGGAATGGCAACCCACTTCAGTATTCTTGCCTGGAGAATCCCATGGACAGAGGAGCCTGGTGGGCTACAATCCACAGGGTCATGAAGAGATGGACAGGACTGAAGTGACTGAGTACACACGCACACCTGGGTAATTGATAGATATGGCATTTGACTATCTAATGGGGTTGGCTTAAGAGTTTACTGTGTGAAAATAGGGATCACTAAGACAAGTTTATCACATAAATGGAATACTTGTCTAACGATGATTCATTTAATGTGTATATAAAAGTTAAATTTCTTAATGAGCAGAACATAATCTTTCTTTAAATACCAGCTAATAACATAATGACAGGAAAAATCAACCAAATGCTTTCTTCTAGCTGAATATAGTGCCATTTGAAAATACTTTGAAATTTGACAAATTTAGAGGTGGAAGAAAATGAGATGATGTCATCAAGCTTTTTGTTTTTCAATTGCAGGTATTTTAGGAATTGTTTGGTACATGTTTTGGCTGCTGCAAGCCTATGAGTGTCCAGCAGCTCACCCAACAATATCCCAGGAAGAGAGGACCTATATAGAGACAAGTATAGGAGAAGGAGCCAACTTGGTTAGTCTCAGTGTAAGTGGAGACGGAGAGATGAAGACTTCCCTCTTTTTTATAAGTATTTCTTTCAGTGATTGTGTTAGCCTCATAAGAAAAATAATCTGTCAGTATATTCACTAAAAATCTCACTGTATTTTCACTTTCTAGAAATTTAATACACCATGGAAAAGATTTTTCACATCATTGCCAGTGTATGCAATCATTGTGGCCAATTTTTGCAGAAGCTGGACATTTTATTTGCTGTTAATAAGTCAGCCTGCTTACTTTGAAGAGGTCTTTGGATTTGCAATAAGTAAGGTAAACATACAGATTCTTGAACTTTAAATCTCTTGCTTCTACTGCAAAAATCTTTACTTGATAAAATAATTACATTACTGCTCAAAATTCATAATAGTTCTGTGACACCTAATACCCTGGAGGTCAGACAAGTTATGCATTCTATGCACAATATACATAGCTATTTAATTTCTTCTTAGTAAGGATCAGAGCTGTATTAAGCTGGCTGCTTTTAAAGATTTATGTTCTCACCATTCTCAAAGTGTTTCTGACGCTGACTCAAGAACTGCATATTGGGCAAGGATCAAAAGATTTAAGGGTGCGAGGTGTTTTTTTTTCCTATAAATTATTCAGGGAGGAGCAGTAAGAACCTTAAAGTTCATTTTGCAGATCACAGTCATAGCTGTACTAAGGTACTAAAGTACTGGTCAAGTACTAATGACCAGTACTTTATGGTTTAGAAAGAACCTTTTACAATGTCCCCAACCATTGCTATTAGGTTGCCTGTGTTTCAGGTAGAAAGAGTGTGGATGGTAAAACATAAGCTGTCATCCTGAAAGTATTGTCTCCTTCTCACAGGATAAAGAACAGAGGCCTAGTAGAGGTAGATATCTGCATAGCTACAGGTACTGTCAGAAGTGACTATGGAAGAGCTAGCACAACCAGTAGTGGCTGCCATCAGGGAGCACTCACTCTGTGCCAAGAGTCTAACTGCCGTGTGCCAGGTAGTTAAACACCCACTGGGTAGTGGGGCCTCTGTGAACGATTTTAATAGACCTACGCATCTCCAGGAGCTTCCTATCTGGTAGAGGAGATGAATAGGTCTATTCTTAAAGTTGTTCACTCATTCATTGTTTATTCATTACAAAATTCAGGCCTGTCTCAGTCCCATATAATTAGATGATTAAATTTGGTGGTGAGGGTGAGGGGCTCAGTGGAGATGGTGAGGGTTTTAAAGAAGTACATCTCTCAGAAGTAGCTAAAAACAGCTCACTGTTTCTTTTCATTCCAGGTGGGTCTCTTGTCAGCAGTCCCGCACATGGTTATGACGATTATTGTGCCTATTGGAGGACAATTGGCTGATTATTTAAGAAGCAGAAAAATTTTGACCACAACTGCTGTCAGAAAAATCATGAACTGTGGAGGTACTGTGGATTTCATAGGTGGCTTAAACAGCTTTTGTAGAATGAGATGAAACTGAATTGCAAACCATATTTTTGAGGTTATGTCTAAGCACTGAGAAGGCTCTTAAAGGCCCCTAAGTCCATCACACCCCTGCCTAGTGGTCATTCAGCCTGTGCTTGTGCAACCTGAGATATGACAATTTGGGAATCCCTTGGTGCTCCAGAGGTTAGAACTCTGCTCTCACTGACAAGGGCCTGGGTTCAATCCCTGGTTGGGGCACTAAGATGTGGGGTACTATTTTGGTCATGTGGCCAAAAAAGAGATATTTTTTTAAAAGATATGACAGGGAAACCTGGCATGCTGCTGTTCATGGGGTCTCAAAGAGTCGGACATGACTGATTGTCTGAACAACAACATAGAAGATGGAAAATGTGACTGAGGTAAAAAAGTCCTAGTCTGGCTGAATTGGTTGCCTATGTGAACTTCAGGTTGTTTTAATATGAAATGAAAAAATTCCTCAGACCTTTCAATTCTAGTTCTTGTCAGCTTGGAATAGTTTCACTTCCTAGGATCTCTTGATTACCCATAAAGTTTAAATTTTATCCTTCAGCTCCTGAAACATACAGTCCTAGCATTTTTACTATAAATAGGAGTCACTTATGCTCTTAAATGATTTTTCTTTCTTTGAAAGTCTACTATTTGGCAAAAATCTTTTTTTTTTTTTCTTATTGATGAATCATTGTATCATTTATAGGTTTTCTTCACACAATGTCTTTATTCTAATTCTTTTGGGGGGATTAACTTTCTGGTTCCACTTTTCTGATAGTGTTAAGATAAGGGAAGTTTGAGCCATGTACCTTGTTGTATAAGACAGGCCAGTTCCAAAACACAAATAGTTAGTATACAATGGTGTGTGTGTGTGTGTGTGTGTGTGTGTGTGCTCAGTCATGTCCAACTCTTTGCTACTCGCTAGACTATAGCCTGCCAGGCTCCTCTGTCCATGGAATCTTCCAGGCAAGAATACTAGAGTGGGTTGCCATTTCCTTCTCCAGGGGATCTTCCTGACTCCAGGATTGAACCCACTTCTCCTGCATCAGCAGGCGGATTCTTTACCACTGAGCCACCTGGGGAGCCCTTTTAGCATTACTACTTGTTATTAATTTTGTTTCCACAATTTGAATTATATACCGGGAAAAATAACCTGCCAAAGCACGAGACGCAAAAGACACTGGTTTGATCCCTGGGTCAGGAAGATCCCCTGGAGGAAGAAGTGGCAACCCACTCTAGTATTCTTGCTGAGATAATCCCATAGACAAAGGAGCCTGGGAGGCTGCTGTCCATGGGGTCACAAAGAGTCGGACACAACTGAAGTGACTGAGCATGGATGCACGGTTCATTTCAGTTGCTCAGTTGTGTCTAACTCTTTGTGACCCCATGGACCGCAGCACTCCAGTCTTCCCTGTCCATCACCAACTCCTGGAGCTTGCTCAAACTCATTTCCATCGAGTCGGTGATGCCATCCAACCATCTCATCTTCTGTTGTCCCCTTCTCCTGCCTTCAATCTTTCCTAGCATCAGTGCCTTTTCTAAGGAGTCAGTTCTTCGCATCAGGTAGCCAGAGTATTGGAGCTTCAGCTTCAGCATCAGTCCTTCTAATGAATCTTCAGGACTGATTTCCTTTAGGGTTAACTGACTTGATCTTGCTGTCCAAGGGACTCCAGCAGTTCAAAAGCAACTGTTCTTTGGTACTTAGCTTTCTTTATGATCCAACTTTCACATCCATACATGACTATTGGAAAAATCATAGCTTAGGCTAGACAGTCCTTTGTCAGCAAAGTAATGTCTCTGCTTTTTAATATGCTGTCTAGGTTTGTCATAGCTTTTCTTCCAAGGAGCAAAATTCCATGGCTGCAGTTACCATATGCAGTGATTTTGGAGCCTTAGGAAATTAAGTCTGTCACTGTTTCCATTGTTTCCCCGTTTATTTGCCATGAGGTGATGGGACATGGATGCCCAGTAATGGTATAAAGTCCACAGTTTAAAAAAATATTGATTAATTAAAATTTAAAAACTTTTAAATACAATTTTTGAGGCTTTTGTTCCATTTAGACTTGTTACAAAATAGTGGCTATATTCTTTGTGTTGTACAACACATCCTTGAGCTTGTCTCACACCCAGTAGTTTGTTCCTTCCACTCCCCTACCCCTATACTGCCCCTGCCTCTCTCCATCCTCCCACTGGCAAGTACTAATTTATTCTGTGTATCAGTGAGTCTGTGAAGCTCACAGTTTAAAAAGCACCTCTGTGCCCATAATTTCACTGATTCTCTTTAGATGACCATCTAAAACAATCATTGATGCTTGCCCTATTTCTAGAATAGTTTTGAAGAATGGATTTAGAAAGGTAAGCAACTTATTAACGTTTACAAAAAAGTGCCTTGGCTTGTATTGCAACTTGATCTTGATTTTCCTTTCTTTCCTTTGCATTAATTATCAAGTTCCCACTACCTACTTGCCAGGCTCTGTACTATATCCATAGTACCTTCCCTGGATAATATCACAGTTTTGTGAGGCAAGGCAGAAACACAAATGAAAAACTACAGGGCAATGGTGAAAAGTTCTATGAAATGAGTAAGAAGAAGGAGATGTCAGCTTCACTGGTGGTGACTGGCAAGGCTGTCAGCTTCCTAAGTAAAGCAATATTTGAACTGGACTTTAAACAATAGTAAGATTTCTCCAGAAATGAGAAGTAAGTGATACGAGAGGAGTACTGCAGGTGAAGGAACAGTCTGTGGAAATACAGTACGGGCACAAAACAGTGTTGTGATCAGGAAATGGTGGAGAGACGTGTGCAACAGTAGAGGGCTTTCCATGGGCTTCGGATGGTGAGCAAGGGGGTAAGAGTGACAGAAAATGAAACTGGGACAGCAGGAGGAATTTATTATAGACACTTAGTATGGAACCACTGACAAGCGTTTTAAGTAAAGGGGCACTGATCAGATTTGTAGTTTATAAAAATAATGATCCAGAGAATGGATCAGAGGAAAAAGAGATAGGAAGACCAATAAAGAAGTTTTTGAAGTTGTCCGGGTGAGAGGGAGTGGTGTCCAGAACTAAGATAGTGTTAGGGGAAGGAAAAGCAGATGTTTCTAAGGCCAATGTCATGGATTCTTATCTGAAAACTGAAGAAGAGAAAAAGTCCAAGTTCATTCTGAGATTTCTGCTTTGAATATTCAATTACCATTTGTTGAGTCATGCCCATGGCTGGCGATCTTGCTCAACACCTTATATACCCAGTTTCATTTAATCTTCCAATGCTCCAAAGTTGTATTATGAGCTTTTGGCAGGGAGGAATGAGGACTCTAAGAGATGAAGTGCTCGTCCAAGATCACACCATTAGTGATTTTGAGATAGAATCTGAACCCAGCAGGCCTATCTGATAAAGTCTGGGTTCTAAACACAGGCAGATAGATTAATTGAGAGAAGAAAGAGTGTGGTGGTGGTTTTTTGTCTGTTTTGGAGTGAATATAGGGGACAGAGACTTGATTTGGGCTTGTTATCTCTGAGCTAACTCAAAGGACAATCGTGCAGCTACGTCTGGAATCAGCAGACGATCTCTAGGATGAAGCGGCATTTCACTGTCTTCTGCCTCCTGGGGTACTTCCTGTCCCTGGAAACAGTACTTATATCATCTTTCTATCTGCTATCAACTGAACACGTATGTGTTTTTGTGTGTTGGTGAGAAGGATCTTCATCATTTCCTTACCCTTTTTTATTGTGCTGGATTCACTTATCTTGAATGAAAGGAGCACAAAGTACTTCTGTCTCACTGTATTTTATGTGCAAATATCTCATGGCATTATAAAGAGGCCTGAAGGCTTGGCAAACTTCTGAAAAGGAAGAATTTTGCCTTATGCTTTACAGGTGGTGAGGCTCTGCTTTTTGTTTCAGATATTCACTACTGCTTTCTAATCACTTTTGGCAATAATAATACTATTTTATTTTTGTTTCATTTTCTGTGAGAGACCATCACTTGTGTAATCAATGGAGAATCACTGACGGTCTTAGAAATGGCGGGGGGAACTACCCATGAAAAACTGATAATAAACATTCCTCATCCCATGGGCATCATTGTACCTCCTGGGACTATACAGTGTTCAAGGCACACCAGGAAATTGTTGGAAAGCTCACAGAACACCTGGGTAATATTAGCAAAGTCGTATAGTCAAGAAATATCCCTATAAGATTGTAAATATTGTGCCAGAATATGTGTACTAAAAGCTTGGGTCCATGAAAATAGATTCTTTGTGATAAATTCATGAACTTGGGCTGACTGACACGAAAATGACATTTTCCCCTGCTGTTTCCATTCACAGGTTTTGGCATGGAGGCAACCTTGCTCCTTGTGGTTGGCTTTTCCCATACCAAAGGGATGGCTATCTCCTTTCTGGTGCTTGCTGTAGGATTTAGTGGTTTTGCTATTTCAGGTAAAGTGTCCTTTGGGTTTCCAAATCTCTTCCATAGCAAGACGTGGGAGAAAGGAAGGAAAGGATATTGAGCATCTACCTTCGGCAGCCAGGCCATTCCCAAGGATCAGGGCCACTGGCTAGAGATTTTCATCTAGTGGGGATGATTTTGAGTATCACTGAGAACTGGGCTTAGGAGCCCAGCCAAGCTGGAATTATCACTACTTTCTCCGTTTTGGGAAAGACAACATGCAGGTACCCTCTCTGGGACATGGGCAGAATGCGTGTTGCTGGGCAAAGTGGCACCTTCAAACTTTAGCGCCACGCCACCCAACCTAACAGAGACTCTTGTGACTCTTTTGATTCTCACTTCCTACAGGAGAACTGCTAACATTAACTCACAATCAAATGATGTAGTCATTTGACATAAAGTTATAGAATCAGAAGGGCTTCCCAGGTGGCGCTAGTGGTAAAGAATCTGTCTGCCAATGCAGAAGGTGCCAGGAATGTGGATTCAGTCCCTGGGTTGGGGAGATCCCCTGGAGGAGGAAATGGCACCCCACTCCAGTACTCTTGCTTGGAGAATTACAAGGGCAGAGGAGCCTGGTGGGCTACAGTCCATGAGGTCGCAGAGTTGGACACGACTGAGCACATGCACACACACACATAGAAGCAGAAAGTTTTAAGGATGGAATTTTCCTTTAGTTTTCTGTCTCCTCCTTGGCTTTCATTTTCCAAACAAGGACTTGCAGGTCCAGAGAGGTGATGTGACTTGCTAAGCCAGCAAGACTTAAGAAGAATAGTAATGATGGTGTGAGCTAACATTGATCAGGCACAAACGCTGTGCTGGGGGCTGTTCACAGCCCACTCTTGTGTATTAATCCCTGCAATTCTAACAGCTACCCTAGGGCCTTCAGTCTCCCCATTTTATAGAAGCAGAAACCAGCTACTGTATGAGAGGTAACAGCGCTAGCATATTACAGACTTCAGAAGTTCCCTGTGCAAAACTGGATGAAAAAGCAAAACTTAGGGATTTTTTTCCTATCTTTAAAAAAGATTATAATACTAAAAATTGTCATTTAATGGAACACTTGACATGTATTGCATTTCTGACAACATTGTGAAGCAAATGATATTACCATTATTTTACTGAGGAATAACTTAAAGCTCAGGAAATGAAGGACTTTCCTATTGTTACACAACTGGGGACAAAGGAAGAACTAAGGTGTCCTGCCTGGTCTTCATGCCTGAGCTCGTTCCATGATTCTGTACTGTCTTAAAGATCAAACAGGGTGGTAACATTCTAGAACAGAAAAGCACCTCTGGTTTGACCTCTAGTCAAAACGACTCCTAAACAGGGCCTTGGTCTTATCAAAATACAGTTGACCCTTGAACAATGTGGGGGTTATGGGTGCTGATCCCCTACCCCACATAGTCAAAATTCTGACTATACGGGAGTGGGTATCCTTTCCCTTCTCCACAGAATCTTCCCATCTCAGGGATTGAACCCGGGTCTCCTGCATTGCAGGTGAATTCTTTACCAGCTCAGCCACAAGTGAAAGAAAGAGAAGTCACTCAGTCGAGTCCGACTCTTTGCGACCCCGTGGACTGTAGCCCACCAGGCTCCTCTGTCCATGGGATTCTCCAGGCAAGAATACTGGAGTGGGTAGCCATTTCCTTCTCCAGGGGATCTTCCTGACCCAGGGATTGAACCCAGGTCTCCCTCATTGCAGGCAGAGGCTTTAACCTCTGAGCCACCAGGGAAGCCCAAACTACTGGAGTGGGTAACCCATCCCTTCTCCAGTGGAACTTCCCAACCCAGGAATCAAACCAGGGTTTCCTGCATTGCAGGCGGATTCTTTACCAACTGAGCTGTGAGAGAAGGCCTCCAGTATAAAGTATTCCTCTGCATCCTGGGTTTTGCTGTATCCTCGATTTTGCATCTGAGGATTCAATCAACCACAAATCCTGTGCATGCGTGCTTGCATGCTTAGTTGCTCAGTCATATCTGACTTTTTGCAGCCCTGTGAACTGTACCCCACCAAGCTCCTCCGTCCATGGAATTTTCCAGACAAAAATACTGGAGTGGGTTGCTATTTCCTCCTCCTAGCGATCTTTCTGACTCAGGGATTGAACCCGGGTCTCCTGCATCTCCTGCAATACTGTAGTATTTTCTACTGACAAACAAATCTGCCTGTAACTAGACCCATGCAGCTCCAACCTACTTTGTTCAAGGGTCAACTATAAATAGAGCTGATGAATAGTTAAATTGGAAAAAAATGTTTGCACTTAAAGTAGCTTGAAGCGAACAACTTGGGTTTAGGGATACAAAGACCTAGGTGTAAGGCCCCTCTTTAGTACTTACTATTTACAGAAGACAAAAAAAAAAAGAAAAAAAAATGCTGAGTTATTTAAATCCTCAGCCTCAGTTTCCTTATCTAGAGACTGGAGAGATATAATGACAACTTCATCGGGTTGTTGGGAGATTGCAATGAACTGAGGTCATTCTTTCGTTCCTTCACACTTTCCAAGAGTCAGCAGATACTGCAGTGAAAAAAAGAAAAGTTTCTGTCCTTATACGTTCTAGTGGAAATAAAGCTTTTGAAGATCTTAGTCCCAGTACAAGATGCATAAAACAATTAAAAAATATTCACTACGGTTGTTCAATTATTATTCAATCTAGCCCAATACTTCTCAAAATTTAATGGTGCATACAAGTCACCTTAGGATCTTGCAAAAATGCAGATTCTGATTTAGTGTAGAGTGGAGCCTGAGATCCTGCATTTTGAGCAGGCTCCCCAGTGAAGTTGACACCACTGATCAATAGTCCTCACTTTGAATAGCAACGATAGAGCAGTCATGAATTGTTCCCAGCAGGATGTTAAGGGACATCTTCTTTTGATAGCCCTGTAATGCAAAAGAGATTCATATCCTGTCCACAGAGATATTGAAATATTCAGGCTCATATTGTCCCCAGATTGCCAGTTTAAGCAACAATCAAACGGAGAGAAATTTTTTTTTTCCAGCATTTACACCATGCTGGTCACTTTTAAGGTATGAACTCATTTAATCCCTGTAGCAGCCTGATGAGAAGAGTATTGCTATGTTCATTTTACTAGTGAGGACACTGAGGCTTGGGAGGTGACTTAACTTACTCAGGTAAATTAAGTGATTAGGATTGGAATAATGGTTTATCTGATCCAACAGTGAGACTATGGGAGGGCCTATGGTCATGGGGAGAATGATTCCTTAGGATCTGCTGTATGTCAACTTTATAAGGAGTTAATAGGGATGCCAAGGGGGACTTGCTCAGTTTAGGAATTGATTATAAATAGAAGAGCTGAAACAGGTGAGATTAGAAAGATACAAAGAATGGGTGATATCTGCTTTAGAAGATGTCCTATATAGAGAAGACAGACTCTCTCAACTTGTGTGTAACTTACTTTATGTGTCTGCTTCAAAAAAAAAAAATCTATTAGTATCTCAGTTTCCCAATGATTTTCCCCCCAAGCCCCAGGATTGTGTAGCTAGAAACCTAAATGGTTTTTCTCATATTATCTTGAGCTGAACGCAGATGTCTATCAGAATATAATACTCGCCAATCATATTAATTGCTTCTTATCTCTGGGTTCTTTTCTAATAAAGTGTTTATCACATTCAAATAAATAGTAAGATTAATTAATCTTGCAGCTGTTTTATATTCTGATATTCTGCCACTTTGGTCTGAAAGAGAAGGTATGTTTATTCCAGAAAGGTTTTCTTAAAATTCTCTCTGAACAGAGGTAGGAAATAAAACAAGCAGCCAATAGGCTGGGTTAGAAATTTTTTTTATATTATATTTTTAGTTATTTGCACAAAATAGAGCATTAAAAAGCAAGACAAGGGAAAATAAAAATATGAGTAAATAAGACCTACAACCCACTGCTGTAATTTCAGAGTTCAAGTTGGTAATTAATTAAACAATTATATATTGAGTACCTACTATGCACCGGACACTTTGCCAGCTCAGGAAAGTAAACTGGGTAGATGGAGGTTGTACTGCAAAGAACATGTTGGCTTTCACCTCTTTGTACCTATGTAATTGACATATATTATTTATCTTAATTCTTACAACAGTTTTATAAGAATGATTATCCCAGTTTATAGATGAAGAAGCTGAAGTTCAGAAAGATTAAATCATTTGTCCAGGTTTGCATCTCAATTAAACAGCCAGATCCAAGGTCTGACTCTAAAATGCAACCCTAAGCTACACTGGCAGAGTTGGTTCCCAGTGCCCAATGCCTCCTCTTTCAAAGCCTTGTCCCTCTGCCTTCCCGCTTCCTTCATTCCACTCATTCTTTTTTCCTGAAAAGCAGATGAATAGTGAGGTACTGGTGATTTTTTATTTTACCACTCCTTGCAGCATTACCTATTCATAAAAGACCCCAGAGTGACGGGTGTGTTTTACAGTGGCAGCAACAGCAGCGATGCTGATATTGGCACCGTGATAGTTGCTAGAGCTCAGCTGTTGGCCATAGAGCTCTCACATACATATTTCCCCTAAGTCTCATCTCACAGCATCTTTATGAGTTAAGGAGTAATATGACCCTCAAAATAGAGATGAGGAAACAAAGTCCTAAAGATGACTTGTTTAAGAGATAAGAATAAGATTCGAATCCAGATTTACAAATTCCAAATCAAGTATGTATGTGGAAGTGTTTTGTAAATTACACAGGATCCTGCAAATGTTTGTATAAGTCTTTCTTATCCAAAAAGAGCCCTTTATAACATGCCCCGTGGTACTAAGGCAGACCTACCTGTGGTAACCTTTTGGGAGTGAGCTGAGAGCTAGGAAGGAGGATATTATGAAGCAAGATTTAGTTTTAATCACACTGTATGTGATTGTGTGGGCTTACCTGGTGGCTCAGGTGGTTCCCTGGTGGCTCAGTGGTAAAGAATCTGCCTGCATTGCAGGGTTAAGAAGATCCCCTGGAGAAGGAAATGGCAACCCACTCCAGTATTCTTGCCTGGGAAATCCCATGATCAGAGGAACCTGGAGGGCTACAGTCCATGGGTTGCAAAAAAGTCGAATTCAACTTAGGGACTAAACAACAACAATGTGATTGTGTGATTGCTTACTCTGAATAAGTGTGATCCAGGCTGTGCTTTTCAGTATTGCCCCAAACATCATTATTTTGGGGTTTCAAGCCGAGAAGGTAGAGGTGCCATAATTCTCCCCATGAAGAACCCATTTTAGCCACTGCTAATGCAATTCAGGGTCGCAAAGAGTCGGACACAACTGAGCGACTGAACTGAACTGAATTAATCACAGCATGGTTTTCTGCTGTGAGCAGACACAGCCTGACAATCCTCAAGCCAGCCCTTTTGGTAAAGGTATCCATTAGCAGAGGAAAGAGATTGATGAGAGTTGGGGAAAGCTAAATATTTTCCAAAATGTATTTGGAATTCTGTTCCTGAGTCTGATTTTGAGATGTTTGGCTTCACTGTAGGTTTCAATGTCAACCACTTGGATATTGCCCCTCGCTACGCCAGCATTCTCATGGGAATCTCAAATGGAGTGGGAACCCTCTCTGGAATGGTCTGTCCCCTTATTGTGGGTGCAATGACCAAGCACAAGGTAATGGTTTCCTTTGGGGTTGTGGGTTACAGTATGAGAGGACCGAAATACTGCACAAAGTCTCAAGGCCCTATCCCAGCCTGTGTAAATGTGTATGTCCTTGACTTGGCTGAGTCACTTGAGCTTCTTTTTTTTTTTTTTTCTTCTTTTAAAAAAATGATCATTTATTGATGGCAGCAGGACTGACTGATGTTTGGTTCTATGTTTCTTAAACTGAGAAATAGAAGGGGTGTGTGTGTGTGTGTGTGTGTGTGTGTGTGTGTGTGTAGAAGAAGTGATAATACCATAAAGACTGTTTAAAGACACAAAAAAGAAACTGAGGCAATCAACTCAAGATAAATAAATTACCCAAGGTTGTTTTATAATTCCAAGTAATTAGACTTTATCGCCATTTCCAGTTATTGCTTAGCATGCTCCAGCATGAAAATATTAGTGCAGTTATACTTCCTTATTATGAAGAAAACAAACAAGACATTAATGGCCCTTCCTAAGAACCTACGCAGGTGCGGCAGCAGGTCGTTACGGCACGTTTGCGCGTTTAGACTAAGGTGGGTGGTACAGGAGGATCCCAGATCCATCCAGAATTCAGCCACAGGCCACATTCTTCATCTCTGTCTTTGAAAGGGTTTTAGATATGCTGCCTTCTGCAAATTAACATGTTTGATACTATGGCATTTTTACCCAACTATTTCTTTGTTGTTGCATATCCTGTTAAAAATATAACTTCAGAAATTCTTCCAGTTTCTTGGAGAAGAAAGTGTGGGGTAACATTTCTTATCTTTTGATAGAAAAGAAAGGTGGGCTCTGGTGACTTTACAGGCAGAGGAGCCAAACTATCTCTCTGTTCATGAGATGACAGGATTGGTAATATGATTATTAATTCTGTTATGAAATCTTTCAACACAAATTCCCATTATTTTTTATACAATATATTTTCACAGAAGATATGATTATACATAAGCTACTGGCAGTCCAAACTGAGCATTTTCGTGACTCAAATTGTCATGTATCCAAAGCAAGCACGAAGGAGACCTCTGATATTTACAATGGTGGGTTCCTAAAGCAAATTTAATTTAACCTCATTTGTATATTTAGGAGAGCTGTGAAATGGTGCAGCAAGGATCTCACAGGATGTTTATATTATAAAGTATTTTTCTAAATTAAAAAAATGCATATTCACTGTAGTCTTAACTTTGATTTTTTTTAAACCCTCAAATTCCATTTGGGTCCTGGGCATGCATCTGCCACACGTCTTCCCAGGAAGCACAGCATTGCTTTGGGGTGACATAGTGCTTTTGTCCCAGTGGAGGACTCCTGAAGATACTGTTAATTTCCATTTTTGGTTAAAATATTAATTGATACTGTTTCCTTGTTCAGACCCGTGAGGAGTGGCAGAATGTGTTCCTCATAGCTGCCTTGGTGCACTACAGTGGCGTCATCTTCTATGGGGTGTTTGCTTCTGGAGAGAAACAGGAGTGGGCAGATCCCGAAAACCTTTCTGAGGAGAAGTGTGGAATCATTGACCAGGATGAATTAGCTGAGGAGACAGAACTCAACCATGAGAGTTTTGCCAGTCCCAGAAAGAAGATGTCATATGGAGCCACCACCCAGAATTGTGAAGTCCAGAGAAAGGAATGGAGAGGACAGAGAGGGGTGACCCTCAACGAGGAAGAGCTGACATCCTACCAGAATGAAGGGGAAAACTTCTCAGATGCATCCTAATGTCTGAGGGGCACTTTTGGCTCCTCCGCACTTTAGAACCAGAAAGTATCCATACCCATTGTCTTCTCCATAGGCTGGCTTGCCAGGGGGTTAACTCTAGGGACTTTGCACGTCCGGGAGCAGGGAGAGAGATTTACTCAGCAGTAGGGAAACAACTTGCTCTAAGTTCATAAAATGTATGGCTATAAGTTTTTTGATTTGCAGTTGATTCTTCTGTCAAAGAATAAACTATTCAGGAAGGAATGATTGGAACAATAAGAGACAAAATGCCATGTTTTTCTAAGAAAAATGGGAGGAAATGGGGATATTTGGCCTGGAGGAGAGAAAAAAATAGCTGTTACTGCCTTTCTGAGAGCAGCCATGCAGGAGTGGGTTTCCTATTCCTAATAAAGGCCACTGCTTCCAAAGGCCCTGTATTGTGCTTTATTACATTCTCATTTAATCTCCACGCCCCATGACATAACAATTCTTATCCCCATTTTGCAACTGAGGAAAAGAAAGCAACAAAAGATGGACTTGCTCAGGGTCTCCTGCCAGAGGCAGTGCTGAGACTGCGTGCATGCATGCATGCTCAGCCATGTCCAGCTCTTTGCAACCCCATGGACTTCAGCCCTTCAGGCTCCTCTGTTCATGGGATTCCCAGAGAGGAATACTGGAGTGGGTTACCATTTCCTACTCCAAGTGTTGAGATTGGTGGAGTCCAAAATAGATGTCAGTTTTGGACAAGAAGGTTTTGCTTCAGGTGAGAAGAGATATTTTTAATAATGAAAACTGTAAGTGGAGTGTGTTGTCATGTGGATAATTCCCTATCTTGGCAGGCATGGAGGATGGAAAACATTTGGGTTGATGTGGCAAAGAACATTCAAACATCATATGGGGGACTGGATTCAAAGATCCTTAGGGCCCTAGGTAATCTGAGAGCCAAATGAGTCTGTGAATTCATATACATGTGGAAGTTGCTAAGTCATGTCCAACTCTTTACGACCCCATGGTTTGTAGCTTGCCAGGCAACCCCGTCCATGGGATTTTCCAGGCAAGAATACTGGAGTGGGTTGCCATTTCCTTCTCCAGAGGATCTTCCCGACCCAGGGATCAAACCCAGGTCTCCTGCATTGCAGGCAGACTCTTTACCACCTGAGCCACCAGGGAAGCTCATAACATGAATTCATACTTTTCTTATATTTTTTTAATAACAAGAGTCACAGACTATATGAGAGATTCAAATAGGTTAAAAAAAAAAGAAGAGGAAAAATGAAAAACTAAGCAAAATAGCAAAGTTCCAGGAGTCTGATGGTCAGAATGGCTGAGAAGAAGTAAACTAAATTTCACCCCTTCAGGGAATTCCCTGGCATCCTGTGGTTAGGACTCTGCCATTCCACTGCAGGGGGCCCAGTTCAATCCCTGGTTAGGGAAGTAGGATCCTACAAACTGTGTTGTGTGAGCTAAAAAATATAATTTAAACCCATCATAATGTCAAGAATGTGGTTAAATAATGTCCCACATTATTTGTAAATCTTTAAGACATTTAGTAGTTTAAGAAGTTGGTTCATGTATTTTATTAGGTAAAATTCTCTTAGAAGAGTCCTCTGTTAAAAAAAAATGTATGTCTTTAGCCGTTTTGGCTGGTGATACTAGGAAGTTTGTTCAATTAGACAAAATTATGATTAAAGTATTCCTAATGACTTTACTCAGAATGATATTCAGGGAAACCACAATAACATAGCAGTAGTTAAAACAGTAAAATACTGAACGTAAACATCTGGGACAACTAGATCCATAGTTAGTGTTGAAAAACTTATCTTTGCATAAGGCAATAACATGGATACTCTCTAAATATATTTTAAAATTTAATGATATTTGAAAACAATGTTGGCATGTAAAAATGTTGCTTGAAAATAAAATTATTTTCCTTTTTATTGTTTTTGAAATTTTTAATTCTACTTTCAGAAGAAAAAGATAGTATTATAGAAAAAATGGTAGATTTACTTATAGTTTGTCATTGTAGGATTTTTTTTTTCTAGTTTCTCCCGTATATATATATTTCTGGTCCCTAACTGTATCAGCAGAATTGTAATGTATTTTATAAAAGAATACTTTTGGGGGGAAATGCCTGACTCTCTATCAAATAGTATTATTTATGTCACTGGTATATCATTTATGTTATTATATGTATTTAAATCTCTTTAGTGAAACTATGTAACTTAGAACAATTCTGGCACATAGAAAGTGCTCAATAAACATTACTTATCATCATTATCATATTTTAACCTTTTTTGGGTTGAAAAGAAAGCATGCTGTTTCATTTTCACTCTTGACCGGATTTATTGTGAAAGTCGTGCCGTTTTCTAAGTAAAAAAAAAAAAACAGAGAGAAATTTATGTTGGCCAGCGTTTTCTTTTCTCCTTCTGTTAATGAAGTCAATAACTATTTTAAGAACTCATGGTAATCCTTAAGGCAATATTGCAGATTGTGACACAAAGTTGCACTTACTCCAACATTTGAAGTCAGCAGCATATGTAGAAATTCAACAAATTACTTTGATAAATCAAAGCCTTTAGGGCACCTGTCACTTGTCCTTGCAGTATTTAAAAAATGGGGTCCTAAGTCATGGTATTAAAAAGTAGAAAAAACATTATTTTGTTGTGATGGGGTTAGTAAAGGTTGCAATAAACGAATAATTATATTGGAACATCAGGCAAGTGTATTGAATGGTTTGCAAGTTACTGTATATTTTGTTGCAAATATCCATTTGTAGGTCAGTTCTTAGAGGCAAACTATGGATTCTAGCAAGAAGGGAAGGAGACCTGAGGTGCTAGATTCTTGAGACAAGAAAGTTTGACTGGTCCTTTTTAAACAATGAAAGTTTTGGAACATGAACATAACAAGAAAAATAGTAATTGTTTAAGAAATAATGACACATTTATTATCCCTGCCTGGGTGTTAAATTCAAAGTAAAAATTGGAACCTACTATTTCTATTTCACACTGATTCCTTCTGAGCCCAACAGACCTTTTCCTCCCTCCCTGTTTCTTATCTCAGTTAATTACATCACCCTTTCACTGGAAATAAATCTTTGAGTCATCTTTGACTTTTAAGAAAGTAGCCTTTTCTCTCTTCCCTGCCAAGTCCACTTAATTTTATTTTCAATCTGGAGCTCAATGTCTTACATCACTTTTGGAAAATTTTCAGCCACTCTCTCTTACTATACTGCTTTTGGCCCCTTTTTTCTGTAGGCTCTTTCTGAGAACCCAGAACGGATGCTAGTCTGCAGGTAGCACTCTGACCATCACTTCTGTATTTTCCAGGCTTTTTGCCTCTATCTGTGTTATTTTGGATATCTTCTGACTTATTTTTAAGTTCTTTATTTCTCTCTATATAAGGTTCAGTTAAACTCCACTCATTGTGTTCTTAATTTCAGTTATTGTGTTTTCAATTTTAGAACATTTAGTGGTTCTTTTTCAATCCTGCTATATCCTTAAATAAAATATTTCCAGTTCTCTGATGAAATTTTCAACACTGTATTTGATTTCCTGGAACTCAAGGAGCTAATTAAAGTATGATCAGTGTCACTATCTGGAGTGCATCTATTTTTCTACTGGTTTTGCTGACTCTTGTTCACAGTATCTTATCTCAGTCTGCGCTTCGTTTTCTTTGATTATATCCAAAATTATATTTGAAAAATGCTTGTAGAATTTTTTAGAAAAAATACATTTATTTTAGGCTTAAAATAATGTGTGTGTGTGTGTGTGTGTGTGTGTGTTTGCTTCCTTTTTCTCCAGAAAGGATTTTCATTTGCTTCTTTTAAGAGCCTGAAGACATTAGCAATCTGGAATCTCTTTAATTCATTTGAAAGGCCTGAGATATTCTGGGCCACCCAGATGATCTGAAGTTGGGCTACAGGCAGTGTGGAGGCTCTTTCTCTTTCAATTCACTCTTGTTCCTGGAATACAGTACTTCAGGGTCCATCCCACACTACCATGTTTTCCCCAGCATCCAACTTTTATGTCTATACCAGGTTATCAAACTACTCAGATATCAAACACTGGCTTTGTTATAATTAGCAAATGCTCCCAGGAGAAAAGTGACCTCAAATGTCAGGCTTACTTCTCTGGACTTTCATCTTCTCCCAGATGGCCAGATGGTGGCCAGGTGATTTTTCACTGCCTTGATGGTTCCACAGTGCTTTTGAGCAGACATTAAAAACATTTTTTGTTGTCTTTTCTAGTGTGGAGTTGGTCTGAACTACCTAGTCTGCCATTAATGGATGCTGAAGTCCCTTTTAATTTATCTTTACAAGTTCTCTAGAACTAATTTATTTCCCTAGGGTTATTGTGGTATTAAATTAAACCTCAAATATCAGCAAATGTTTATTTCTCTCTTGTGTTACTAGCTGAGTGTGGGTTGGATTGAGTGGTCCGGAGGCTTATTCCAAACAGTCAGTCAGGTACCCAGGATTTTGTTGTTCACAATTTGGAACATATAAGCAATTTTAAAAATATACTTTTCTAGATTCTTTTCCATTATAGGTTCAGTTCAGTTCAGTTGCTCAGTCGTGTCCTACCCTTTCTAACCCCAGGGACTGCAGCACACCAAGCTTCCCTGTGCATCACCAACTCCCGGAGCTTGCTCAAGCTCATGTCCATCGAGTTGGTGATACCATCCAACCATCTCATCCTCTGTTGTCCCTTTCTTTTCATGACTTCAACATTTTCCAGCATCAGGCTCTTTTCTAAGGAGTCAGTTCTTCGCATTAGGTAGCCAAAGTATTGGAGTTTCAGCTTGAGCATCAGTCTTTCCAATGCATAGTCAGGACTGATTTCCTTTAGGATTGACTGGTTGGATCTCCTTGCAGTCCAAGGGACTCTCAAAAGTCTTCTCCAACACCACAGTTCAAAAGCATCAATTCTTCAGCGCTCAGCTTTAAGAAAGCTGAGAACACTTGTAGGTTATTATAAGATATTGAATATTGTTCCCTGTGTAACAATCCTTGTTGTTTATTTTATATAAGGTCGTGTGTATCTCTTAACACATACTCTTAACTCATCCACCCCTCCCCCCGCCCCCCTTTGCTAACTTTAAGTTTATTTTCTATGTCTGAGTCTAGTTTTTTGGTATGTAGATTCATTTGTATAATTTTTTAGATTCCACATATAAGTGATAGTATATGTCTGTCTTTCTCAGTGTGACTTACTTCACTTAGTATGGGAATCTCTGATCTGTCCCTGGTGATGTCCATGACAATACTTCATTCTTTTTTACAGTTGAGTAGTATTCCGTTGTATGTATAGCCACACTTCTTTATAAGATTTGATTTCACTGTGAACAAAGAAGTGGGGAGGGAGAAGGAGGCACACTGGCTCTTCACTACCTTACCTGGGAATGCAGTGTTATTTCTGCCCTAGTAAAGGAGAGCGTGTGAACTACTGGGAGAGCACGAGTTCCTCTGTTACTCAACTCTACTAGGTAGGGGTCTTGTGAACTCTCACTTGCCATATTGAAAGATTCTCCTAACCCTGAGTGCCAAAAATGCTGTGACTGTGCTACACGGTATTTTGGGAGGTTGGAACTAAGTTGTAGGGAGCAAATCTTGTATGGAAGAGCTATTTGGGCCCCTTCCAGGAGAAACCACAGAGATTAATATCTTTATTAGAATCGAAAGTCATTAAAGTACAGTAAAATTTGGTCTGATTCAAACCTGGCCTTAATAGCCATGCAGACCAATTTGAAGAGCTAAGGAAGCTGAAATTTTCTTTAAATTTCATTTCTCACTGGATCCTGGACCTTATGCTAGGGCCATATGATCTGATTTAATTCTCATAGCCACTCAATGAGGAAATTTCAACTATTTATTCCCAAGTATTTAACTATTTGGAGAAGGCAATGGCACCCTACTCCAGTACTCTTGCCTGGAAAATCCCATGGATGGAGGAGCCTGGTAGGCTGCAGTCCATGCTAAGGGTTGGACACGACTGAGCGACTTCCTTTTCACTTTTCACTTTCATGCATTGGAGAAGGAAATGGCAACCCACTCCAGTGTTCTTGTCTGAAGAATCCCAGGGACAGGGGAGCCTGGTGGGCTGCCGTCTATGGGGTCGCACAGAAGTGACTTAGCAGCCGTAGCATTTAACTATGTATTAAAATATAAATGGTGTTTCAGAGCAGAACTTATAGTCAGGAACTCTAATGGCCATATTTTAATCTTAATTCTTTTTTAAAAGTTGAAGTATATTGATTTACAATATCATATTAATCTTAACTAAATATTAATCTTAATTCAATGTTTAATCTGTTCTCCACCTCTTCTCCTGGCTGCAGTAATTTCAGACAATGGTAATTTTTAAAGTCAGGAGAATGTCCCAGTAATTTCAGGAAGGTGTGAGCGAACTGATGGAATGAGCTCTGGTAGTTTGATCCAGATCCCAGTACAGGGCCAGGTGAAAAACCAGATGAACAGGTGAGATCCCTCTTCTCACCAACTGCTGGACTGGAGTGAGATGAAAGAAAACCCCTAGGGAAAATAGGGACCCCTCTATTTTCTCAATTTTTCCTGGTTACCCAGATAGGAAGGCTGAACCTAATGCTTACTCTGTGTGTGTGGTGGTGTTGTTGGGGAGTTGCAGGGGGTTGCCAGAAGATTGAATTTCTCTCAGACATCCAAGATATGGAAACACAAACACTCTCCAGATGCTCAGTACATGCCCTGCGCAGAATAGAGGCTCAATAAACATATTCTTCAAAATCTGATGTACTTAAGGATGATTATGCTAGAGGTGATTTTCAGGTTGATTGGTCAAACATGGCAGGTTAAATGTAAGTCTACTTCCTAAGATTACAATAAAGGAATAAAAGAGCACATAAATTTTCCAGGACAAAGAGAAAGGAAGAGACAACCACATTTGGGGAGTGAAATAGGGATACATCAGTCTTAACTGACTTCAGCAGAACCAAATCAGAAAAGAAGGAAGCTGTTTTGTGTTACCGAATGAGGGGAAGCTGAGACGTTGGAGGTACCAGGGACAGGTACCTCTGGAGAACAGAGTGAGTGGGTAGACTGACGTTAGAGGAGGGGATCTGAAAACACAGGGCTGGCTGAAGGTTAGAAATGCCTGATGTAGCAACCCTAGTGAAAGTGCATGTAAGGAGCAGTTATAATTGCAGAGCTCAACCACTAAACTGCCCCTCCCCACACGTAGTGCAAAATGGGAGCTTTATTTTCTGGACAGGAAATCTCTGGATTCAAGAACACTTGTCATAGCTGCATATAAATTCCAAAAGGTAGAGACTTCAGTCTGTTTTGGTCACTGATGAATCTCAAGTACCTAGAACAGTGTTTGGCATTTAATAGTCACTTGGTAAATATTTGTTGAATAAGTGAATAAATGAATGAATGAAACTCATTAAACACAGGAGTATTAATTAAAAGTTTCCATCCTAAACACTGAAAACTTTCAGCCACATTCATGCGCCAAGTTTCCAAAATGCTGGTCATCAAGCTCATACCCTCTAGGCAAGAGACCTAAGGATCCACAGTGTGAGGGGTGAGAACTCACTTTCTAAGAGAAAGGCTTACAGTCACTGACATTTGGGGGTTTTCCCATCAAAATAAGTAGACCCCTGCCCAATACTTTCCTATAGAGGCCACCCACCATGCCCTTATTCAATCTATAATTATTTATCATCTATAATGAGCATTTCAATTATTGAGCACCTATAATGGTCTGCTGCTGCTGCTGCTAAGTCACTCAGTCGTGTCCGACTCTGTGCGACCCCATAGATGGCAGCCCACCAGACTTCCCCATCCCTGGGATTCTCCAGGCAAAAACACCGGAGTGGGTTGCCATTTCCTTCTCCAGTGCAGGAGTGGGTTGCCATTTCCTTCTCCAGTGCATGAAAGTGAAAAGTGAAAGTGAAGTCGCTCAGTCGTGTCCGACTCTAGCGACCCCATGGACTGCAGCCCACCAGGCTCCTCCATCCATGGGATTTCCCAGGCAGAAGTACTGGAGTGGGGTGCCATTGCCTTCTCCTACAATGGTCTAGGCACTGGGAATAGAAAATAAGTGAACAAAATAAGTCTCTGCTCTCATAGAGCTTACATTCTAGAAGACAGACACTGCAAGTAAGCAGGTTGATAATTAAATTCAGTATATGACGTGTGAGAGGGTGATAAGTTCTAAAGACAAACATAGAACAGGGTAAGGGGACAGGGAGTGAGGGGGTTGGCATATTCACGGATGTAGTGAACTTTCAGCAGAGACCTAAAGGCAGTGAGGAAGCAAGTCAGGAGCCTATTTGGGCCAAGGGTTCCAGGAATAAGAAAAAGCAAGTACAAAGGCCGTGCATGAAGTGGGAATATACCTGGCATATTTAAAGAACACCAAGTCTTTTAAAGTGGTCAGGTTCTAGACATATTTCGAAGGAAGACAGAACATTTGCTGAGAAGCAGAAGACTGGGGAGGATCAGACTTGGTAGCGGGAGAAATCCAGGATCAAACATTTTGGACATGTTTGACTTGGGAATTTTATTTGCCTGTTGATCGGTCCTGGGTGTTCTTTGGAAGGAATGATGCTAAAGCTGGAACTCTAGTACTCTGGCCACCTCATGCGAAGAGTTGACTCATTGGAAAAGACTCTGATGCTGGGAGGGATTGGGGGCAGGAGGAGAAGGGGACAACAGAGGATGAGCTGGCTGGATGGCGTCACTGACTTGATGGACGTGAGTCTGAGTGAACTCCGGGAGTTGGTGATGGACAGGGAGGCCTGGCATGCTACAATTCATGGGGTTGCAAAGAGTCAGACACGACTGAGCGACTGAACTAAACTGAACTGATTGATTGCTGAGTAGCAATACCAGTGGGCAGTAGAAGGCAGTCTGGGCTTCAGGGCAGAGGTCAGAGCTGGAGCTGTACATCAATGAGTCATTGTCACATCACGCCGATGGTAGTTAAAGCCACGAGACCCAGATGAGATCATCAAGACTTGCACACGATTGAGCCCTGGGAGCACTCCAGCAGAGAGAGATGTCAGGGTACGAGGAGGAGTTAGCAGAGGATGTGGAAAAGTGAGGGAGCATGCTAGAGAAGGGGACCCAGAGAGGATGGCATCCTGCTGCTAGGTGAAGAAAGAATGGCTTGAAGGAGGGGTGATTGTTAGCATAGGGTCAGGGCACAATCAGTTGCATCAAAGCTGCTGTTAAATGAAGTAAGAGGGCTGAGAATGGGCCATTGGAATCGGCGGCATGGAGGTCACTGGTGACCTTGATAAGAATTGTTTTAATGTAGTGGTGAGGATAAAAGCCTGATGGAGTGTATTCAACACATGCTGGACTTTTTACTGTCTTCCTCTTACATATGAATAGGCAGCCAAAGATTGCTGAGAGTTCAGGAAAGTTTCCGATACTAAAGACAGAACTCAACATTGACAGGGAGGAAGGTTAACTGGAAGAAACCCAACATTGCATGGAGTAGAACAAACCTTAATCTAAAAGAGAAGAAAAGTTGTGTCACTGCGTGTGTGATGCAAAAATAGGTTTTTTTTTTTTTTTTTAAAGGAAGAAATGTCCAGAGAAGCAGATACGGCTAGATAGAGAGAATTTTGAGTCTGGGAGGTGACTACGACTCTAGGGCTGGAAAGCTCTTTAAACACAGGAACAGGAACAGCACAAAGTAACCTCTTTCTCTTCTTTTCCCCCTTTCCTCCCTTCCCCTCTCCCTTCTCTCTCTCTCTGCCATCACAAGACAAAATTAAAACAATTTAGTAATGACTTTGGTGTCCTTTATTTAAGGGAAATAACCCATGGCTGAGTGGCAGTAGGAAAGGGTAGTTTAATGCTTACTAGCAGTGAAGCAGTCTTCCCAGGGATTTTGGGCAAGAGAAAAATTTTACAAAATGTTAGAAGAGACAACTCAGAAGCTGGGTGTGCTTAGCTAGGAGGTCGAGATGTCCTAATAAGGCGTGCAGGTCCTACTTTCTAGAAGGAGATGAGCTCACCAACGCTGAGCTGGAGGATTGATTGGGGTTCGATTTCCCTGACAGGTGTATCCTGTCCAGAGCAGACTGAGGTGTGATTTGCGAATGTGGGCGGGGCCATCTTGGGATCCTGACAAGTTGAGTTAACCTTCTCATGCCTAATTATAACGTCTGGATCCTGAAGTAAAGCTGAAGTCAAATAACTTAGACATAGCATGGATGTGAGAGACTTTGGACCCTTTCGGCCATCCGTATGATGACTTCTGTAAGATCCGGGTAAACGGGCTAGAGAATTGCTCCCAGGTGGATCTGCTTCTCTTGTTTTTCCTCAGCTTAATCTGGTGGGGCTGGATGGAGCCACGTTTCAGTCAGGCTTGTGGCCGAGCAAAACTAACCTGCCATATGAGAACGAGGCGAGGAAGGGGAACATTTGTTGATGAAATTTGCCACGAATTTCATACAGATACAGTCTCACAGGAAAGAAGGAGCGAAGGCAGATCCTGAAGCCGGCTGTGTGCTTAGTCCTGTCTGACTCTCTGCAACCGCATGGACTGCAGCCCGCCAGACTCCTCTGTCCATGGGATTCTCCAGGCAAGAATACTGGAGTGGGTTGCCATGCCCTCCTCCAGGGGATCTTCCTAACTCAGGAATCGAACCCAGGTCCCCTGCATTGCAGGCAGATTCTTCACAGTCTGAGCCACCAGGGAAGCCCAAGAATGCTGGAGTGGGTTGCTCTTTCCTTTTCCAGGGGAACTTCCCAACCCAGGAATGGAACCAGGGTCTCCTGCATTGCAGGCAGATTCTTTTCCACCTGAGCTACCAGGGAAGCCCCCTGAAGCGGGTTAAAGCCACTAATGTTGTGGGTTGTGGTTGTGAGGTGTAGGTACTGGAGACCTGCCGATTTCTCAACATGAGGTCTGTGAACACCCAAGAAAATATGAACCAGATGGTAAGTTGTGACTTCTCTCCAAAAGTCATCTGGAGAGAAGACTTATCTGTAATCTACAGCTGCTGTCATAGTCTCAAAGGTTTCCATGATCCCAAAGAGTCAAAGATTGGGAATTCCCTGGCAGTCCAGTGGTCAGGACACTGGGCTTGCACTACCATGGGGCACTAGTTGGATCCCTGGTCGGGGAACTAAGATCCCGCAAGACACACAGCATGGCCAAAAAAATAAAATAAGATTTGACTAGAACTACCAGTACTAAATTGAAGGAAATCTAGTAAATTGTAGTCACTGCCTGAGATGCTCTTTGTGGAAGACTGATTCTCTAGCTTAGGCACCTGGCCTTCTCATATCCCATCTTCTTTTTTCTTCATGGAACTTCATTTTCTATCATAGTTCCCATCTCCTTCCTTCATTTGGAGTCTTTGTTCTAATCCTTTTCCATACCTCCTTTCTTCTTTCTCTACTGTTTAACAGATCCACTGGGGAGCTTGGCTTGGAGTGGTGGGGCAATCAGGTAGGCAGGAACTTCTCCAATTTATTTATCATCTTTCACACTGTTCCTAGTAGTGATTATAAAATATTGACATTAAGTAGATAAACTCATTTTGAAAGTACTTGCATGGTGTCTTTCCAAGCTACATGATGTTTGACCATGATATATACTAAAGGGTGATGAGAAACACCACAGAAAGATAATGTTAATATCCTTGATTGGAATGTAACTATTAATGGAAAATACTATGAAGTACTGTGAATAAATAGCCATAAAGTCTGGTTAAATATTATCACTTAAAGAACCATTAAGAAATAATGCTATTTATATAACCAAAGTGAATCCCATTTCTCTGCAGATCCAATTATGCACAGCAAGAGCAAGCATCTTGACTTTCACTAATTACAGAATTTTTTTCCCACAAAATAGCTTTTTATATTTTGATAGTGCTGATTGTTTTAAAGTTGTTCCCAAGGATTCATGTTCAAAGATCATCTTTCAGTCTATCACATTTTTAAGAATGATGTAATGCTTTCTTGATTATTTCAACATAACATAAAATGGAAATTCCATGGTTTGAGGTTTGCAGATAGTTCCTTTTTAATCTTCTTTAGGAACACATTTCATAACGAGTTTTGGTCTAAAATGTGATCCTGGTTTTCATCAGAATTTCTCTATTTTTGGCTGAAATGGGGTAAAGAGTCAAATGACTTTTGGCTCTTTTTTGTCTAGTGTTTGTGGTTTCACACAGTTTTAATATGCTTGAGGATAAGATTTCATTTTTTGTAGAGAAAGATTTAAGGCACCAGTTGTCCAGCATATCTCTGTGAGCTGCACTCTCTCTGATGAAGGCTATAATATTTTATCTTTTTTAGAGAGATCGAAGACCATAGCTTTTATGGATGGATTCATTATTGTTTTAAGGATGAAACTGGTATTTAAAATATGCAAATGTTATTTTACTCCTATTTAAAACCCCAGAGATCTCTGTATTACTTGTCTATCACTTCAGGGCAAATCAACACTGATTTTATGTCTTTGAGACACAAAACTATGTACTGGCTCACACCTCTGTGGGTTGGCTATTTCAGTTGGACTCAACCAGGTGGTTCTTCTACTGGTCTTCCCTGGGGTCACCCTTGTGACTGCAGTCATCTTGTGCTTGACTTCGTTTGGATGACCTAGATGGCTTTACTGGCTTTTGGTGTTAGCTGTTGCCTGAGGTGCCCTGGTTCTCTACCACATGGCCTCACATCCTCTGAATGGCTAGACCCAGCTTCATTACATGATAGACGTTATAGATATAATAGATATAATGTACTTCTTACATTATAAGAAGGAGAGAATGGAAGCAGTAGGGGCCTCTTGAGGCCAAGTCTCAGATGTCTTCACAGTGTCACTTCTCCCACATTTTTTGGTTCCAGAGGCATCCCCAGTTCAAGGAGAGGGATGATAGATTTCACCCGCTGATGGAAGGAGCCTCAAAATCACACTGCAATGGGACATCTATATGGTGTTGCAAGGATTATAGTGATCATCTTTGCAGCAAACCTACCATAGCTTCTCATCTTAATTAAAATAAAAACCAAATTTTCACTATGGCTCCCAAGTCCCTACATCTTCTGACTTCCTTTTCAATTTTGTATTGTTCCACGCCTCCCTTCATTCATTGCTCTCCTTTCTGTTACTCAAATGACCTAACCTTGTCGTTCTCCCTGTCTCAAATGCTCCTTCTTCATATCTAGGCTCCTTCTTATCATTTAGGTCCTAGGCTCCTTCTTGTCTTAGTTAAATGTCACTAAAAGTATATTTTAAAAAACACTTTATTGAGGTATGACTGGCACATTAAAAAAGCTATGCTTATTCAATGTGTCTAACTCTGTGAGTTTGGGAATATATACATACCCATGAAACCATCATCAGTGTCAAGGTCATAGACACATCCATCACCACCCAAAGATTTCCTCCCATTATTATTAGTGTGCACTGAAAACACTAAACATAAGATCTAGACTTAGTCAATTTTGAGTATACAATACTGTTGGCTAGACACCATGCTGTGTAATAGATCTCCAGAGTTTATCTTGCATAACTGAAATTTTGTACCATTTGACAATCACCTGCTCGTATCCCTTCCTTGCTTCCTAACCCCAGTGACCACAATTCTACTCTGCTTTTGTGAGTTTGACATTTTTTTTTGGCCACACTGTGCAACATATGGGATCTTACTTCCCCAACCAGGGACTGAACCCATGCCCCTTGCAGTGGAAGAATGGATTCTTAACCACTGGCTCACCAGTGGTGACGAGGGGAGGGGAGATCCCGAATTTATCTGTTTTAGATTCCACACAATAGAACCCTCAGAATGTCTTAAGTTGCCTCTTCCACTTTCTTAGCAACTCTTTATTATTTGTATGCTTTTATCTATTTTATTTATCACTTTCTAAATTATCTTTTTTTTTTTTAAATTTATTTATTTATTTTTAATTTTTACTTTACAATTCTGTATTGGTTTTGGCATAGATTGACATAAAAAATATGCTTATTGCTTATTTTCCCACTGGAATTTAAGGTCTTTGGGAGCCAAGGCTTTGTCTGTTTTGTTTATTCCTATTTATTCAAGGATGAGAATGTGTCTTTGTAATGGTCCTCAACCTTGGCTATTCTCTAGAGGGTGTGGGGTGATGCCCAAGCTGTACTCCAGACAACTAGAAATGCCAAAAGGATCCCATAGAGCAGCCAAAAGGAAGAACCACGGGCTAGCCTGAAAACCTCAGAGAAGAGGAGGAACCAGGGCTGGGTCTTAAAGGGAAGGCAAGATTTAGAGACATGGAGCAAAGAGGAAAGCCTTCCTCTCAGAAAGGATGTAGGAGGAGCAACAGGGAAAGGAGCTAGATATTGCAGAATGAGTAATGCCAGGCATCGACTTGTTAACTGGATTTGATAAGCTGTTGGTACATTGACCATTCTTCCTGAATTTTCCAGACTAGCTCATTTGAATACTGTGTTCCATTTTCCATGCAAATCAACAACACATCTTTTAACATTTGAGCATCTATACTCCACCTCTAAGGTAGAAGGAACACAAAATCATAGTAAAATGATGAATTTTTTTTTAAAATGATGACTATGTTTTAGAAAATATTAGGTTGGTACAAAAGTAATTGTGGTTTTTGCATTGTTGAATATGCCATTTGATATTGGAAATTAGTCTAAATAAATGTGGTTATGTTATACATCATTTTAATGCACATTTCTTGCTTTTCATTTTTGCTAATGGCTTATTACTTACTGTTTATTTTAGACTAGGGAAATAATGTGAGACAAAAAGCAAATTCGAGCAGTTTTCTTGATTGAGTTCAAAATGGGTTGTAAAGCAGCAGAGGCAATTTGCAACATCAACAGCCATTTGGCCCAGGAACTGCTAATGAACATACAATGCAGTGGTGGTTCAAGAAGTTTTGCAAAGGAGATGAGAGCCTTGAAGATAATGAGTGCAGTGGCTGGCCATCAGAAGTTGATACTGACCAGCTGAGAGCTATTATCGAAGCTGATCCTCTTACAATTGAAAAGTTGCCAAAGAATTCAATGTCAGCTATTCTTCCATCATTCGACATTTGAAGCAAATTGGAAAGGTGAAAAAGCTTGGTAAGTGGGTGCCTTGTGAGCTGACTGGAAATCAAAAAGTTGTTATTTTGAGGTGTCATCTTCTCTTATTCTATGCAACAATGACGAGCCATTTCTCAATTGGATTGTGACGTGTAATGGAAAGTGGATTTTATACAACAAGATGAGTTGGAGAAGAAGCTCCAAAGCCCTTCCCAAAGCCAAACCTGCACCAGAAAAGGTCATGGTCACTCTTTGGTGGTCTGCTGCCAGTCTGATCCACTACAGCTTTCTGAATCCTAGTGAAACCATTACATCTGAGAAGTATGCTCAGCAAATCAATGAGATGCACCGAGAACTGCAATGCCTGCAGCTGGCACTGGTCAACAGAAAGGACCCAATTCTTCACAACATCACACAATCAACTGCTTCAAAAGCTGAATGAATTGAGCTTCGAGGTTTTGTTTCATCCGCCATATTCACCTGACCTCTCGCCAACCGACTACCACTTCTTCAAGCATCTTAACAACGTTTTTCAGGGAAAACGCTTCCATAACTAGCAGGAGGCAGAAAATGCTTTCCAAGAGTTCACTGAATCCCAAAGCATGGATTTTTATACTATAGTAATAAACAAACTTATTTCTCATTGGCAAAAATGTGTTGATTGTATGGTTCCTATTTTGGTTGATAATGATGTGTTTGAGCTTAGTTATAATGATTTAAAATTCACAGTCCCAAACCGTAATTACGTTTGTACCAACCTAATAGCTACTCTGATATGAAAAATCTTGTCATTTAAGAAAGCAACTTTGTATCCTTAACTAGGAGCACAGGAGTGATAAAAGTGATGTTTTAGGATTGTTCTGTGAGAACAGATTGGAGATTAGAGGCAAGAAAAGGAAAGAGGTAGGTACCCCAGCCATGCTGGTGTATTTCTCCGCATGAAGTGAATAAGGGTTATGGTGATGGGGACATAAAGTCGAGGGTGGATGTGAGAGGCATTTGGGGAAAAAAAGCAAGTCACAAGTCATGATGATAGGTCAGTAGTGTAACAGCTAGGAGGGGAGGGTGGCCTTACCCTCATGGGTTAAATTATTTTGGTGAGCATTTATATTGATCAGTTTCACAGAATTAAATTCACGTAATGCTGTGTGTTATCTGAATGACAGGGCAAAGAGCAGAGAGAAAAAGCCTGGCACCACGTTTCAAAAACCTAAATCTTTTAGTTTCCAAATTGAGATATAATTCATATACCATACATTTCACTATTTTAAAGTGTATAATTCAGCAGTTTTCATATATTCAAGAGGTTGTGCAATCAACATCACTGTCTAATCCAGAACATTTTTATCACCCCAGAAAGAACCCTGTACTCATTAGCAACCATTCCCCATTCCCCTTTCCCCATCTCTTGGTGACCACTAATCTCCTTTCTGTCTATGGATTTGCCTTATTGTGAACATTTCATATACATGGAATCATATAATATAAGGGCTTCCCTGGTGGCTCAGAGGTTAAAGCATCTGCCTCCAATGCAGGAGACCCGGGTTTGATCCCTGGGTTGGGAAGATCCCCTGGAGAAGGAAATGGCAATCCACTCCAGTATTCTTGCCTGGAGAATCCCATGGACGGAGAAGCCTAGTAGGTTACAGTCCACAGGGTCGCAAAGAGTTGGACACGACTGAGTGACTTCACCTCGTATAATATATGGTATTTTGTGATTGCTTTCATTTAGCATTTCTTCAAGGTTTATCCATGTTGTAGCATATGCAGGCATGCATGCTCAGTTGTCCAGTCATGTCCGACCCTCTGTGACCCCATGGACTGTAGCCTGCCAGGCTCCTGTGTTCATGGGATTATCTAGGCAACATACTAGTATGGGTTTCCATTTCCTCTTCCAGGGGATTTTCCCCACCCTGGCATCAAACCTGCCTCTTCTGTGTCTCCTGCATTGGCAGGCGGATTCTTTACCACTGAGCCACCTGGGAAGCCCGTTGTAGCAGATATCAGCACCTCATTCCTTTTTATGGCAGAATAATATTTCATTGTATGGATATACCACATTTTATCTATCCATCAGTTATTTGGGTTATTTATGTTTTTTGGCTTTTATGAATAATGCCTAAATCCTGCATTTTAAGATTGCCTTTACTACATTCTATATTCATGTGCTATTTTTAGTATTTCAAGGGGACTACTGGAAACATCCCTTTGGTTCACACAGATGTTAGAATGATGCCATTAAAATGGAAGATCAGGCCACTCCTTTTCTCAAAATGCTCCAGTGACTCCCTTATCACTTGTAGTAAAAGACAATCCTGAGTACAAGCTCCCAGGCTCTCTTCAGTCTGTTTTTCTAACTGTATATCCTGGCCCCACCCTTGTCTCAGATGCCCTGGCCTTCTAGGTTATACTCAGCTGCACTGGGCAGGCTTTCTCTTCTGGTTCTTGCTTGCACCTCTTCTCCCAGGGATCTCAATGGATCACTGTCACCTCCTCACTCAGACCTTTTCTGATCTCACAGTTGAAAAGAACACCCTTGTACCCTCACTGTACTTTGCATATCCCATCTCCCTTCTTGCTGTATTTACCTTAGAACTTATTCTATCTATATATTTTATTTTCTTATTTATAGTCTGTCTTCATTAAAATGCAAACTCTGTAAGAGTAAGAAATTTGATGCATTGTGTTTATCCACATATCCCCAGCACCTAGAATTTCATTTGCCAGATAATAGGTGTTAAATATTTGCAGAATGAATGAGTGAATATACTTAAAATTAGGCTGCTTAGGCTATTTAAAATAACAGATTTTTTTTGGGGGGGGGTGGTTTGACTGGAAGGATAACCATTCAGTATGAAAGTGTGTCTAAATCCTGCTGATCAAAAGTTCTTAAGAGCATAAGTCTTTGACTAAACTCATTAGTTTGACTAATGTAAAAGAAAAGTATAGGCATTGTCTCTCAGATGCACCAGTTTATTTGGTAGAAAAAACTTCAGAAACCTGGGTCTCTCCTGGGGGAGGCTGTGGGGAACACAGGGAGTGCCTCATGGTAAGAAATTTGGGAACAACTACTCTGAACAACTATCTGAAAGGATGTTGGTTAATGTGGTTGGTTAATTACTGAGAAATTCCAGGAAAGAAAAAAAGCTACATTTTAAACAAAGGTTTATCAGCATGTACCATTTGACTGTTCTACTGTCCAAAGGTTCCTCTTGCAACTCTTTTTGGCAGCACTTGTGTAAAACTGAGGCAGCAGTAAGTGACAAAGGTTTTATTTATCTCCCGTTATTATCTGTTGACTTTTTAAAAGGCTCAGTAACGAACAGCAGCAGGGTGAAGCAATGTCTTGTGAGGCCTAGGGTTCCCACGAGCCCTGAGACTTTCTGAGCCAGTGAGGGAGAACATCAAGGAATCTTTTTATTATATAGCTGTGTGAAATGAGGCTCCAAAAGGGGAAGTAATGTTTTTAAAGCCACACTGTAAAATAAGAATCTGCCAAAGCAAAATGAAGCTAGTACTAATTTGAGAGAATTCATCTGAGTTGTACTCTGATTACACTGGACATTTTCTATGCAGATTCTATACATATACTTCATCAGTAGTGTGACCTTTGAGATAGAACTTATCTTTTCCTTTTACTTTCAAGAGATGTGAGACTGACAGAGGCTAACTTACCCCAAATTTCCAGTAAATGGCAGAGCTAGGATTCAAATCTCTTTATTCAGATCTGTTATGAAAATCTTTGGTCTCTTTCTCTGAAGTCTAGTGTCTCCAGGTGGGAAAATCTTAGTACAGATCTCATAGTTCCTACCTCCTGACATTCACAAATAATGATGATGATGGTGATGATTGTAACACAAACTTACTGTGTGTCTACATTATTCTAGCTTCTGGGGTATGTTTTAAAAAAGCAAGACAAATTTCTGCCCTTGTGGGGAAAGAAAGACAATCAGTATAATATAGAAACAGTTTATGTAGGTTTTCAAAGTGATCTATGTGATGGGGAAAAGAAATAGAGCAAAGTAAGGGGCATGTTCAAATAGAGTGGTCAGGGCAACTTCACTCAGAAGGTAACGCTCGAAGGAGCTGAAGATAAATTATCTGCAGTGAAATGATTGATGAAGAGAGAAGAGCTACTGCAAAGGCTCTGAGGTGGGATCATGTCCTATGGGTTTGAGAGACAGTAAGAATAGTCAGTGTGACAACCGTGGTGAGAGTGGAAGCAAAGAATGTTGGTGGGGTGGGAGGGATGAGGTCAGGTGGAACAGGGGCCAGATTGTGCCTCAGAGGTTACAGTTAAGATATTGGTTGGCTTTTACTCTCAGTGAAATGGGGGAGTCTTTGTAGGATTTGGGGAGGAGAATCAAATTTACATCCCACTGGCTGTTGTGTTGAGGAAAGTGAAAGGGGAGAAAGATGGCCACACCAGATACGTGCCTCCTTCAAAAATCTAGACAAGCGATGGTGATGGCTTAGACTAGAGTGGTAGCAATGGAGGGAGAGAGAAATGATTGGGTTCTGGATAAGATTTGCTGAAGGATTTGAGAAAAAGAGAGGAATCAAGGATACCTGTGACTTCCCCACGAGACATCTCCCCACTGAATCTTCTAAGCAATTCTGCTGCAAGGCAGCTGAGGGTTCAAGAACCTTCATGGTATGTGTGCGTCATGTGGCGAAATATTTTTCAGTGTGAAGAGGAACCAAAATACTTACACTATTTCATCAAAAACAGTCACTCTATGTAAGACAGTATTTTTAAGTCTCAAGAATCAGAAATCTAGTGCTGTTATCTCTCTAATTTGCTCATGGTCAGAGTTACTTCATCTTTCTGAGCCCCAAGTTCTTTCTCTGTAAGATGGGGATCACTGTTCTGCGGTCTCAATTGTGAGACAGTGTGAACTCTGAGCAGTGATTTGTTTGGTTAACTGCTGGACTCACACTTAGAATGGTGCCTGTGACATTGTAGGTGCTCAGCAAACTCAAATGACTAGATGGAAGAGAATGTACTCAAAGACCTTGGGGGTGGGAATTGTAAGTCTATGTTAGGTTTATTATTAAGTAAGAAAACTGCCAAGACAAGCAGCTTTGGGGGAGGCCTTAATTAACAGGATAATTACTTTGCTTTGACTCAGCCTGTCGCTTTTGATTGTTCATATAATGGAATGATGAGGACATCCCCTCACAGTTTCTAGCCTCTGGTACTCGTATGCCTTTTCATAAGCCAGCAGCACCTGGACAACTTACATAAGAACAACTTTGATGAGCATCCTCTTTTTAATTAAGGACATCTGCTTTTTCTGTCCGTCTCATTAGAGAGTTTCTTTGCACCATGAATCTGATTGCGGGTGAAGCTGATAATGAAAATATACAAGGTGCATAAAGCCAAGGGGAACTGAATTCTAATCTCCAGTCAATGAGTTAATACATGGAAACCCTTAGAACTGTAAGAAAATGCTCCAGAAATACTAGCCGTTCTTATTATCTGTTCGTTCATTCATTCATTTTCTTCCACCCTCCATCCCTCCATTTCCTCCTTCCCTCCTCACTCACTAATCCATCCATTTTATGGCTGTTTTCTGACACCTATTTTGTGAAGGGTCTTGTGTTATGTGTAGGGTATATAAAGATGAATGAGATACCACCTCTACTCAGTGAGATACTCACATGAAGCCAATTCGAAAACAGTGCAGGAATGGCATCTGCCCAGCCCATCTTTTTCCTGACATCATCTTGTTATTGTTGTTGTTCAGTCGCGCGGGCATGTCTGACTCTTTGTGACCCCACGGACTGCAGCACACCAGGCTTCCCTGTCCATCACCAACTCCTGGAGCTTACTCAAACTCATATCCATTGAGTCGGTGATGCCATCCAACCATTCTCATCCTCTGTTGTCCCCTTCTCTTCTTCTCTGTACAGAATACGTATTTATCCTGCTTTTTAAAAACTATTCATTCGTTTGATTGTGTCACATCTTAGCCGTGGCACACAGGGTCTTGGTTGTGGCGGACCATCTCTAGCCGTGGCGCACAGGGTATTTGTTGTGGCGGACCGTCTCTAGCTGTGGCACACAGGCTCAGTAGTTGTGGTGCTTGGGCTTATTCCTTCATGGCATGTGGGATCTTAGTTCCCCAACCAAGGATTGAACCCATGTTCTCTGTGTTGCAAGGAAGATTCTTAACCACTGGACCACGAGGGAAGTCCCTATCCTGCTTTTTAAAAAAATCTTAACCTAATTATATCTTTGAGCTATTCATATTCAGCATTTCTCTGTCAGCAAGGAGCATAATACCACCAAACTTCCTTGTAGCATTATTTTCTGATATTCTGAATATTTTTCCCTAGGTCAATAGATGGTTTAAGAAGACATTTTTAATAGATAAATAATGTACCACAGTATAGCTGTAGCATAATGTCTTTAGCTGTTGCTCTATTTGGATGTCATTTCCATTTTCATGCTATGAAAAATAATGCTGCGATCTTTGCATGTAAATATTTGTGTGTGACTGATGACTTCCTCATGAGAAATTGCTAAACATGGAATCAGCAGTCAGTATTTTAAAGGTTAAAAAAAAATGACTTCTTGATAATTGATCATTTCTCAGCATTATACCTAACACATTTTGATGATAAGTTGAGAGTTTAAGGTCCCCAACGGTGAATCATTTAAACACTCACTTATTCAGTTTCTCACCAGGCTTTTAAAACTAGTGTCTACTTCTCTTGCAACTTTGATTAAACTGAAAAGGCTAACTATAATTAATCTGTGTTAATGAGCATGAAAAGCATTTGAGAGTCATGTGGAAACTGATGATTATGAAATCTTTTCATCTACCACGGTGACTTTTATTTCATAGGAGAAGACTTTCCTTTTCCACCAACCCTTTTCCCTTCTCTGCCCCCTATTTGGCAGGGTATGATTGTGGGCCCAGTAGTAGACATTTCTAAAACTAAGAGCCAAGTCTAAAAACAAGGAACGTTTTCCTAAGCTTACAGCTTCTCTGGATGCTAGCCAAGAATGTCACTTAGGATGATGACAAATAACTGGAATTCAGTAAAAACTATTGGAGGGTTCCAGAGGTTTGGGCATGAAGCATGAGGACAAAGTTAGGTCTCTGGCTAAATGGCAGTCTTAGACTTGCACAGTAAATCCTTGCTGTATGGTTTGGATTCTGATTCGGCTTTGCAGGGTTGCAGCAAGTGTGGGTATATTGTTCATCTGAAATACAGTTAGATTCACTTATTATTTATATTCTGTTTGGGTCTCTCCTCCCCACCCACTGCCTCCCTGCTTCCATTCATATCCTTATCTTAGTTGATGTTAACTGATTATTTTTGGCATTTGAAACATTCCCATAATTCTAAGAGTCAAGGCTGTCTGAAAGGTATGTTCAGAGAAGTATCACTGCCCACCTCATCCCTGCTACCCCATTCCCCTTCCTCCATTCTTCCCATCTCATCCCACCCACTCCTCACAGAAAACAATCTCATTAGTTCCTGGTTTATCTTTCCTGAATTTCTTTTGCATGGAAGCATGTTTGTTTTCTCATACACTTCTTTCTTACAGGAAAGGTAGCATACTATATACATTCTTTTGTTCTTGGCTTCTTTTTTAGTTGACAGTATATCCTGGAGACCATAGTATCTGCTCATAGAAGTCTTCCCCATCTTTATTTATTTATAGCAGTGTAACATTTTATTGTGTGAATATGTCATAGTTTATCTGACTAATCTACATTTGAGCAGTTAGATTATTCAGTATTTTGCAGTTGTAAACAATGATGCAATGGATAACTACATGAGTATTTGTATATATATACTTTTTATTGTTAAGGTATATCTTCAAGGTAGATTTGTAGAATTGGGATTGTTGGTTCAACAAATAAGTATACATGTAGTTATTGTAATGTGTTGCCAAATTTTTTTCATGAAGGGTTTTACCAGTTTGTATAGCCATCAGCATGTGTGAGGGTGCCTGCCTGTTTTCCCACATTCTGTCAATAGAAAGTGCAGTCATAATTTCTAATTTTTGTCAGTCTGATAGCTGAGGAATGGTACCTTCCCATACTTTGATGTCTGTCTCCTCAGCTGAGCAAGATTGCCAAGTGAGTTCTGTTTGGCTGCATCCTCCCTGCCCTGTGGCATAGAAACTGTCTCCATGCATAAGCTAGGCCAGTCATAAGACTCACCTCATTTCTTTCACTTTCCACAGGGATGATAATCCTGAATTCTACTATCCAATGTCCAAAAAGCCCCTTTGTTTCATATATTTTGTTTGCTTTTCTAGTTGTTTAAGGTAAGAGCTTAAATTCGGTCCCTGTTATCCCATCAATGGTGGTAGCATGTGAAAGTGAGTAAGCTGGTCCAATATTCAACTGATAAGACTTCTAGACACAGAGAGAAAATTATCAATGATTACTGAAGCAATAGAAAAAAAAATTTAGAACTGAATAGACACTTTCTCTTACACTGAAGGGGCCGAAGAAATTATAAGCAGAGTGAATGCAACCACATCCACCCTGTGAAAATTCATAACTCTAAACAAATAAAGGAAATAATGGAAAACTTCTACAAAGGGAGAAAAAAGAAAAGAGAAAGGGAAGGTTTCTGTATAAACGAAAAGAAGCCTAGTAGGAACAGGATTCTCATTGCCAGAATGCTAAAAGTTAGCAGACAAAATTTTTAGAGGATTTGATTTTGAAATCTAAAATTCTATAGCCAGGCAAATTAGAATATGAGTGATAGTAAAATTTTAAGAGAATACTGTGGACAGCTTAATAGGAACAACTTTGAAAATAAAGTTGATATGGATGATTTTCTTGGAAAATATAGACCTGTATTCATAGAAGTTGAAAAAATAGACCTGTATTCATAGAAGTTGAAAATTAAATTCAGTATATACCTATTAAAAGGCACCAGGCCCAGAAGGATCTATAGGAAAGTTCTATTGAACTTCAAAGAACAGGTGAAAAAATTATAAAAAGCTTTCTCATTCATTCTAAGAGGCTACCAGACCATGTTAACAAAGCCAGACAAGCACAGAAGACCAATGAAGGTTCAATAAGAGATAGAAATCTTGCCAATTGTTGAAAATGATGGAAAGAATTGATAACTAGTTGTCAAGTTGTTACCCAGGTAACCTAAAGGATAAAAGGAGAAGTCTAAGGTATCAGAATTGTAGCAGTTGCAGAAAGCAGTTTACGTGGTAGGGTGTAAAAGAGTAAAGAAGTTGAACATATTAAAATATAGACATATGAAGAAGGGCCCATGAGCTGAAACTCAGATCTCTGAAGAGAGGCTGCTGCCATACCTGTGCTGGTGTATCAGCCTTGTGGGGAGATGGAGGGATGTGGTGGTTGCTGAGGCTGCTTCTGCAAGTGTCAGAAAAACAACAAACTGGGTTCAGCTGTTGCTATGAGAAGAAACTGCCCTGGCTGGTTGAAGAAGTGTTGCTAGGATACTGTACACAGGAAAAGGAGGCAGACAGCAAGATCATGGCAAGCTGTCAGGGAGGAGCAAATCCCTTCTTCCTCTTCTAGCCTTGTCATCTCCTTTGTTAGTCAGAGACTAGGAAGAAGCCAGTTGGCAAAGCAGAAATGCGGTTTGTACAGTTCCAAACCTACCATCACAAATCAACATATAGAAGAGTGGGCTCGGATCTGAGACTATAAAGAAAGCTGAATTGATGCTTTTGAACTGTAGTGTTGGAGAAGACTCTTGAGAGTCCCTTGGACTGCAAGGAGAGCCAACCAGTCCATCCTAAAGGAGATTAATCCTGGATGTTCATTGGAAGGACTGATGCTGAAGCTGAAACTCCAATACTTTAGCCACCTGATGCGAAGAACTGACTCACTGGAAAAGACCCTGATGCTGTGAAAGATTGAGGGAAGGAGGAGAAGGGGACGACAGAGGATGAGATGGCTGGATGGCATCACCGACTTGATGGACATGGGTTTGGGTGGACTCCGGGAGTTGGTGATGGACAGGGAGGCCTGGTGTGCTGCTGTTCATGGGGTTGCAAAGAGTTGGACACAACTGAGCGACTGAACTGAATTGAACTGGAACTGAGAGAGCTCAGAGAGCACATGCCGCTGCTGCTGCTAAGTCACTTCAGTCGTGTCCGACTCTGTGCGACCCCATAGATGGCAGCCCACCAGGCTCCTCTGTGTCTGGGATTCTCCAGGCAAGAACACTGGAGTCAGTTGCCATTTCCTTCTCCAATGCATGAAAGTGAAAAGTGAAAGTGAAGATGCTCAGTTGTGCCCGACTCTTAACGGCCCCTTGGACTGCAGCCTACCAGGCTCCTCCATCCATGGGATTTTCCAGGCAAGTGTACTGGAGACAGCACATACACAAGGAAAATTTACACTCATCCCATATTATAAATGGATGAAAAAAAACCCCAAAACATCAACATATTAAACCTAACAATGTAGAAAAAAATATATCACAGCAAAGTTGGGTTTATCGCAGGAATACAAGGAAGCGTCAACATTCAGAAAGCTATTTATCAACAGATAGATTCTGAAAAAGCATTTGATGAAAGTCAATGCCTGTTCCTGATAAAATCGCTTAACAAAACTATTTAGAAAAGCATCATTGTATATAATGGTGATACATCAGAAAAATTCTTACCAAAGTCAGAAATAAGACAAGGAGGCATATTATCACTGCTCCATTTCAACATTAAACTGGAGGGCTTAAAAATACAACTTAATAAGAAAAAGAAGAAAATATTTACACTTGAGTAGAAGAGATAAAATTGTCACTTTTGGTAAAAGTCTGATTTACTATTTTAAAAAATCCAAGAACAACAATGGAAAAGCTAGTAAACTGATATAAAAATTCAGAAGGATACATACATGATCATATGAAAAACTAGAAACCATGTCTTTCCTGTGTATCAGCGATGACCAATTAGAAAATATAAAACTGTTTATCTTACAATAAAAGTGTAAAACACATATCAGTAACATAACAAGATTTGTAGACAGAGTAAAAACTATAAAATATATATAAACTAAAAATGTACAGAAAGTGCTATTAAAGGACACAAAAGAAGGTTTGAATAAGTAGACCTAGATGGGAAGACTGAATTTCATAAAAGTATCACTTTAATTCAGTCCCCAAAGCAATTACAGCTGTATGTTTTTTAAAGGAAAACTAATAAACTGATTTTTGAAGTTCATCTGATTGGAAAAAATTGGGCTGGAATAAAAAATTTTTAAGAAAGAATAAGGTTCTTGCCTTACTACATAGTAAAATGTACTATAAGTGTACACATTAAAATAATGTGACAATGTGAAAATAGATAATTTGATCATTGAAAGAGAAGACAACATTTAGAAACAGAGGTATACATTTATGGAATTTATGGTAAAATTGTCATTTCAATAGCATTGGAAAAGAGAGACTATTGAATATTGATTTGGAAAAGAACAAAAGTTAGGTCGTAATTAAACATCAAGTCTCAGATTAATGGAATATGTTTAACTAAGAAATAATTAGGAAAAAATATGTGACAATGTATTTCAATCTTGAAAATTAGAACAACTTTTCTAAGCAAAATATAAACATAGGAACCATGAAGAGAAAGAATGGATAGACCAGACTACAGAAAAATGGAAATTATTTTACCCAAAGAAAGACACTGTTATTTTACCCAAAGAAAGACACTGTATTTGAGAAATGTATGACTGCTTGGGAGAATGTTTTTGCAACATATTTATAAAAAATGTACTTATAATCCAGTCACTGTGCTAATTCTTTGCAGACATGATTTAGTTCTCAGAGTAAGAGGACTAACTGAAGTTGATATTATTTGTCCCCTATCTGGCAGAGAGAAAACTGAGATTCAGAAAGTATTTATAAGCATCTTGCTTAATTTCTCACAGTTTCTAAGTGGTAGGGCCAAAATTTCATACCAATTCTGTTTGACTTTCAGAGCTCTTTCCCATGACCTTTTTTCTTCATAGTGCTAACTTAGTTTACCTTGAACATTTCTAAAATTGCACTGTTATCTCATATGAAGTATTCTCTGACCTCATCTCTTATACTATGGTCCTATGGAGTCCCTTAAATCACCCACAGCACAATGAAAGAATAAATGGATTATATGGATAGTGTAATGTCAATGAGTCTACAAATATTTATTCTATGCAAAGGGAGAGGGATAACCTTATCATGTCCATTCACAATTAAAAACTTGGCATAAACAGGAGCTAGTAGAGAAATTTGAAGTTGGCCAGTTCTCTAATTTGTTGTGCAGTGTTGTCAGAATTATTCATCAGGCTAGCTTCATGCTGACAAGTGATAATTTGGCAGGGCAAGTGAATTTCATGACCCAAGCCCACAGGAAACTCTTAAGCATGAAACTTGATGTTTGCTTTATCAATGAATGACTCTAAACAAATTCTAGATTGGGACAATGTGGTGAAGAAAAGAAAGAAGTTTCCAGAATTTGGAAAAAAAAAACAAACAAACCTTTATTTAGATAAAAACCTACAACTCCCATTTTCTACCTTATCTTTGGCCAAATATTTGAACAGAGTTGCAATAACAGAGCTAAACTGACAGCTTTCAGTTACATTTCTTTTCATCTGTTTCCTTGTGGTGCTGCTAGATTATGACCCCTGTTACCTTTGTTATATGGGATTATTAACATTTCCTGAGCTAATCATTCCCATACCTCTTGGCTGTTTCCACTCTCCTCTGTCTGTCCTTTTAACGCTGGTATTTTTTAGACTTATACCCAAGGCCTTTTCTGCTGGTCTCATCTAACCTATAGCTCCAGTTACCAGGATGTGCAAGTGATATCTGTATTATTTAGGGAGATTTTGGCAGCAACAGAGGACACAATAATGGCCTAACGATGTTATCAGATACCTCACAGGACAAAAAATCTGGAGATAGTGTGTTCCAGGGTTGGCTCAGGAGTTCAGAGATGTCATCAGGTACCAAGGTTCTTTACATCTTTCAGCTCTGGCATTCACGGAGCCATCTTACCAGTTTCTAGATGGCTGGTGAAGCTCCAAACCTCAGTTTCTCACATAATACTTTTAAAGTGGGAAGGAAGGGGGTTTTGAAGACAGAAGAGGGCTCTCTTCTCATGTTTCTCTCTGCTTTATAAGGAGGAAAATCTTTCCTCAGTGGACTTCACTTGCCTTAGAAATAAGTCATGTATCATACCAATGACAAAGAGAAATGGGGTTACCAGGATTGACTTGTGTGTGTGTGTATTAGTTGCTTAGTCTGCCACCCCATAGACTGCAGCCCACCAGGCCCCTCCATCCATGGGATTCTCCAGGCAAGAACACTGGAGTGGGTTGCCATTTCCCTCTCCAAAAGGAACTATAGAAAGAAAAAAAGTAAAGTCACTCAGTCGTGTCCAACTCTTTGCAACTCCATGGACTGTAGCCCACCAGGCTCCTCCATCCATGGAACTTTCCAGGCAAGAGTACTGGAGTGGGTTGCCATTTCCTTCTCTAAGGATTGACTTAACCAATTTTTATTTCATTCTTTGAATTGAGTACATCACTGCATGAATAAAATTGGAGTTCTGTTAGCAAGGAAGATGGGAGGGAGTGGTCATTGGATGGTTAATTAATAATGTCAAGCATAGCACCCAAAATCAATATCTTCAACCCTAATCTACTTCATTAAGTTTAGTCCCATTTAAGCAAATACCTGCAAGACATCTACCTCACACTTCTCAGATTCCATAAACTCATCATTTTCCCTGACAGTCTTTTGCCTAAACCCTGAGGTCCTGCCCTATTGCACACATAGACCTCCTTCTGCTTTAATGAAACAAATGACATTGCCATTCATTCAGCTGCCCAAAACAAAAACCTAGGTGTAAACTTTAACATCTTTTATCCCTTAACCTTCGCATTTAGTCAATCACAAATTCCTAATGTGTCTTATTAATATGGCTCAGATAAGGAAAATCACTAACAAACTAACTCATTATATAATATTTACAAATTTTTCAAATTGTGTTTTAGTCATTGATGGATAGCACACATTTTTTAATTTTTAAGCAAATTCTGTTAGTGTACTGTCCCTAGAAAAGAGAGTATGAAGCAAAATTTACACACTTATCGGAGGAAAGGATGCAATCTTGAGGACATAGGAGAGAGGGGAAAAAGGACTAAAGTAGAGATGGAAGGAAAACAATAGAAGTTAGTGTATTGCCGAGTTTAGGTATGCCTTCTCAAGAAAAGATTCCATGGGGTCACAAAGAGTCGGACATGACTGAACGATTTCACTTCTCAAGGAAACATGGCTAGCTAATGTGGGAAATCTCCTGAGGGGTCAGTCATGTGGATTCACTGCTTTTTAAAACAGTCCTTTGTGAAGGAAGAATAAGGACATGGCATGTATCTGCAGTCTTGTTTCTATCTTCTGGCTCATTGGTGAAAACCTGCCTACAAGGCATTGAGAGTCTCACTCTTGCCCCTGTATTACTCAGCCCTTTTGGACAACCACTGGCTGGAAAAACTACAGTCTTCGTGGAGTTCAGCCAGGTTTGGCCTCGCATCAGACTTGCTATAGCTCCCATGCTGTTGGCACAGTGGAGCCCATGGCTTAGCCCAGTCCTCATCCCAGCGGAGGCTGAGAAAATTGAAGATGTTAGGATATGAGGTGATGGTGGCAGCAGCTGGAGTGTGAGCCATCCCTGGGATGGCTCCAATCTAGGAAGAAGGGCAAGTGACCAGGGCTGCAGAGCACGTGAGGATGAGCAGATCTGGTGTGGTGCATGAACTAAACATCACACAGTGAGTGAGAAATGGAAGAAAGGATCCTATAAGTACTTAAAAGGTGACAAAAAGGGTTAAAAAGTACATATGGCAGAATTCTTTCATCTACTGTTGATATTTTCCCAATACTTTTGGATGTCACTTGTTTAAAAATGCGATCTTGTTTTTTTAACTTATCCCTCAAATGTCAGAAAAGCCATAATTTAGTATTTTCAGAATTATACATTTAAATTTAAGCTTACATTTATTTTTCCATAGATTAAAGAATTAAAAATTACTTCAAAATTACTAGAATAAGATACTGAAGCATATTTTTTTATGATTTAAGACAACAAAAATATTTCTTAATCAGAAGACAAAAGCATAATTTGTAGAAAAAAGAATTGACATTAACATGTTTAAATTCTGTGTATCAAAATTAAAAGATAGCCCATAGGCTGAGAGAAGACATTTCCAATGCATATAACCAGAAAGATTTAAGATCCCACATATATAAAAATTAGTTACAAATCAACAAAAAATCCAGGCAACCCAGTGCTAAAATGAATAAAGAATATAGAGGCAGGTCACAGAATTGGAAAACTAAATGCCAAAATAATAAATAATAAATAAATAAAAAGTTGCTCAGTCATGTCTGACTCTTTGCGACCCCATGGACTATAGCCTACCAGGCTTCTCCATCCATGGGATTTTCTAGGCAAGAGTTCTGGAGTGGGTTGCCATTTCCTTCTCCCAAATGCCAAATAAATCAGTAATCAAAGAAGTCCAAAATAAATGTGTTATTATTTCATACCCCAAAGTAGAAAAACTGACCATATGATATGCTAGTGAAAATATAGGGGAATAAGAGTAGAAATTGGTAGAGCAAGCTTGTAGAGCAATTCAGGAGTCTATTAAAGTTTAAACACTACAATACTACAGTTTAATTTCTAGGTGCATATCCTAGAAAACATTTGAACCTTTTTGCCAGGCGTTAGATGCAAGAATGCTTGTTGCAGGATTGATTGAAATAGTGAAAAATTGGAAAAAACCTTCATGTCTATCTATGGGAGAATGACAGCATTGCAGATAATGATGAAGCAGAATTAAATGAATTAGAGCCTCGTGTTGAAAAAGCAAGTTGCAGAAAAATTTATTTCATAAATTCTATTTGTGAATAAAATTTATTTCAAGTGCAAAATTTATTTCAAGTATGAAAACACACAAAAGAGTACTATGTACTATTTGGTATATAATAAAAATGTAATATGTGTAGTAATGGCCACATACAAAGGTCATTACAATGGCAAACTTTGGAGAAGAAGGAAAGTGGATGGCATTGGGGGTTGACAGGACCTTCAACTACATGTAAGGTTTTATTTCTTTCAAATAAGGAAATGAACCAAATATGATTTTGATGAGTTGGTGATTTCTCAGGGTTTTAAAAAAGATACTCTCTTTTTCTGTGTGGTTGATGACTTCATACCAAAAACATTTATAAAAGATAAAAATCTAAAAGGAATTAAAATTATATGCTTAAGAAATTTAAACAGAAAATTTTAATTTAAATGTAAACTAAATTTATATTCAGAAGCATTCATTGGAAATGATTGGAAAAAATCCCATCCCATATAAAATGCTAAAATTTTTATTTACAGCCTCAAACAATGAGATCTGTCAACTTGATAAGAGTCTGCAGAATGATTCTACATGAAAAAGGAAAACAAAAAAGCAATAGAAAGGAAATGAGTAGGGCTTACTCTAATGGATAATCTGATTAAGATGCCTGTCACAGTATTTGTTGATGCTGTTGATGTTAGCCAATATCTGTGTAAAGAGGAATATTAGGCAGGATACAGTTTTAGTGGCTATCACAAAGAACCAAAAAAATAGCAGCTTAAACAAGGAAAAGGTATGTTTCTCTGTCATACATAGTGTAGGTGTAAGTAGTTCAGAACTGACGCAGTAGTTTGAAAGTGTCAGAGACCTGAACTCCTATCTTGCTGTCCATCAATTCTCAACACACAACCTTCCCTTTTGGTCAAAGATGGCTGCCCCAGCCTTCACCATCATGCCCACATTTCATCCAACAGGAAGGAGGTGCAAAGAAAGTGGAGGGCATGCTTCTTCCTTGTAAGGACATGACTAGTAAGTTACTCTGTCAGTTCTCTCATTCCATGGCTACACCTGGCAGCAAGGGAGGCTGAGAAGGGGAGGCTGCCTTTATTCTGGGTGTCATGAGAACCCAAGAGTTCTTAGCACATGAAGGTTAACAACTAGGAATCTTAGGTCAAGTGGCAAAACTTCATTCTTTAACAGCTGGTAGAAAATTCTTAGGGTGAGAAATGTCTTGTTTAGGGAACTATCTTTCAGTCATTTGGTGTAAAAATATATGCAGTGCAGAGACTAGAAAGAAGGTGCAGCAAAAGGCACGCGGATGTTTCTCTGCATAAGTAAATTTGCATTTTTTTTTTCCTACAAAGAGGAAAGAGGGAGCAATACTAAGTTATTTGACAGAAGTCTGGACTCCTCAAACATTTATCAAGTCTGCCCCTCAAAGAAAGGCTCTCTGGGGACTTCTTAGTGGTCCAGTGACTGAGACTCTGTGTTCCCAATGCAGGGTGCCCAGGTTCGATCCCTGGTCAGGGAACTAGATCCTGCATGCCACAACTAAGAACCAGTGCAGCCAAATAAATAAATGTATTGTTTTAAAAGACTCTGTGAAGTTGGATTTTATATATTGATGTGTAGAAATCTAGGAAGGGACTGAGTTTCAGTGTGAGCCAGTATCATGCATGACAAGAGATTCCTTGAGAAAGTAAACAGTTCACAAATAAAAGTACTCAGAATCACCCCTCAGCTTTCCATTCGCTTGTCCCTGAACCCAGTTTTGGAGGAGTTATTTTCCAAGAACCTTCTAAATTTTCACAGTGAATGAAGCCCTGGCAGGTCTCTTTCATATCTGCCAGATATGCTTGAGTTTTAAGAAGAGCACAACCCAGGCTGAAGCTACAGGCTTTGCTAATCTTAGTCTGATCTTGAGAGCTTCCATTTATCCTCAGCCCAAGCTTCTGCTATCACTGAGAGACAACGTGTAACATTGAGACTCCACACCAGAACACTGTATGAACTCAATGAGATTTGTTTGAAAATTTTGGTGGACATAGTCACAAAGATGTTCAGACTCTTAAATGCTGGCCATAGCTTGAAAGATCTCTAAGAATTAACTCTAGTACTTAAAAAAAAAGTCCATATATTGTGGCATAAGATTAAAACTTAGGTTTAAATTGTTAGTATTTTAAAAGCTCTTCATATCTCAAGGACTTAATGATGTTGATTTATTCATTCACTATGTGTTGTGGAAGATAAGACAATGTATTAAATACGGTCCTTGCACTCATGGAGCTTTTCATTAATTGATTGATTCATTGAATATTTATGGAGCACCAGCTGTATACTTGCCACTGGGTTAAAAGTGAGGAATGAGATCTGCCAGCAGCCCTCAAGGAGTTTCCTATGGATGAAACTGACAGGAGATAAAAAATTACAAGACACTGGGCTGCATACTATGAAAGAGGAAAGTTTAAGGTGATGTGTTTGTCGATAGCAAACATACAGCTTTTAAAGCCAGTTATTTGTGGGATCTTTAATATGAAAAAAAAAAAAAAACTACAGATTGGGAGAGGCTTCCCAGTTTTCAAAGCATCTGTGATTTCTCTGGTATTGTTTACAGAACAGAGCCTGAGAAAATCTTTCCTGCTAACAAGCCAGAATTTAGTTTATAATTAGACAAGAGGGCTCAACAACCAGGGGTGATGGAACATTGCCGAGAATCTTGAAGAGGACCAAGGGAAACAGTTTACAATTAATTTAAATTTTGAGGTTTTAGAAATGTCCATTTATTTTCCATGGAAACCAATGTCAACCCATCTCAGAGACTGGGAATTTAAGGGTGGAATTCTTTGTGGTATCTTTTACCTGCTTTAATCACAAGTAGCAACTATTGATGGCTCAGATGGTAAAAAAAATATGCCTGCAATACAGGAAACATGAGTTCAATATAGGAGACACTGGGTCAGGAAGATCCCTGGAGAAGGGAACGGCTCCTCAATAGTCCAGTATTCTTGCCTGGAGAATTCCATGGACAGAGGGGTCTGGCAGGCTACAGTCCATGGGGTCACAAAGAGTTGGACATGACTGAATGACTAACACACACACAGTGACTATTGAACACTAACCACATGCCAGTCATTGCTAGATGCTTTACATTTGCTATCTTATTTTTTCTCTAAAGAGGCTAGAGGGATAGAGGATGCAAGTGTGAGATTCAGGATTTTGCCTCAGTGAGACTTCCCTGGTGGTCCAGTGGTTAAGACTTTGCTTTCCAATGCAAGGGGCACAGGTTCAGGGATCTAAGATCCCACATGCCTTGCAGCCAAAATCCAAAACATGAAAGAGAAATAGTATTGTAACAAATTCAATAAAAACTTTAAAAAATAGTCCACATTTTAAAAAATCTTAAAAATAGTTTTACCCGAATCAGTCTCTGAGTAACCATCTCATCAAAAGGATTTGTGTTAACTTAAATGTAGGGATTCATAGTCTCACTGAGAAATAGTGCTAATTGGCATAATTTTCATTATGTAATTAGGAATCCATTTGAACCAAACTTGCTTTCTTTTTTATTTTTCGTTGTTTTTTGTTTGTTTACTTTTTGCTGAACCAAACTTTCTTGTTGAACATCTTTTTATGCAAAATGGAAGCAAGCGATAACTGTGAGAGAGAAATCAGCTATATAAGTATTTTTCCATCTAATCTGGGCTTTGTGAAGTGTAGTCAACCAGTTTATTCAAGAAACTGTTTTACTTTGCTATTCTTTCTTGTCGATCAAAAAATGAGGAAAGAAGTATAAAAAATAGAAAGTAGCTTCTGGGCTTAGAAGGAGATGAGAAAAATATTTGTAGCTTTATTAAGACTGTTAGAGCTATTTCCTCTGCCACATTGTGTTTTTTGTAAATTATCTCATTTTGCTGTCTTAGCTCATGATACTGCTGTCCATCCTTCTTTTATTTTTAAATTCAATTTATTTAAACTAAAACGAAAAAAAAAAACCAATTCACCTATTTCTCCTACTCCCCACCCTCTGCTTTGGGCAAATACCATTGTGTCTTTGTGTCTATGAACTTGTATCCCCTCCCACCCAGGTATATATATGTTTCTAATTTTTTATTGAGTTATATTTGATTGATAATATTATTTTAGGTGTACAACATAGTGATTCAAATTTTTATAGGTTATACTTCTCTGAAAGTTATTATAAAATATTAACTATATTCTCTGTGCTGTACAATATCCTTGTAGCTTATTTATTTTACAGATAGTAGTTTGTACCTCCTAATCTTGTCTCTCCCCCAAATCCCTCTCCCCATTGGTAACCACTAGTATGTTCTCTATTTCTCTGAGTCTGTTCCTTTTTGTTATAGTTACTATTTTATTTTATTTTAAAATTTCACATATAAGCGATAAAAGGTGCTATTTGTCTTTCTCTGTCTGACTTACTTCACTTGGCATAATGTCCTCCATCCATGTTGTCACAAATGGAAAAATTTCATTCTTTTTTATGGGAGAGTAGTATTCTATTGAGAAACCTATATGCAGGTCAGGAGGCAACAGTTAGAACTGGACATGGAACAACAGACTGGTTCCAAATATGAAAAGGAGTATGTCAAGGCTGTATATTGTCACCCTGCTTATTTAACTTATATGCAGAGTACATCATGAGAAACGCTAGGCTGGAAGAAGCACAAGCTGGAATCAAGATTGCCGGGAAAAATATCAATAACCTCAGATATGCAGATGACACCACCTAAAAAGCTTGTTGATGAAAGAGGAGAGTGAAAAAGTTGGCTTAAAGCTCAACATTCAGAAAACGAAGATCATGGTATCCGGTCCCATCACTTCATGGCAAATAGATGGGGAAACAGTGGAAACAGACTGTCAGACTTTATTTTTGAGGGCTCCAAAATCACTGCAGATGGTGACTGCAGCCATGAAATTAAAAGACACTTACTCCTTGGAAGAAAAGTTATGACCAACCTAGATAGCATGTTAAAAAGCAGAGACATTACTTTGCCAACAAAGGTCCATCTAGTCAAGGCTATGGTTTTTCCAGTGGTCATGTATGGATGTGAGAGTTGGACTGGGAAGAAAGCTGAGCACCAAAGAATTGATGCTTTTGAAGTGTGGTGTTGGAGAAGACTCTTGAGAGTCCCTTGGACTGCAAGGAGATCCAACCAGTCCATTCTAAAGGAGATCAGCCCTGGGTGTTCGGAAGGAATGATGCTAAAGCTGAAACTCCAGTACTTTGGCCACCTCATCCGAAGAGTTGACTCATTGGAAAAGATTCTGATGCTGGGAGGGATTAGGGGCAGGAGGAAAAGGGGACGACAGAGGATGAGATGGTTGGATGGCATCACTGACTCGATGGACATGAGTCTGAGTGAACTCCAGGAGTTGGTGATGGACAGGGAGGCCTGGCATGCTGTGATTCATGGGGTTGCAAAGAGTCGGACACGACTGAGTGACTGAACTGAACTGAACTGAACTGAGTATTCTATTATAGCTGTATAATGCCTCTTCTTAATCCATTTATCTACTGATAAACACTTAAGTTGCTTCCATATTATGGCTGTTGAAAAAATGCTACTATGAACACTGGGGTACATATTTCTGTTTGAATTAGTATTTTCATTTTCTTTAGATACACACACATGAATGGAATTGCTGGATCATACATTTTTATATTTTTAGTGTTTTGGGGAACTATTTTCTGCAGTGGTTGTACCCATTTACACTCCCAATCAATAGTGTGTGAGGGTTCCTTTTTCTCCACGTCCTTGCCAACACTTGTTATTTCCAGTCTTTTTGATAACAGCTATTCTAACACATTGTGGTTTTGATTTGCATTTCCCTGGTGCTTAATGATGTAGAGCATCTGTTCATGTACCTGTTGGTCACCCGTATGTCTTCTTTGGAAAAATGTCTATTCACATCTTCTATTTATTTTTAATCAAATTATTTGTGATTTTGCTATTGAGTCAAATTATTTGTGATTTTGCTATTTCTTGTTGAATTTCTCTGGTTTTGATGTCCAATGAGTTCTTTATATATTTTGAATATTAGCCTTTTATCGGATATATGACTGGCAAGTATTTTCTACCATTCAGTAGGTTATCTTTTCATTTATTGATGGTTTCCTTTTAGGTGATTTTTAGTTTAATATATTTGCACTTATTTACTTTTGCTTTTGTTCCTTTTGTTTTTGCATCAGATTCAAAAAATCATTGCCAAGACCTATGTCAAGGAGCTCACCACCTATGTTTTATTCTAGGAGATTTATAGTTTCAGGTTTTATATTTAAGTATTTAATCCATTCTGAGTTTATTTTTGTGTGTGGTTTAGAATAATAGTCCAGTTTCAGTCTTTTGTATGTGGCTGTCTGATTTTCCCAACACCATTTATTGAAGAGACTATCCTTTCCCCATTCTGTATTCTCGCTCTTTGTCATATGTTATTGGACTATATGTGCATGGGTTTATTGCTGGACTCTTTATTCTTTTTCATTGACCTTTATGTTTATTTTTAATACTGATAATGCAGTGTTTTAATTACTGTAGCTTTGTAATATGGTTTGAAATCAGGGAGTGTAATGCCTCCAGCTTTTTATTCTTCCTCAAGATTGCTTTGGCTATTCAGGATGTTCTATGATTTCACACAAATTTTAGGACTGTCTGTTCTACTTCTGTGAAAAATGCCACTGGAATTTCGATAGGCAGTTCACTGAATTTGTCTATTTCCCTGAGTAGATATGCATTTTAGCAATATTAATCTTCTAATCCACGAGCACAGAATACCTTTCCATTTATTTGTATCTTCTTTAATTTCTTTCATTAATGTCTTGTAGTTTTCAATATATAGGTCTTTTACCTCCTTGGTTAAATCTACTTCTAAATATTTTATCTTTTTGATGCAGTTGTGCATGAGATTGTTTTCTTAGCTTCTCTTTCTTACTGTTCATTGTAAGTGAAACATAACATATTATGTTCATGAACTTACTGTTCATTATAAGTGAAACATAGCATATAAGAAACATGACATATTTTTAAATACTGACTTTGTATCCTACAACTTTACCAAATTTACTTATTAGCTGTAACAGTTTCCTGATGGAGTTTTTAGCATTTTCTATATATAAAATAATGTCATCTGCAAGTAATGACAGTTTTATTTCTTCCTTTCCTGTTTTGGATGCCTTTTATTTATTTTTTCTTGTTGAATTTCTCTGGTTTTGATATCCAATACTGTGTTAAATAAAAGTGGCAGCTTTTTTTCAGCTTTCCATTGATGAGTATTATATTAGCTGTACAGTTGTCATATTTGGCCTTTACTAGGTTGAATACATTCCCTCTATATCCACTCTGTTGAGAATTTTTTTTAATCACAGAAGGATATTGAAGTTTGTCAAACGCTTTTTTCTGCATCTGTTGAGATGATCATATATGATTTTTATCCTTCATTTTTTTATTAATGTGGTATATCATATTTAATCTTTATAAACATCTGTTTGGAAATTCTTAGTTCCATTTTACAAATGGATAAACCGAGTGTCAAAGTATAATTTGTCTCGGTTTACACTGTCAGAGGGAAGAGCTGGGATTTAAATGCAGTGTCTGTGAGATTTCAAGCCCTGGTCTCTTAGTCCCTATGCTGCAGTGTGTCCCAGGTGCTATATTTTTACAATAAAAACATTTTAGCTGTCTATCATTTACACTTTATACTCTCCTGACTATTTTTGAAAAACACAGCTAATAAAAAAAAGCAATAAATGTTTAAGAGAAAAACAGTTGTGACAAAAATCAAAGGGAAATCAAAAGCCCCTTGAGGTGGGGACGATATCACTCTAAAATAATCACATTAAAGTAATCATTTTCCATAAATGTTTGTTGAATGAGCAAATGATCAGAGATTTTAAGCTTAAAAATTCCTAGAAGCTAGAGTACAAAGAGACACATGATATGTGTAACATAAGAAAGCATATTAGTTGAGTTCAATTCAGTTTAGTTGCTCAGTCATGTCCGACTCTTTGCGACCCCATGGACTGCATCACTCCAGGCTTCCCTGTCCATCACCAATTCCCAGAGTTTACTCAAACTTATGTCCATTGAGTTAATGATGCCATCTAACCATCTCATCCTCTGTCGTCCCCTTCTCCTCCTGCTCAATCTTTCCCAGCATCAGGGTCTTTTCCAGGGAGTCAGCTCTTCACATCAGGTGGCCAAAGTATTGGAGTTTCAGGTTCAGCATCAGTCCTTCCAATGAACACCCAGGACTGGTCTCCTTTAGGATGGACTGGTTGGATCTCCTTGCAGTCCAAGGGACTCTCAAGAGTCTTCTCCACCACAGTTCAAAAGCATCAATTCTTTGGCACTCATCTGTCTTCAGAGTCCAACTCTCACATCCATTCATGACTATTGGAAAAACCATAGCTTTGACTAGACAAACCGTTGTTGGCTAAGTAGTGTCTCTGCTTTTTAATATGCTATCTAGGTTGGTCATAACTGTCCTTCCAAGGAGTAAACATCTTTTAATTTCATGGCTGCAATCGGCATCTTCAGTGATTTTGAAGCCCCCCAAAATAAAATCTGCCACTGTTTCCCCATCTGTCTACCATAAAGTGATGGGACCAGATGCTATGATCTTAGTTTTCTGAATGTTGAACTTTAAGCCAACTTTTTCACTCTCCTCTTTCACTTTCATCAAGAGGCTCTTTTCAAGAAAGTATATAACCTTAGTGAAACAAATTATTTTGTAGACTTTAATACCTGGGATAACATAACTGATGATATTGTTTACTGTAGTATTTCAGAAGCAGAAATTATCTATATATATACACTATTTTTTGTAATGATCCTTGAAAAATAGATGATAAATCCTTATGAAGCATCTTATGAGGAGCTAAGTTAATATGCTCTAGATAGGTCTCCTGTTAAGCTAATGTGATGATTCTGATTCTTAGTTGGGAGGAAAAGCTCTCTTCCCAAAGATGTTCCGGCACAGGGAAAGAGTGAGGTGTCAGAAGGCTGATTAGTCTTGGTTCAAGCCCCACTGCTTGGCCATTCTAGCCTTTGACCTTAGCCAAGCCCCTTAACCAGCTTCAGCTTTCTCAGCTGGAAAAAGAACAGGATCTACTTTGGAAAGCTTTTGTTAACATATTAGGAGCAACTATATGCAAAATGGCAGTTTACAACATAACAAAAATGATGATGGTTATCAGACTGATTCTTCTCTTTGCAGCCATCGAGGTTTAAATTAACATTTACTTCAATTCTCTTCAGTCACTTTTTGCTTTTTTATTTTTTTCCCATTTTATGTGACGTATATTTGGAGTTTCCTACATAATGTGTTTCACAAAGATAGGAAATGTATCTGTCTTATGTACTGCCGTGTGCCTAATAACTGGCCCTGAGCAGGGGCTCAATAAATATGCGTTTAAATGAAAGATTGAATGAATGGATTAGGGTGAATTGGGGTGAGCTGTTGCTTATACCTACAGTCTTCCTCATCATACCATACACCAAGGTTTCTGGTTTGGAAATACTAGAAGGAGTACATTGCACCTCAGGATACAATGTAATATTACATTGTAATATATTCTTCTAATATTATATTGCCCTTTAGTATGAGTTTTTCTGTTTTAAAGAGGTCAGAGGAGTCTGGATCCTCCCCATACCCTCACTGGTCTGACCAATAGTCACAGGCTCTATTTTCTGCTATTGCTGAAAAACTATTTGACTTTCATAATATCCTTTTTTATCTTACTTTCTTTTATGTTTCAGGAAGAAGAAGATAAACTCCAGATATGATTACAACTTTAGATTTTATATGTTCTTGCTATAGACACATTTTCCTTATTTTATCACATAAGCAGTAGTTTTGTTTTTTCAATATAGTTTGCTCAGCAGTTAAACCCAGGGAAGCCCACGTTTTTAGATAGATGATTTACTATTATGCTAAATAGCAATATTTTAGCTATCTATTAATGGAAAAGCACACAATTAGTTGTATTTAATCATTGGCAATGGATTCACAGAGACGATACTACCAAAGTGATTCATAGAGACTAGTGTTTAGAACTTAATTTTTAAAATAAATTAGGAAGCAATGTTAGCAAAACAGGTATTCAGTACTCATAGAGAATAATAGAATCACAAAGAAAAGGGGAAATTTCTATAATTTTTGTTCAGAGAGAGAGAATGGGAGGAGGTAGCATCAGTGAAATTAAACTCAGTAATTAGATCCTAATGAGTAATGATCTAGCTTTCTCTATAAAATAATGCTTGGCCCTGTTCTGGTGATAATCTGATTCTCTTTGATAAGCATAGCAGCAGAAAGGGATAATGCTTTGAAAATGGGCTTTGTTGAATAACAAAGCATTCACTCTTTTCAGCTTCATCTATGATATCTGATCCCCAAATCTGATATGGACACACACCCTTCCTTTGCCTGGAAGCAGGAAAGAGGGGGCTGGGCTGACAGCATCTTATGTCTAAGGTAATTCATCATTCTGCAGTGAGATGTGTCTCCTTAAATTGTCACCTTGTATTATATCCTCCCAATATAATGGATGATGATCAATCATTGTAGTAGTAGTATGAGTTTATTTCTGAAACATAAACTCCAGAGATTGGTATAGAGTCAGCTCATCTTTTACCTATTGTTTTGGTCCTGCTTGTAAGATACCAGGGCTTCCCTCGTGGCTCAGATGGTAAAAAATCTGCCTGCAATGCAGAAGACCTGGGTTCAATCCCTGGGTAAGACACCAGCCTGAGGGCTTATACCCAAGGGGTGGCATCTGATTAGTTGGGCTGGACCAGGGGAGAAATTTGCCAGACATGTTAAAATCTATGTTCTCAAAAACTATAGGCTTCTTGGTCCAGGAAGGAATATTTCAGCCACAGAAATACCACTGAGGTTTTAGATCTAGAAATGAGCAGTTTTAAATCTCAGGCCAAAACCCAAGAGTGTGAAAAACAGTTCTGTTTCCCATTTTGCCAAGTTGCCAAGAAATTAAATTTTGGTCATTATTGGTACTCCGCCCGGCGTTGTGTCAAATTCTCACACATAAAGCCCCTGCAACCATGGGACATCACCCACAGTGTTCACTGTTGAGCTGACCTTTGTCCCAGCCTGTGGGGGCTCTGCAGCTCAGTTGCTTCTGTGCTACACTCAGGGTACCCAATTCTTTGGCAGTGTTTGGAACTATTCTACACAGCCTTCCCTCCAGAGAGGAAGTTGTTAGAAATGTGATTTTGAGGAACATGGCTGACAGTGGAACAGTTTACAGTCAAAGCAAGTAGAATGAATAGTCTAATATTTATTCCAGAAAAGTTAGAATTTCATTATTAAACTGTGTGTATAAAACTATTGATAAAGCATTTAGGATGTTTGCTTGAATCAAAGAGACCTTCAGGGACCATCCCAAGAAACTGTCTAAATCTTTTAAGACCTTGTTTAATTGACACCATTTTACCATAAAGGACAAAGCTGCAATTTATCCAGAATTTACTCTGTGTTAGGCCCTGTTCTATTTTTTTACGCACAGGATCTCTTAATCTTTACAGCAACTTTGTGAGGGTGATATTATTGATACTATCAATAGCTCAGGATGAAGACTCTGGGAAGCAGAGAACATGACTGATTCAAACCCAGGTGGATTTGTGCAGCACCAGCTCAATTTAGAGGGAGGGATACTGTATTCTCCCTCAAAATCTTTTAGCAACTTTATATTTTTCTGATGGAAAGTTTTCCTCTGAATCTCATTTAAAATGCTCATGCTGCAGTCGAAGCCCGTTTTCTCTTTGTCTCCTTTGTGACTGCAGAGAACAGCTGGTCACCATCTCCCTGACAATGCAATGATGTGTCGTTCAAGGAGGGGACAGTAATTGTCCTCCTTCAGAACTGACAATCTCAGCTCCTTGAACTGTTTTCCCTTGGCCCTATTTTCCCCCAAACCTTCAATTATATCTTTGTTTCTTGCCCAGTCTTTTGAGGACGGCTCCACAAATTAACTCCTCACCAGCACTGGATGTGGGACAGGGCGAGGTTCAGGCAGTTTGAGTTTATATTCTTCTGAATTTCCTTAAAATGAGCATCACTGGGCTGATTCTAATCTGCAGTCAACCTAAGGGGCCCCTTGGAGTCGCTCCTTGGATCCCTCCAAATGCAGGTCTTAGCTTCCTATGCATCTGCTCCCAATTATAGAAGGCATACAGACCTCGGGTGACCTTCACCTCATTTTGTGTTAAAATTTTTCATGTCTCCATATCTCTGCCTCTTCCCTTAAAATGTCCTCCCCCACTCTTCAAATATCCTCACGACTTCCTTATCTTCAAAGGCTCTGCTCAAAGACCCAGTTCCCCCTGATGACCAGGAGAACGGACTCTCATCCACCTCCAGCCAGCCACATACCTTTTCTATTTCTCTCTAAGGTCTTTTGACTTTCTGCTCAGAATATCTATGTCCACATCATATCATTCATTTAAAAAAATGATTGGCGGTTTTATTTTTAAAATAGGCAGTGCATGCAAATAGTATTCAATCCAAAATGTATGAAAGGCACACACTGCAAACATTTCCCCTAATACTTTGTCCCTGTAGAGGCAAGCAGTTAGTGTTATCAGTCTCATATGTATTTAATATAATTCTAGACATAGCCTATGTATCTAGTTTGCAATTTTACATATGTATTTAACAGCAAACACATTTTTCTGTACTTTCTTTTCAGTTAGTAATATAGCTTGGATACTGTTCCATTATAAGCTTCTTTATCTTCTTTGTGGCTGTGTAAGATTCTCTTCCATGGCTATACAGTAATTGACTTCACCAATCCCTGGTAAAGGACATTTGGTTTTAAGAGGAGAGGCTTTAGAATCATACTGCCTTGATAAAATTCTTCTCATTTCTTATTAGTTATATGACCTTGGGGGAATTACAATAGTGCTTTCTTCCCAGACTTCCCTCATGGCTCAGATGGTACAGAAACTACCTGTAATGCAGGAGACTCAGGTTTGATCCATGGGTAAGGAAGGGAATGGCAAACCACTTCAGTATTCTCGCCTTGGGAACCCCATGAACAGTATGAAAAGGCAAAATGATAGGATACTGAAAGAGGAACTCCCCAGGTCAGTAGGTGCCCAATATGCTACTGGAGATCAGTGGAGAAATAACTCCAGAAAGAATGAAGGGATGGAGCCAAAGCAAAAACAGTACCCAGCTGTGGATGTGACTGGTGATAGAAGCAAGGTCCGATGCTATAATGAGCAATATTGCATAGAAACCTGGAATGTCAGATCCATGAATCAAGGCAAATTGGAAGTGGTCAAACAAGAGATGGCAAGAGTGAACATCGACATTCTAGGAATCAGCAAACTAAAATGGACTGGAATGGGTGAATTTAACTCAGATGACCATTATATCTACTACTGCGGGCAGGAATCCCTCAGAAGAAATGGAGTAGCCATCATGGTCAACAAAAGAGTCCGAAATGCAGTACTTGGTGCAATCTCAAAAAAGACAGAATGCTCTCTGTTCGTCTCCAAGGCAAACCATTCAATATCACAGTTATGCAAGTCTATGCCCCAACCAGTAACGCTGAAGAAGCTGAAGTTGAACGGTTTTATGAAGACCTACAAAACCTTCTAGAACTAACACCCCAAAAAGATGTCCTTTTCATTATATGGGACTGGAATGCAAAAGTAGGAAGTCAAGAAACACCTGGAGTAACAGGCAAATTTGGCCTTGGAATGAGGAATGAAGCAGGGCAAAGACTAATAGAGTTTTGCCAAGAAAATGCACTGGTCATAGCAAACACCCTCTTCCAACAGCACAAGAGAAGACTCTACACATGGACATCACCAGATGGTCAACACCGAAATCAGATTGATTATATTCTTTGCAGCCAAAGATGCAGAAGCTCTATACCGTCAACAAAAACAAGACCAGGAGCTCACTGTGGCTCAGATCATGAACTCCTTTTACCAAATTCAGACTGAAATTGAAGAAAGTAGGGAAAACCGCTAGACAATTCAGGTATGACCTAAATCAAATCCCTTATGATTATACAGTAGAAGTGAGAAATAGATTTAAGGGCCTAGATCTGATAGATAGAGTGCCTGATGAACGAGGTTCATGACATTGTACAGGAGACAGGGATCGAGACCATCCCCATGGAAAAGAAATGCAAAAAAGCAAAATGGCTGTCTGGGGAGGCCTTACAAATAGCTGTGAAAAGAAGACAGGTGAAAAGCAAAGGAGAAAAGGAAAGATATAAGCATCTGAATGCAAAGATTCAAAGAATAGCAAGAAGAGATAAGAAAGCCTTCTTCAGAGATCAATGCAAAGAAATAGAGGAAATCAACAGAATGGGAAAGACTAGAGATCTCGTCAAGAAAATTAGAGATACTGAGGGAACATTTCATGCAAAGATGAGCTCGATAAAGGACAGAAATGGTCTGGACCTAACAGAAGCAGAAGATATTAAGAAAAGGTGCAAGAATACACAAAAGAACTGTACAAAAATGATCTTCATGACCTGGATAATCATGATGGTGTGATCACTCACTTAGAGCCAGACATCCTGGAATGTGAAGTCAAGTGGGCCTTAGAAAGCATCACTACAAACAAAGCTAGTGGAGGTGATGGAATTCCAGTTGAGCTATTTCAAATCCTGAAAGATGATGCTATGAAAGTGCTGCACTCACTATG